>NC_016090.4:8133794-8489983 GCF_000004515.6 Glycine max
TCTTGTGAACCTAACCCTCATCCAACAACTCCTTCACTTGAGGAGAAAACTCAAGCCTAAGAGATGTGGCAATGCTAACAAGTGTCTTTTTACAAAGGAGAAAATGTGGAGGTTGTCTAAGAAGGGAAATTTCTTTAATATTTGTCTTTATTTCAAAATGTCTTTCCTTCTTAGCTAACCTCTTGGAGGAGACACTTACCTCCTTACACTCCTCCTTAACCATTAAAGGTTGTCCTTCTTCTTGGGGGTAGATTTCTTCACTAGATTCTTCCCCTTTTGCTTCTTCACTTTCACTAGAGAAAGGTGAAGTAGTAGCCTCATCTTGGCTACTATAAATGTCTTGGCCCCTCATAATCATGGTTTTCTTGGTTTTCCAAGGTGGAGGGGATGATGCAATCCTACCCCCCAAGGGTATTAGATAGAAGACTCCAAGAGGATTGGGCTAGAGCTGCTAAAGAAGGCCCATGAACCTCAGGGTAGATTTCTGAGGCCATGGGCCAAGGTTGGGTCCACTTTTCTTTGTAAATATTAGAATAGGTTTTTCCTTATTTTGGGCCTTGTATTTTGGCCATGGGCCAAGGTTGGGTCCACTTTTTTGTATTTTCATGTATTTTGGCATGGGGTGAGTTGAGCTATTATAGTGGTTGTGTGTAGTTAAGCTCTAGCTTCTCATCTCAAGGAGGTGAGTTTAGCAATTAGAGGGGTGTGTGTAGCTAAGCTCTAGTTTCTCTAGGAATCTTCTCAAGGAAGCTTCTCAAAGAAGTTTCTCAAGGAAGCTTCTCAAGGAGGTGAGCTTAGTTATTAGAAGGGTGTGTGTAGCTAAGCTCTAGCTTCTCAAAGAAGCTTCTCAAGGAAGTCTTTCAAGGAAGCTACCTAGGCTATAAATAGAAGCATGTGTAACACTTGTTGTAACTTTGATGAATGAGAGTCTTGTGAGACACAACTCAAAGTTCAACTTCTCTCCCCCTTTTCCTCCTTCAATTTTGTGCTGCCCCCCTTTCTCTTTCTTTTCCTCCATTTAAGCATTCTCTCCAAGCTTCTTATCAAAGGCACATTCTTGGTGGCGAAGCTCCTTCTTCCATGGCTTATTCCCTAATGGATGACGCCTTCTCTTATCTCTTCTCCTTTATCTTTCGCTGCATCTCCATGGTGGAAAATCACCATTGAAGGATCTCATTGAAGCTCAAAGATCCAGCCTGCATAGAAGCTTCACAAGCAAGCCTCCATCAAGTGGTAATCAGAGCACAAGAGCTTCAAGTAGGTGTTCCTTAAACCTCTATTAATTTTCATCTTTACCTTCTCCTCCATTGTTGTTTCTTCATTTTTCTCCATGTATCTCCTCACATGTCTTGTGCTAAATGTTGTTAACATGATTCTTTATAATTTCCACCGATTAAACTAGCTATAGAAGCTAGATTTGATTTTCTATGGTTCAAATTTCTTGTTCTTGTTCTTGAACCATGAATTGTGTTGAGTTTAGGTTCCTTTGAGTTTTGTCTTGCTATTTTTTGTGGCTGAAACCTAAACCATAAAATTCTTATAAAAACATTAAAGTAGAAGAAAACCTCAAAAATCTAGAGTGACTTGTTCACCTATTGTAGTTTTGTCATAGAAGTCATGTCTAGTAATGAAACTTGCCACATAAGATTTCTTATGTTGTGCTGAATTTTATTTTTCTTGTTTCTTTGTCTAACTCATTTGTTCATGAGTGTATGAAATTCTTTTAGCCTATTATTTTATTTGATTCAAATCTTGCATGTTAATTAGTCCTTAACATGTTCATGCAAAATTCGTAGAGAGTCTTTGATTGTGAACCTTTTCTTGAACTTTTAGGTTTCCTTATGATTGTCTATTGTGAATTTGAGTTTTGGTGATTGAATTGCTATATGAAATTTTGATCCTAAGCGAATGTTGAACTCCTAAAACTGTGGTAAACAAGATTAGTGAGTTCAACATACATAGGAAGGTTGAAAGTAAGCCGAAGGCAATCAATATTCCATGCTAAAAAAATTTAAAGTCTGAAATCGTTGGTGCTGGCAGCTTGGACATACGAACTTGTAAAAATTACTGACAATTGTTCATTGTGAATTTTGAGCTGAAATTTTTACTGAATTTTATAGACATCTGGAAAAAGTTAGAAAAAAAGAACCAAGTGATTTGGATAAAAGTAAAAAATACGAAAAATCATACAAGTTGGCAGGAAAATCAGTATCCAGAAAAAAAAAGGTGAAAGGGAAGTGTGCTTGTTGTTTTGGCTCAAAATTTATTCTATAATTGATGCCTATTTTATACCAATATTAGTTCCAAAATTTTAATTGAAAATTAGTGTGAAAACAAGTGCCAAAGCTAGAGGTTTGTTGAGTTTTTTTTTTACTCTACTTTAGAGCCATTCTAAGTTTCTCGTTGAGTCCTAGCTTGCTTCTATGTCCATTTCATTGCTTTAATTTTTGAATAATCCTTGAAAAATTGTCTTGTTAAAACTCCATTGGTTTAGCTTTCATTTCATTTTTTTTGGTCTTTGGTTATTTCTTCTCTCTTTGTTTCCTTGTTTGTGGGTTGTCATATAGGGAATTGGAAGGAGGATTGGTGCCATCCCTTGAAGAATTTGAGTCAAGAAGCAAAGGGCCAACCACCTTAAGAGCTATTGGACTAAGAAGCACTCCAAATTGAGTGAATCACCGAAGAGAGAACAATCACCAAAATTGAGGACCTTTTTGTAATTTTGTAATTGACAATTTACTTACTTTTATTGCTTTCAAATTTTGTAACAAAAAGGTCTTTCATTGGAAGTAAGTTGGGAGCCTCCAATAGGTCACCCTACTTCCATTTGTGTGTAATAATTTTAGGTAATTTTCCCTTAGGATAGTGAGTGTTTTGTTAGGAACCTTAAATGAGGTCATCCAAACACTCTTAGGATCAGCCTAGTTTACATTTCTTGCACTTTAATTTCTTGCTTATTTTCATAGCTTGTTTCATTTACCTTCCATTGTCAAACCACCTAGATAGATTGCCTTTTACCAATTAGTTTTTACCTTATCTTTCACACCTCTTTTAGTGTTTATTTTGGCTAGTTTCAACCATATTTTCTTCTACCTTTTCTTTTCAAACCCCCAATAATAAAGAACCACCACTTAGAAACCAACATGAGTCTTCATTCTTCATCTAGCGTTAATGGTGAGGGTTCTACTCCTAAGGACCCCTTGTATAAGATATTAGATGAGTTAAGATCCCTTAAGTTGTGGAAAGAAAAACAAGAGAGAAAAGAAAAAGGAAAAAAAGAGTGGAAGAAATAAGTCAAGATGAAAAAGAGAAAATAAGGGAAGAAGAAAGAAGGAAAATACTAAAAGAGTTAAGAAAAGAAAAACATGCCTTCTATAGTAGTCATAACTCTTGCAAGAGCCTAAGCAAAGAACTTCGTGACTATTATGAAGGAAGGCATAGGGCACATCTTAGACCTCACTCCCATTGGAGAGAAAAGGAAATAAAGCCTCAAGAGGCTAACATTAACCTCCTATACTTCCATGGGAAGGATAATGTAGAGGCTAACTTAGATTGGGAAATAAGTGTAGAACAACAACTTAAAAGGAAGTCTACTTCAAAATCTTATGACTCTCACTCTTATCCAAAGAAGGACCAAGGTCAAGGCATCTTAGGGGTGACACCTTCTAAGCCCAAAGATGATAAGGGGAAGACAATAGAAAAGCAACCCCTTAAGGCTAGTATGCAAGAGAAGACTAGCTCCATAAAGTGCTTTGAATGTCTTGGAAGAAGGCACATTACTTCTCAATGCCCCACCAAGAAGACCATGATTATGAGGGGCCAAGACATTTATAGTAGCCAAGATGAGGCTACTACTTCACCTTCCTCTAGTGAAAGTGAAGAAGCAAAAGAGGAAGAATCTAGTGAAGAAATCTACCCCCAAGAAGAAGGACAACCTTTAATGGTTAAGGAGGAGTGTAAGGAGGTAAGTGTCTCCTCCAAGAGGTTAGCTAAGAAGGAAAGTCATTTTGAAATAAAGAAAAATATTAAAGAAACTTCCCCTCTTAGACAACCTCCACATCTTCTCCTTTGTAAAAAGACACTTGTTAGCACTGCCACACCTCTTAGGCTTGAGGTTATTCCTCAGGTAAAGGAGTTGTTGAATGAGGGTTTGGTTCGTAAGAGCTTAAATCCTTGTGCTTTATTGGTACCCAAAATAGGTATTATTAGGCACCAAATCCCTAAAATAAGTGATATAATGAATGTGTTGAGTGTTACAACCCTCTTTTGTAAAATCGGTCTTGCACCCAACATCTTCATGATTCATGTACACAGGGACTCATTAGGTAGGTTTGTTCTTATTTTTGGTTTTAATACAAACCTAGGTGCTCATATGGGACACCATAGGTTTGTCGTATTTTTTGGTAGGAATAATCAACATGAAAATATAAAAAAGGTACTTTTTATTGCATTACTTTCCTTAATTTTTTAAATAGTGATCAAGGGGTTCCCACAGACCCTAAGAGAATAAAGGTCATTCCTATTGGCCCACTCCACCACATATAAGGGAAATATGGGGCTTCCATGACTTAACAAACTCTTACAAAAGGTTTGTCCCATATTTTTCTATACTTGTAGTGCCACTCATTGAGTTGGTGAGGAACCATGTTCCTTCATGGGAAGATGCCCAGGAAATGGGTTTTCAGACCTTACCTTACTTCAACATACCAAACACCACTAATACATATGTTTTTGTTCTTTTTACAGGTGTTGAGGAAAAAAGCCCAGAGTTTCAAGAACCTCGGGATTTAAGGTCAAATCCTTTTCAAGGGGGAGGGAATGATGTAATCCTACCCCGCAAGTGCATTGGATAGAAGACTCCAAGAAGATTGGGCCAGAGATGCAAGAGAAGGTCCTAGGGTTCTCATGAGCCTTAGGGTAGATTTCGGGCCCATGGGCTAAGTATGAGCCCGCTTATCTTTGTACATATTAGATTAAGGTTTCATTATTTTTTGGCCTTGTATTTAGGGCTCCACAATATAGGTAAGGTACCCTAGAAATGTAGGATTTTTCAGCCCTTGTATTTTAGGGCACCTAAACTAGTTTTTGTATTAGGGGTAGTTTTGTAATTTCACATGCATTAAGTGAATATTTGATGTGTGTGGTTGGAAATAAATTTAATTGATTGGTGAGGAACCATGTTCCTTCATGGGAAGATGCCCAAGAAATGGGTTTTAAGACCTTACCTTACTTCAACATACCAAACACCACTAATATATATGTTTTTGTTCTTTTTACATGTGTTGAGGAAAAAAGCCCAAAGTTTTAAGAACCTCGGGATTTGAGGTCAAATCCTTTTCAAGGGGGAGGGAATGATGCAATCCTCCCTAGGAAGGGACCAGTTACCAGAGCCATGAGCAAGAGGCTCCAAGAGGATTGAGCTAGAGTTGTTGAAGAAGGCCCGAGGGTTCTCATGAACCTCAAGGTAGATTTTTGAGCCCATGGGCCAAGGTTGAGTCCACTTATCTTTGTACATATTAGATTAGGATTTCATTATTTTTTTTGTCTTTGTATTTAGGGCTCCATAATATAGGTAGGGTACCTAAAAATATAGGATTTTTCAGCCTTTGTATTTTAGGGCACCTAGACTAGTTTCTGTATTAAGGGTGGTTTTGTAATTTCACATGCACTAAGTGAATATTTGATGTGTGTGTTGGGGAATAAATTTAATTGAATTGGTAGAAGCCCAATCCATTTAAATTTTAGAGGGGGAGGTGAGCATTTGCTTACTACACCTCTTTGCCACATCATATAGTCACACTTTGTGTATGTCCTTCATGCTTTACATGCCTCATGACACCTAAGCACACTTAGTGGAGAATCTTGGACTTGATCTTGGATTAGTGGGCTGAACCATAAATGAAATTCACTAATCATAATTAGTGAAATTTTGGCTCCAAAATTTGGCTCCACAAATTCAATTTCAAATTCAAGTGAAATTTGAATAGAAATTCAAATTTCCCTCCAATTTTTTGTGACACTTAGGCTATAAATAGAGGCCATGTGTGTGCATTTTTCAACTTTGATCATTTGAGAATTAAACTTCAAAGTTCAGACCTCTTTTGAAACACAAAATTTCGTGCTCTTCTCTTCCTCTCCCTTCATTCATCTTCTCCTACCTCCAAACTCTTATCTACGGCTTCCTATGGTGGTGAGCTTCTTCTTGACTCATCTTCTCCTTGAAGTGGCGTCTACAATCATCTTTCTCCTTTTCCATTTTGCTACCATTGATATTCAAGAAGCAAATGACCCCATTGATGAAGAAGATCCAAGGCCTACAAGCTCCACATGGAGCTACATCAGTTTTATAAAGGACTTTTCAAAAATTGCCAAACCAATCAGCAATCTGTTTAACAAGGATGCACTATTTTTATTTGATGAAGATTGTGTGCAAGCATTTAATACCCTAAAGACCAACCTAGTGTCTGCTCCTATGATTACAGCACCAAATTGGGGTCAAGAGTTTGAACTAATGTGTGATGCAAGCAATTATGTTGTAGGCACTGTCTTGGGCCAGAGAAAAGGCAGAGTATTCCATGCAATTTACTATGCCACCAAGGTTCTGAATGATGCTCAAGTTAATTATGCTACCACAGAGAAGGAAATGCTAGCAATTGTCTACACATTAGAAAAATTCAGGTCATACTTGGTGGGGTCAAAGGTAATAATCTACACCAATCATGCAACTATCAAGTATTTGCTTAATAAAGCTGATTCCAAGCCTCAGTTGATCAGATGGATTTTGTTTCTCCAAGAATTTGATCTAGTTATTAAAGACAAGAAAGGATATGAAAATGTGGTAGTTGACCACTTGTCAAGACTAGTCAATGAATTCCCTGATGAATCACTATTTATGGTAAGTGAGATACCATGGTTTGCAAATTTGGCTAACTTCAAGGCAGCTGGAATCATTCCCAAGGATTTGACTTGGCAACAAAGGAAGAAATTCCTACATGATGCTCGATTCTATATTTGGGATGATCCACATTTGTTTAAGATTGGTGCTGACAACCTTTTGAGAAGATGTGTAACAAGGGAAAAAGCCAAGGACATACTATGGCATTGTCATAACTCACCATATGGAGGGCATTATTGTGGAGACAAGACAACAACTAAAGTTTTACAATCAGAGTTCTTCTGGCCAACACTTTTCAAAGATGCTCATGAACATGCCAGTCACTGTGGTCAATGTCAAATGATGGGAGGAATTTCTAGGAGAAATGAAATGCCCTTGCAGAACATCATGGAAGTGGAAATCTTTGATTGCTAGGGAATTGATTTTGTAGGTCCTCTTCCTACATCTTTTGGAAATGAATAAATTCTTGTAGTTGTGGATTATGTATCCAAGTAGGTTGAAGCAGTGGCAGCTCTGAAGAATGATGCTAAAACTGTGGTGAAGTTTTTGAAGAAGAATATTTTTGCTCGCTTTGGAGTTCCTAGAGTCCTAATAAGTGATGGGGGCTCTCATTTTTGTAACAGCCAACTACAGAAGGTGTTAGGTCACTATCATGTCACACATAAAGTAGCCTCACCTTATCACCCACAAACAAATGGCCAAGCTGAAGTCTCCAACAGGAAATTGAAGAAAATTTTGGATAAAACTGTAGCTTCCTCGAGAAAAGATTGGTCAAGCAAGCTAGATGATGCATTATGGGCTTACAGAACTGCATTTAAAACACCTATAGGCTTATCACTATTCCAAATGGTTTATGGATAATATTGTCACCTTCATGTGGAACTGGAACACAAAGCATATTGGGCTCTGGAAAACCTTAATTTTGATGAGTCCTTAGCAGGAGAAAAGAGGAAGTTGCAATTCTTGGAGCTAGAAGAAATGAGGATGAATGCCTATGAGTCTTCAAATTTGTATAAAGAAAAAGTGAAGGCCTAACATGATAAGGAGTTGCTCAAAAAGGAGTTTAAGCCAGGACAACGAGTGTTGCTGTTCAATTCAAGATTGAAATTGTTTCCAGGAAAGCTGAAATCCAAATGGTCTGGACCCTTCATCATCAAAGATGTCAAGCCTTACGAGGCTGTGGAATTATTTGATCCTCAATCAGAAACTCCAGACAGAACATGGATAGTAAATGGTCAGAGATTAAAGCAATATCATGGAGGGAACATTGAGAGGATGACCAACCTCATGTTTTTTCAAGACACATGAAATAAGACGCGTCAAGCTAACGATGTTAAACGAGCGCTTACTGGGAGGCAACCCAGCTCTTTTTAATTTTTTGTTCACTGCATATAGTTAGGATTACTTGTTTGTGATTGTTTGAATGAATCATCAACATGTTTTGCATTTGGATATGGGGTTGATTAAGCTTCTCTGAAGCTGTGGATGGAAAAATAACTTAGAAAATTTTTTAGCCATCCACTCGTTCAGCGCACCTTGTGCACTAAGCGACTCTTTGTTCATGCGCTGAGCGAGTCTCTTTTCGCGCTAAGTGCATCAACCCCTACTCATTGGCTGAAAGGGCCTCGTTGAGCGAGCCCTATGCGCTAAGCCCAAAAACTTCTCTGGAATTTCATCTTTTGGAATTGGGCTAACTGAGTTATATCGCTAAGCGCACAGCTACATCTCGCTAAGCGCCCTCTGTGCGCTAAGCGAAATTTCCTCTCTGTTGGACCATTAATGAGAATTGGGCCCAGCGGGTCAGCCTGCTAAGCCCAAATCCCTCTCGGGTTTAGAATTGTGCTAAGCGAGAGTCTCTCGCTAAGCGAGCCCCACTACTGCATTAGGAATCATTTTATTCGCTAAGCCGGCCCATGGCCCGCCAAGCGAGAGTTGCAGAGCAATCATAGTTGCCAGACTCGCTAAGGGCGACCCTTCGCGCTAAGCCCAAATCCTTCTCTGGATTTTCAATTTTGGAATTGGGCTGAGCGAGTCTGCCCGCTAAACACGTGAGTTTGAGTTCTCAAAACCCAAAAGTCATTGAGTGCTCGCTTAGCGAGTGACCCGCGCTAAGCAAGGCAATCGAAACTGCCAAAAATAAGGCTTAACTGCCTTAGGCAGTTTTCTTTGTGCATTCACTCCACAATTCTCACTCACTCTTGCACTCTCTGCACTGTGCTTCCATTGTGCCTTCTGCTTCTGATTTCTACTTTGCATTTTTATTTTTGCTCTGAACCTTAGGATTAGAAGACTTATTGTAGTGGTTTTAAAGCTTTAATTTTGTGTTGATTTAATTGTTGTTTGGTTAGTTAATTGAAAGCATGTTGTTAGGGGTTTTGTTTCATGCACAATGTATATGCTTTTGTGTTTTTTTGATTAGGTTTTGAGGCCTGTGGTAGGGGGTTGAAAAGCCCCAAGTTTTATGGAATTCTCGATATGCTCGCTAAGCGTGACTGTGCGCTAAGCGAGTTCATCCGTTTTTGTTGAATTTCTAGGTTTTTGGATGAACTCGCTAAGCCGGCCCTATCCCGCTAAGCGTGTTTATCATTTTTGTTTGAATATATGAATGCCTGTATGAACTCGCTAAGCCACTGCACTTCGGCTTCGACTTAGCAAGTGTTTAAATATCCAGTTTTGTTTGTGTGTTTGTATGAACTCGCTTAGCTGACATGCCGCGCTTAGCGAGTTGTGTTGCTTGAGTCACAATCTAAGAGGCTTTTTGTCTTTAGTTGGTGGCTAAGCGAATTAGTCTCGCTAAGCCACCCAGCCTCTGTAGGTTGAATAAGCTTGGGCTAAGCGAGTCAGTCTCGCTAAGCCCAAAGCATTTTAGTTTTCTAATTTTTTGTTCATGCGCTAAGTGAGTCAGTCTCGCTAAGCACAATTTCTTCTCTATTTTGTTTTATTTTGGAATTGGGCTTAGTGAGCCTGCTCTCTAAGCCAGTTAAGTTCCAGTAGTCATTTTGGGCTAAGCGCCTGATGGCGCTAAGCCTGTTTAGTGTGTCGGGCTAAGCGAGTCAGTCTCGCTAAGCGCAATTAGCTCTCTGTGAGAGAATAAAGCTTAGCGAGCCATGCTCACTTAGCTACTGTGTTGTTTCAGCTAAGCGAGTATGTCTCGCTTAGCCAGAGTGTGTGTTTTTGTGTTGTTGCACTAAGCATGCCCTGCGCGCTAAGCGAGTGCTGCTATTTTCATAAGGCGCGCTAAGCGAGTCAGTC
Organism: Glycine max; assembly: GCF_000004515.6. Lineage (NCBI taxonomy): Eukaryota > Viridiplantae > Streptophyta > Magnoliopsida > Fabales > Fabaceae > Glycine > Glycine max. The sequence continues at coordinate 8,143,942 of NC_016090.4, forward strand.
TCGCTAAGCGCCCCGTCTGTTTTTCAGTTTTATTTTTCTGGTTGCAGTTGAAATAAAAACCTGCCTAACTTGATTCCTGTGACTATTTTTGATGCAGATGGCCTCCAGGAAGAGGAAAGCCATAACCTTCCAACCTCAAGAACCTTATGACACCACTCGGTTCATTTCTGAGGTTGCTTGGGAGCGATATTCACAGAACGTTCACTCCTGGAACATCCTTTCGGAGAGGAACGTTAACCTCTTTGTGACTAAGTATGATGAATTCAAAAGAGAGCTGATCAGAAGAAACTGGCACATGGCCTTGACCTAGCACATGGACGGGCACATTGATGTGGCCCTGGTCAAGGATTTCTACTTGAACCTGTATGACCTTGAAGACAAATCACCAAAATAGGTTCGAGTCAGAGGAAAGCTAATTACGTTCAATGCGGCATCACTGAATGGCTTCCTGGAGACGCCACCAGTCATTCAGCCAGGGAAGCAGTACCCTTCATATTCTATTTTCTGTAGGACGCGCATAGATCCTCAAGAGCTTGCTTCCAAGCTCTGCATTTCAGGGCGTGGGTTCATTTTAAATGCTGAGGAGGCGCCCTGGAAGCTCATGAGGAAGGATTTGACTACACTAGCCCAGAATTGGAGTGTGTTATCATACTCCAACCTCGCCCCCACTTTTCATACGTCCGATTTGAATATGGACAGGGCGAGGTTAGTCTATGGGCTAGTTATAAAGATGGACATAGACGTGGGCTTCCTCATATCACACCAGATTTCTCAAATGGCCCAGTCCAACTCCTCGAGGCTCGGCTTTCCAACCCTCATTCCTGCACTCTGCGTGGCCCGATGAGTTATCTCAGACTCCCTCACTTTCGAGTCCTTTAGCCCTGTCATTAATTTGGCGTACATAAAGAAGAACTGCTGGAACCTAGAAGATCCCACGATTGTATTTCCAGGGACTCGCAAGGCTCGGGCTCGAGGATCTGAGGGCCCATCTTCTTCTGCTCCTACTCCCCCTGCTTCTACTTCTGCTCCTACTCCCTCTACTTCTACTTCTACTCCATCTCCCTCTACTTCAGCACCACCACTTCCATTAGCTCTAGTTTAGACTGGCACCTCTGCTCCACCATCATCAGTTCCAGCATAGTGTCGAAGTTCTGAGGTCACAGAGCCGATGCTGCAGAGCCTACACCGTGGCTTATGCCTGGTGATGCAGAGTATTCACGACTCGGCTCAGCATCGACCTATCATTAGGATAGAGGATTTCATGGCATAGGTGGCCTGACCAAGAGTCTAGCCTTCTCCTTTGGGGGAAGGTGAGGCTTCCACAGCCCAGGAGCCTCAGCCAGAGCCAGAGCCTCAGCCGGAGGTAGTTTTAGAGGCCACTCCAATGGCTACTCCACAGGCTTCACCTGTTTTGGAGGAGGATGGCACTACTGATGTGGATTATGTAGCTGATATGACCGCAGCATAGAGCACCTGGGACCCATGGCCTGTTACAACTCAGGATATTCCTCAGCCAGCCCAGGATGCTCCCTCCTCACCTCTGGATGAGCCCACAGCGACACAGGATGAGCCATGACAGGATTTGGATTTATTTCTTCTACTTTTGATACATTTTATTTTCAGTTGATGTTTTTAAATTTCAGTTTTAGTTTGTTGTTTATTTATTCAGTAAATGTGAAAGCTTGTTGAACAGTTTGCATTTTGATTGATTATGCAATGGTTGTTTGATCTGAAAATTTTGTGTTTGTGAATGATTTGAATTGATCGATTGCATGAATTGAGTGAATTGTGATGATTAGATCAAATGCTTTGAATGAGTATGCAGTAATTAGAAGAGAAAGAACATGAATTAAAGGCATGACTGAAAATGTTAGTTGGTTTGACAGATAAATTGTGAAGGTAAGCATTAGCCACAACCCGGTGAGTTGTGTGAACTTTAACTGTGAGAGAACGACTAGCATTGAGTACTGATTTTTGCATGAATCTCTGATTACTGAATGAATGCATGAGTTTGAAGATGATGAAGGCTATGATTGATTGAGACAACCACTTAGCCAAAAAGCTTACCCTGTTCATGAATGAATTATCCCTTGCACCTATGTTGAGCTGAAAATTGATTGATTGACTTGAACCCTGAGCTTGTAAATTGTAATCTCCATCTACCTTGTCTTAGGTTGTAGGAAAGCATTGTGGTTCAAAGAAAATTTGCCCCAACTTTGGGGGAGATTATGGGGTGACAACAAGTGTGGTAAGGCAAATAACAACATACACAATAATATCAAAAAGCAGCAAGTAAAAGCTGCTAAAATACAATAAATAAAAAAAGAGAGAGAGAATTCAAGAATAAAAGTTGAGTGTGTGCTGTTATTGAAGCTAAGTGAAGCAAACTGCCTTGAATGTAAAAGGCAAGTAATAGAGCTGGAATAAAAAGAGAAAAAGGTTGATATAAGGATGAATGCTCTCCTAGAACTTAAGCTTTTTCATCCTAGAAAAACCATGACTTGTTTGCAGCCCAGCCTCATTACAAGCCAAGAAAAGTCCTTCATCATTTACGACTAACTTTTGTGTTGAAAAGCTTTATGAAAATCATGTCTTTTCCCCAATTTTTGGTTCTTTTTGTAGGTTTGTACATATTTTTAGGTTTAGTTTGATTTTTATGCAGAGATATTCCCTTCAATGTGAATTAATGTGTTTGCAACTTCATTTTCAGGTGAAAAGATGAAGAATAAGAAGGTTGTTATGGCTGGTGTCTCGCTAAGCGAGGCTTGTGCGCTTAGCGAGAATCATCCGCTAAGCGAGGCACTCAGCCTGCTTAGCGAGTCAGGAGAATATGTCAAGCATCTGCGTGCTCAACGCGTTATCAACTCACTCAGCGAGTCGTTTGTCTTCTCTCGCGCTAAGCGCGCCCAGCTCACTCAACGGAAAATCACTAACTCGCTCTTAGTACAAAAATGCCGCTAAGCGAGCCTTCGAGGACAAAAAGCCCTTAAAAGTTTAAGTTGGCGAAAAAGGAGGGAGTTTTGGCAGAAAACACAGAGAATTACTACGTGAGAGATCCAACAAGGCAAGGGGGTTCCAAAAACCTCAACTTTCAAGAGGAGTTTAGGTTTTAGAGTGATCTTTAGGTTCCTAGAGATGGAGGAGACATCCCTACCACTGTGTAATCTGAATTTTGCTTCCAAAACCTCCTATTGTAGCTGGAAGGTGATAACTTGCCATGAAAGGCTAAAGCTTTTGTTGGGAATTTCTGTTGAGTCTTGATGTAAATATTCTTTACTATCTATTTTATGTTGTTTTGATGTGTTCACTGCTTCTATCTGCACTTAATTCTTGCATGCTTTTGGTCTGATCACCCATTTGTGTGTAAAGTTAGGATTTTTAGCATTGGGAAATGTTTTGAATCCTTAGAACTGGATAGAGCAGGGCTAGATAACTGTATTATTTGGACACGTAGTGTAGGGACTCTAGTTTTTAATATGTTGTGATCTTAATGTTGTTCGGTTAGGCTAAGTCCGACGAGGGATCCGAGAACGAAGTTTAATTAGAATTAGCCCATTCGCGTGAGACATCAGTGTTTGGGATAATTGTCCTCAACATAGAACACAAAAACAACATTAGATAGAGAAAAACCTTTAATTGCATCAAGTCACTTAGTAGAAAGGCCCAACGTTTTAATCATCTGTTTATTCTTGCATTTACTAAGTTAATTTTGTAGTTATCTTTAGAATTGCAATTATATCCTTTTTTTATTTCTATTTCATGATGTTACACAAATGTCTACTTATTGAATGAATGCTTTTTTGAATGAAACAAACTCCCTGTGGATACGATACTCGGTCTTATCGTTTTATACTACTTGTATGACTCAGTGCACTTGCTGATAAACTTCGCAGTTGCCGAGAGGCGAAACAAGTACCCCTTCTAAGACGGTTATTATCTAGGTACTTTCTAAGACGGTTGAAAATCTTAGACAGACAACTTTCTAAGACAGTTGTTAGCTAACAACCGTCTTAGAAAGTGTACCCTTTCTAAGTTTTTTACCTAAACCGTCTTAGTCAAATGAATACCAAATTTTGCAAATTAGAAACAAACAAGCAAACACATGCAATATTCAACATTCAACATGTCCATAAAGCATTAATTACAGTCCATACATTGTAGCTATCTCAATTTCTGCAAAAAGACTTCCAATATTTGCCTTCAAAATTTGTGGCACAACCCCATCCCTTGCTAGAGACATCTAAATCTGTGGATGAAAATCATTTAACAAAACACATTTATTAATTTTGCTTAGCAAATTAAATACTTCAAAAGAAAAAAGGGGACAAAAATTGTGATAAAAGGAACAAATTATTATAATAGCATAAACCAATAAAAGAAATGCAACATATATTTGAATATGTGATTTAATGAAATTCACTGGACTACACCTAGGTCTTCTAGTCCATTACGCAATTCTCTAAGAATCAAGCTAACTAGCTAATAAAAATAAGGGTTGTGCTAATCAGGGTCAAGTCAGATGCTCAAGGTGAAATTGTGCTTTTCCTTTCCTAGTTATTTGTTAGTACTATATATATTATAGTCGAGTGTTTATAATATAATTGAACAACAAATCATGCAAACACAAATTAAAGGGAGAAACTGTTAAAAGGAAAGATGATTGTTTGTGTGCCTTTTAACGTGTGTTTTGGAATACAATGTCACAATTGCAAAACACACATGTGCACAAATATGCATAAAACATGCACAACTATAGAGGCTAAAGTAAAAATAAGCACTTAGCAAAGTATCCTCCCTGAGAAATTTGCATGTTCAACAATTTGTTTCCTTGCAATCTTGTTTTGTGAGATCATTGGATTGACCTGCACGCAAGTAGTATCTTCAGACCAACATGAGCCATGGTTTATCATATTCTAAATAATTAGTAACAATGTGATTTTAGACTTAAGAGAAAAAAGTAAAAAAAATTGAACACTTCAAGAACTACAATGAAAAAAACAAACTAAGGGAAATTAACTTTCATCTTTCATCTTTAAACCTTAGTTGAATCCAGTAATGCATGTTAAGCATTCCCAGGGATTAAGAAAAACAATGATGCAATGGTCACACATTTGAACTAGATTTTCCATATTTTAAATAGTAGCACTACAAAATCTTATCATGAGGCCCCTTATTAATTTACCAACATCGTTATCAATTAAAAATATTTATTCAATTGAAGCCTTAAATATGCAACATTGTAACCAATTGCATCCATAAACTCAGTCTCTAACAAAGAACATTTGATTATTAAGATCTCACCTTAATGAAATTTGTATCACCCTAAAACTTCTAAGACATGACTTAATAGATAACACAAGGAGAGCAAAAGGTATATTACTTACCTTAATCATTAAATGTTATTATTTGAGCTCGCACATCTAATATAACATCATTTGAGTATTATATTTATATCATAAATTAATTATTTGATTATACATTTTTTTTTCATTTGCAAACTAATTTTGTTTGAATAGTATTTTGTTTCTAACCTAGGGTTGAAGTTTATACACTTACACATTCAAAAATGTGCATGAGTGCATACATGTCTACATTTGTTTTAAAATGTACATATTCATGAATGCATTCACCCAAAAAGTCAATAGTCCCCCATAAGGAAAGGGATTATAACCACAAATAAAAACACACCTTTCAACATTTGCAATGATAAAGGCCTCGAAAGCCCAATCTGGGTAGCTCAACTTTATGAGGACCTTCATAAAGACAATATCTCTTTTTTGGTTCGCAATGAGAGTCATAACAACCAGGAGAAGCACTGACCACTACAAGTGATGAGAAAAGATCCATAAAGAGAAAGTCAAATGTACAATTTTTATCAATAATTTCAAAATATATATATTTATGAAAAATGTTAACCAGTATCCTTAGAACATTAGTAAGAAATTAAAAGGAGAAAGGTTTTTATTATAATATGTAAAGTTATATTGCCTAGGATTTTTTTTTACCCTTTTTACAATAAATATTTTCTCCTTTTAATTGTTTAATCAGTGTTCTAACAACATTGATTAGCAAGACCCTATATTTATATGATACATATCAGTTGTGTTGGAGCAGGCTCAAAATAAATTGCTATTGCATAAGCCATGCTAGTTACACAGTACACAAGGCAGACCAAAACTGCATAATTACTTGCAAAGGAGAGCTAGAGGGAGAGCAATGGACGAGACTATGGAATTAAGGAGGGTAGAGTAGGAAATATGAAGCATATACATGGTCATGGAATGGAATGTAGTAAAAAGTTGAGGTATTTGTAGAAATGAGGAAGTATTTGGTGAGGAAAAGATTGAGAGGAACACACCCTCAAAGTTTTGTATTATTTTTTCTTTAACTAACTATCTGTCCTTCTATCTCTAAATATACTCCATATGAATAGCATGAAAAGAGTTGCATTGTTACTTAATAAGTTAATATAGATAAAATAGAGTTAGATTTCTGGTACCTTATCATAAATCGTTAACAAAAATAATTATTTAAAAATAACCTTAAATAATATGAAGCAAATCATGCCAATTGTCAAGGATTAAAATAAACATGAGATCAATTAGGAATGCATCATAAATAACTACTGAATATACAAAATTAATTGTCTTAATTTATTAACCTTTGAATCAATTGCAATGAATTAGAGGTAATAACAAAACAAAGTTCACTCATTTCAAGCATATGGAAAAAAGAGGCACAAAGTAGGTTCTCCAAGGCAAATCAGATACCTGCATCTTACACTGAAATGAAGATTTTCCTCCACTATCAAGTTCCCATGCACAATATCATCTTGTGGCACATAACCAATAATTTTTTTATAACAATGAATGGATTCGGGCTTTCCGTTGATTAGAATTGAGCCTGTCATAGTGCATCCTCTTGCCTTCCCTACCAAGGCAGAAAGAAATGTAGTTTTGCTGACTCTAAGGCAGAAAGAAATGTAGTTTTGCTGACTCCAGATAGACCCATCATAGTAGAAACTCGATCCGGCATGAGTTTACCAGTCACACATCTCATTATATGTTTTCTTTTACCTTTGAAAGTAGGAGTTAAATCCTTAAAAGCTACCTCAATCATAGGCCTTGTTCGAACATCGCCTTTAGTAGCCATTGAAATAACTCCTGAGAAAGTCAAGTTCTTGTTTTTCTCTTGTTGAACTTTCTCCTTCTCAATCTGACCATAAGTATACCTTAAACTCTGGCTTTGTGTATGTAAATTCTTGCCCTTTGGCATCTGTTTTTTAATATTTTTATCTCCAATTTGTAGATTGAATCCTTCATTGCTATGCGGATCATCCTCGAGGGAATTCAAAATTTTAGTAAGGTTGGTAGGTTCCTTGTTTTGGGATTTTAAAGCTGAAGATGACTGCTCATATAAGCTTGAAGAATTTGGAGGCATTGGGGGTAAAAATGTATCACCCGTACCATGTTTAGCTTGGCTAGAATGATCTGATTTCTTTACTAATTTTTTGCAAGAAAAATGCGAGATAATTGCTCTTGCAATCCCCCTCTACCTTTCTTAGCAACATCTTTTGCTATTTTCCACCTTTCTCAAGCCGTACAGTTTCTCTTACTTGTCTAGCAGCTGATTCCCTGGATTTAGCCTTTCTCCTTTCTCGAGTAACTAGAACTTGATCAGAACAATTATAAATGAAGATCAAGAGAGTACTCAATGCAACCTACAAGGGGAAAAAATATCAAATATGCCAAACTAGACATAGGGAGAAGAAATTCTTGGAAAATATTTGACAATATTTCATGTATTTCAGAGCATATGCAAAAAAAAAAAAAAAAGAGCAGTTTGATAAGACAACAGGGTTGGTACAGGAAAGGAGAGAACCAAAAGCTCCAATAATGTGTATGCAACATAAACCACCAAAAGCAATGCATTCAAAAGAAAGTTGAATGAAAATTTTCCATACTACATAATTAATAAAGCAAAGCGAAATGGAGGAGAAGCAAAGCATGACCTTATCTAATACCATATTAGATTCTACTTAGAATAATTAAATCGCCATAAGCATACATATTTTGGGTTGCTGTGTTTGGATTACAGGTACTCAACTTGGAGCATGCTGCAAAAATGAACAATATAGACTAAGGTTTTGATTTAGTGCCCTCCATTCTTGAACAAAATAGAGCATGAAAATAACACAAAAGTTAAATCCAATTACTGAGAGATAATTTTTAGGATCTAGCCCAATTTATCATATCAACTTTGTTATAATGTATTCACCTCACAATGGAGAAAGTTAAAATATGATATCTTCATTGTTTAGTTTGTAAATTTGAATTTTTTTTAGTAAACTGCATAACTGTAAAAATGTATAATTTTCTCCTTAAGATTCATAACGTGAAAGTATAATTCTTTCAAATATGAGATATAACATAAGTATATCTTTGTTGTTTCCTTTATCGCTGCCCACACCGGCTCTCTCTCGTGAAACGGTAGGACAAACCAATTGATATTAATCAAGAAGGGAAATAAGGAAGAAAGAGAGATGAAAGAGAAGAAGATCAGCGAGAACAAATCTTTTATTCTACTCTGCCAAGGGAAACCCCACGTACAACTGTTAAGAATAGTTTATTCTATTACTGAAAAATTAATTCCCCTCTAACTATAACATCCAATATACTGCACCAATCAATTACAATCTGTTACAACAATCCTCTTAATTCCCCCTGGTTTATTAACTCTTCTAAGCTCTATCTAACTATTCAACACCCCTGGTCCAACTTCCTCCTAAAAATACAAAGGAAAGCCTCCAAAGTGGTTGGTTAAAAATAGCAAGTCTCCTTTGACCCCTAGCTATTGGTCTATCCTCCATGTAACCTTGTTAGGACTTAAACACAAGAGGAGAGAGTCTAACCCAAAAGATTAGTTCATTAGGTGGAATGAATATCAAGGCTTAAGTACCATATCAAGTAGTTTATTCTACTCAATGTGGACTCCTAACAAATCTACACTTGAGCTTCTTCAGGTCTTCTCCATATATTCCAACCACCTTTTCTCCCGTAAGTGCTACCCCAATGTTCTCTCTAATGCATTTATTCATAATCTTATCTTATTTGATTCATCCACCAAACCAACACGACATTCTCATTTATGCTACATTGAGTTTATTCTTTTGTTGGTTTTTTACTATCCATCATTCAACTCCACAAAACATCACAAGTCTCATAACAACCAAAGTGCCCATCCAATTCATTCACCCCACTTAAATCCTACAATTTACTTATCCCTTTATTTTTTTTTGTAGTTTTGTATTTTGGACTCAATTCTTAAATTGCGTGACTTGCGGTACGTACGGTCTCCTATTTAATAATATAGTATGTTTGGAGAAAAATTAACAATGGAGAAAAATTAACATCAAGAGTAGAACTTACGGGTCACATATTCCAGTCGAATTGTTCAGTTTTGCAAGTGGACAATAAGAACCTAGCGGGCAAGCTTCACAGAGAGAAAAATCAGAAAAGTTAAAAATAAGATAGTTGAGCAGCTGATTTTATCCATAAAAGATCATTCCAAATTTTAAACAAAATCAAAGTTGGTTTTCGCATGATATGGAAGTTATTAGCATCTTGACTAACAAAATCAAACTTGAAGAAAAGTTTATGTTTGCTATTTATAAAAGTACTCACAACAATATAGATCAACATGGATGCTAAATATAATTCAGGTTTCATACTCTATTCATGAAGGCATACAGTAGCTCTACTCTACTACAGGGTGACTCAATCATGACCCTAAGTCCCTAACCCTTGTGATAAAATTTGCCTCATAGTTCATTCTAGCACAATACTAACATTTAGTATGTTTTGGAGAAACTCTAACTTGCATTCCTAAAACTAGTAATTCAGGATAATTTTCTTTTTGACTGACTTGGCATATATGGAACCAGTCCTTTTTTGTATGCTTTGGTAACTATGAGTTAGATTAACCCCAACCCCAAGCTGGGAAAAAGTGACAGCTAATATAACAAGGACAAAGATAAAAGCAGAGAGATACATATACAAGAAGAGTATTGATGGATGCTTCAAGAACAAAAGATGGTTGTCTCAATAATTAGCACAATTTCATCCCAAATTACCAATTAATTGTAAAATTTTAAAAGGCATCACATACTTACGTATCATGCAAGTCCATCCTTGAGGGCAAAAAAACCCTTCACAACAAGGCTAACAGTTACTGGTTCTAAAAGGAATTTCCTTTATGTCCTTTTTGAGGTCAACATTTTTTCCAGCACTACAACTCCATCCAGGTTCACAACCAGAAACCCATGAGGTCAAATTGCAATTCTTGTTAGGTTTTTACGTAATTGGCAGATGAGGCCCCTTCTGCCAAGAAATCGTGGAAGTAGTACCTTATTTCAGCCACAATACATATTCTATCTTTGAAATCTCCTATCAATCAAATCTCATTATATCTAGGCACTTGTATAAAAATAAATGACAAGAAAAGAACAAAGCAAATTTTTGTATATGCCATAGAGTTCCTTATCCTATAAATTCAAATGGTTCAATTACACAAAATTATGTATTTGGCATTGGATAGTGAATGACAAATCATTATCAAGAAGTTTTGATGAAGTGGCTAGTCAGTGGCACTATCTCATGCAACACATTATGAGAATTGTAGTTTCCTTGTATCATAAGGAGACAGAAAATGCTAAAAAGATCAATATGATAGCCTTTAAAGTTCAAACACACAATGTATTTGATTTTGTTTATGTGGGTTTCAATTGAAAAATTGTACACATTTTTTGAGTTATAATCCTAATGGACAAACTTATTCCTACATCTTTGTCATCTTTTAAGGACAAAAAACAATCTATTAGAAATCCTCCAATCTTGAGTAATCATAATCTTGGTGTAAATGATATAATGTTACACATAAAATTATTCATAAGCCTTCACCTAAAAACTTAGGCTTTTAGGAGAGTTGGTTATTAGCATAGTTTTAGAGCTTCCATGCTTCAAGCCCAATGCACTTTTGAATGAAGAAACACGCTGGATATAAAATCATCTGTAAGCCTTTCCCTAATAGTTTGAGCTTTCGAGAGAGTTGACTTCAATTTACACTACAAGGCGAAAATGGGAGCTCATACCTTTTTTCTTAACACAAGAATCCACGAAATCAAACCTTCCTTTAAAATCAAATGCTTCCTCCCAGTGTTTGGGGCAATCCCTGGCGCGGGTGCTACTCTTGACGAACTGGACGTCCTTGATTCGGGAATCACCGACGTAGGGTCCGACGGTGATGTTGGAGCCGGGAAGGGCCGTGGAGTCATCGAACTCGTCGGGTTCAATGCCCAGAGGGATCAATAGCTAGGATTCAAAGGAAGAAGGTTGGTGGTGGGGGGTTTTGGAGGCGTTGCTTGAATGGGAAAGAGGGTGGCGAAAGGAGAAGAGAGAGGCGGGACACTGCAGGTTTTGGAGAAGAGATAAGTGGCGGAAGGAGAAGAGAGAGGTGGGGGTTTTGGAGGCATTGCTTGAATAAGCTGCGCGCGACACTACAGGTTATAGCTATAGGGTTTTTTTTTGTTTTCAGAATTACGACGGTTTTTTACTAAAACCCATTGTAAATTTTATTAGATATAACATTCTAAGGTGGTTTTCAATAATCGTATTAGGTGAATTTTTCATTACAATAATTAAAAAAATGCCACTGTCTCACTTTCTAAGGTGGTTCCCCAAAGAACTGTCGTATAATAGGTGTCGTAAAAAATTAAATTTGTAGTAGTGCATCATCAATGGCGGCATAAGCATTATTGTTGTTGGCATAAGCATTGCTTAGCATTTTCTCCATTTTCTCTCTCACGGTTCACCTTCTTTTGAGGCTAGGGGGAGCAATAGAAACCCCTTTGGTTTAACACTTCTAAAGCTTTTTATTTATCCATTATATTTGTGTTGAAGGTATATCTCTTTCAGGAATTTCTCCCGATTGCTTACGCGTAATGAAATTATATGTTTGATTGACAATTAGTATTGTTGACTCCACGAGCATGATACTGTGACAGTGGTAGAGATATACTTACTCCCCATCGCTTCTCAAGGATGATTTGTCATGATGGTTGATCAACCAGGTGTATGAATCCATGCGATGATGTTGTGAAGAGAATGATGTGATGACAATGATGATGATGATGATGACAAAATAAGACTTATATTATTCTAGAGTTCCCATTACTAACCTTTATATGTGTGTGTGTGTGTGTGTGTGTGTGTGTGTGTGTGTGTGTGTGTGTGTGTGTGTGTGTGTGTGTGTGTGTGTGTGTGTGTGTGTGTGTGTGTGTGTGTGTGTGTGTGTGTGTGTGTGTGTGTGTGTGTGTTGTTTGTTTATGTGTTGGAGTAAGAAAAATATCTTTATTCCTTCGATGGGATGACATCGAAAGAATACGACCTCACCCCTATTTCCTTTTTTCCGCATATATGGACCTGACAACGTGGAATCTAGAAGTATCGTTCGACCTAGCTGGACAGTGACATTTCCATGGAGGTGAGGGTAGATATCACTGCCATGGAGTTCTCATTGTTTGTAACTTAGCATCGTTAGGCGCACCACTAGTTACAATTAAGCTAACATTTCTAGCTAGAGTATTCAATATACATGAGGCCGAGCAATACGTGGAGGCTCATGTCATCCTTGAGAAGTATAAGTGCTTGATCAGATCACCTCTTATACCTAACAACGATGACCAACATCCTATCAAGGTTGATTCCGAGGGAGTAGATTAGTATGTTAGTGTCATTACTATGCTAGACTTTTGTTAGAGGGAGTTGATTAGTGATCTTCCAGTGATATGATGTACCTTTAGTTGTATTTGATTTTCAATTGTATTTATTAAGTATGTTGACACATCATTTGATGTATGAAAAATTTATGATTCCTTCCACTGTGGTGTTTATGTTTTAATTTCCTTTTTGTCCGATGATGTTGTTAACACACAAAATTTACACGGTTTTTCATGAACAAATTAATTAAGAGTTTATTTAAAATTAAACAAAGGTTGAGTATGAGTCAATGTAACAAGGGGTGTTACATTTTTTGTGAAAATCTGTTGTTAACACTTGGGCACCTTTGTTAAGAGCATTCTTTTCATATTTGTGATAATGTGGTTTTGTGAAACTCTCCATCTTTCGAAAAAGCTTTAAGTTTTATCTAATACACTATTCAACCCCCTTTCTTGTGTGACATTTTTTATTTCATATGATATAAGAGCTCAACATCTTTGGTTGAGCTCCTAACAGAGCAGAGGGAAAATGATTCTGAGAAAGATGGAAGACAAAGGACAAACTGTGAATAGGCTACCACTCTTCAAGGTATAAGATATGATGATTGGAAACAAAGAATGATTGCATTCTTTAAATCCTATCATATTGATATGTTGGAAGTAGTAGAGAATGGAAACAACATCCTTATGATAACAATCTTAATGAGCTTCCAAGACAAAGATGGATTGATGAACAAAAGCAGAGATACTAGTTGAACTCAAAAGCAAGAAACAACATCATTTGTGCACTATTAGAAGAAGAGTACGCAAAGGTCCACTGTATCAAAAGCACCAAAGAAATGTGGGACACTTTTACTGTATCATATGAAGGTTCTACTGAGTGAAGACCACATATGATTGCACCAAAAGCTCTAAAAGCTAATGAGTTATCTGAGGAGCAATCTAAAGATGACGCCTTATTAGAAGACGAAGAAGATAACTTATTTTTGAGGGCTAATTCAACAGCAGAAGCATCAGAATCAAAACAACAATAAGAGGTAAAGTTTGATAACCCTGAGTCTTTAATCTCAAACTTTTCCATTCTCTTGGAAGCTTACAAATCTTTAAAAGAGGATTTCAAGAAGTTGTCTAAAGATCATATTGTACTTTGTCGAATAAATCCGAAATTGTAGGTTTTGGTGAATTACATGACAGTCTTTACTCTATTCATTTACAAATGATGTTGCTTATAATTCTATGCATGTTTTTGTTGGGTTAAAACCATGTGTTATGAATGAGGAATCCTCTATGTTGTGGCACCAGAGATTGTGACACATATCTATTAAGAGAATTAAGCGATTAGTAAATGATAGGGTACTTAGTACTTTGGATTTTGTTGATTTTAAGACTTGTGTGCATTGCATCAAGGGTAAGTAAACTAACAAGTCTAAAAATGGTGCAAAAAGGAGTCCAAACCTATTAGAGACCATTCATAAAAATATATGTTGTGCAAACATGGACACGAGTAGTCCAGGATACTTTATGACCTTTATATATGATTAATCATGATATATGTATATCTACTTACTTGGTTCTAAGGGTGAAGCTTCCACCATCTTTAAGGTTTTTAAGGCTGAAATAAAGAAACAATGTGGAAAACAAATTAAGATTGTGAAATCAGATAGAGGTAAAGAGTAGGTAGATACACCGAGAGTGGACAAGCATCTGGTCCATTTGCAAAATTTCTTTACGAACATGGGATTGTTTCTCGTACACTATGCTTAGTCCTTCGGATCAGAATGATGTGACAGAAAGAAGAAATCAAACATTAATGGACATGGTGAGATGTACAAAGAGTAATGCAAAACTTCCTCAATACTTGTGGATTAAAGCACTTAAGACAGTTATGTATGTATTAAGAAAATTTCTAACAAAGGTTGTCTCAAAGACACCTTTTGAGTTATTCAAAGGTTAGAAATCAAGGTTGTTAGATTTATATGTTGTGTTGTATTTATTAGTTGACAGAAACCAATGTTTGTATTTCCTGATAACCAGTAATTGATTGATCTTGTAATCAGTTACTATTCTATTTCATTATTATAAATAAGATTGTATGTGTGGTATCAAGACACACAATTACACATATATTGTAATATGGTATTATTAGTTTAGGTTTCAAATCCTTTGTCCTTTTTTTTCTCCCTCCACAACACTTTTCTCATTCGTATGAACAACAAAGCGATAGCAGCGAGGGCTTCTTGACCACCATTGTGCTTCCTTTTAATTGGCCTGACCAATCCATCAGTGTCTTCTTCGTCTAGCGATTGTAACATTGCCAATGCACCACCAAACTTGTCGCCACATATCTGACACGTGAAACTCACATGCCTTCACCTAATCTGTGTGTGAGGCTGTTTCTGGCCTGTCTACTTTCTAGCGACCCCCAGTGATGCTCCTTTTCCTTCGACGAACATCCCCAGCCCCCGTTTGGCTACTTTGGATGCCGTTTGGCCAATTGAGTTCTATTTGGTCCCATTTTGTTGGTGTTTTACTACATTTCTTATGGCTTTTCCCGATCCTGCTTCTACTCATTTTGCCGAGACTTTCACCAATGTTCCGCTTTGCTAATTTCGTGCGACAAATTGATCAAAACAACCAACAAAAGTCCTTGAGCCTCACCTCCAAATATGACTATTTTTGCCTAGGAGTATACAAATTTCCTCTAATTTTGAGCAACCCAACAAACATGTCTTGCCTGTTACTGTCATGACCTAGTCTAGTCATCTCGTAGCCTTTGTATCCCAGACCTCCACTCTTGGCACTTGGATACTTGAATCTAATGCCTCTGATCATACGACTGGTAGCCAATCCATTTTTTTCTCAATTGTCTTTTACGAAATCATTGCCTTCTGTTACCTTGGTAGATGGTTCTCAAATTAAAATTCATGACATTGGTCAGACTCGTCCACTCCCTAACCTTTCTAGTTGTTTTTTCAATTTAATTTTCATTAGCAAACTCACCTATTTGTTCTTCTTGACTGTTGTGGAGTTTGAATTTTTCCAGATTTTGGGTATTATGTTTTTGACTCTTTTAATTCAAACTAAAAAGGAAACATGACATTTAGTCTCAAATTATGTTGATGAGCATGTGTTTTTGAAATTTGCAGTTTCTTAATCTGTGAATATTTTTTATATTAAGTGTGATATTCTTGAATTAAGAGTTGATAACAGTACGGTTTGGAAGGAGAGAGTTCTTCTCCATTTGAGTTGAATGGACATTGACTACGGTATCAGGAAGGAGAAACCATCGGCTATTACTGAGATCAATACTCCAAATATGGTTGATCTTTATGAAAAATGAGAGATTTAATTGCCTCTCCATGAAGGAATCAAATAGCAATGACTTAGAGGTTAGTATTCTCATCTGATAACCCTTCCACCTAATTTTGGTATGAATGTTTCTTTATTATTAGCAAGTTTAGATCCTTAGAAATTCTTACAAACAATTCAATGGCAGGTTGTTCTGAGTAAAAGGCAATGAAAAATTTAAAGCTAGATGGATTGTGGGAATAAGGATAAGGTTGTCAGGAAAATGCTCTATTTGTGGTCAATTAGAACACAAAAGTGAAGTTTGTCAAGGTAAACCTCGTCCAATGTCCACTGTGTTATTTTCAGGGAAATGATAGATCCTCATCAGATGTGATAAGTACAAATTTACATCCTTCACTCAAGCCAATTTGGCTAATCCTAAATTTCTTTTATCTTAAAGCGTTACGCAGCTAAGTAGTCGATAATATAACTACTAAACGCTTAAATGCATAAATTTGATGCATTAGCAACCGCAGACAAGTCAAATTTGATAAAAGCCACCGTTTGTGTTTAAACGCTCAAATGCATAAATTTGATGCATTAGCAACCACACACAAGTCAAATTTAATACATGCCACTATTTGTTGAGGAACACAATGCTTGATTATTCAATGAGAATCTCTCTCACAAGCAGAAACATGCATGCATCCATCCCGCTATTATCTGAGACTAATTTCGACGAGTTTAAATTTTAAAAATTAGACTCTATGTATTTTGTTGACGAATTTAAACTATACTTCATGTCATCCCAATTTAATCTAGAGTCTTATATTCATTTTTAAAAAAGTACAATTTTTTTTTGAACAATTATATATTAAAAATCAACTTTTTAATTTAATTGATAATATTTGGTATAATACTATAATATGATATTTTGAAGCATAAATTATAAAATATATCATACTTTAATGTTTAAATTTACATATTATAAAGTTAATAAATTGGATTGACTCAATCTTATCCTCCATAAATTCAAATAAATCACTCAATGAGTATAGTTCATTTGATAAAACACATTGAAATTATGAGAAAAGACTTGAAATTTGATTTCTACAAAATATATTCTTAGAAAAAGACGATAAACTTTAAGTGTAACTAAACTCCTAATAAAATATAAATCTTATAGTTGATACAAAGAATTGAAACTTGTGAAAATATCTCAGGATCCCACACCCCACTAGGGAGTCAAGCCCTAATTACAATGGCTACAAAAAGAAAATTCAAATAAATGATCCTTTCAAAATTTCATATCAGAAGAGGACAAATAAAATGCCTCCTTGGATTAATCCTCACTTAATACCTTTCCTCCCAACTCATCGAGTGGAAGTTTAGAGCAAACTGTGTTAGGAAGTGCAAGGCCAAGCCATTGAAATTATCATGTCAGAATGCGTAGGAAATAACTTATCCCTTTAATAATATTTAAAATTTGAACTAATTTTAACAATTTAATTATATTTAGGCTTTGATCTTCTCATATATCCATAGTTCCTTGATTAAGTAACTAACTAACATTTAGATATATATCTTTATTCTGGATAGTAAAGTGCTCAAACTTCACCAATAAACAGTCTAACCAACAAAAACGTGCAAACTCATTATCAAGTCAATAAGTAGTTTCAACTTTCAACCATCCCTCCAAAGTGTAGGTGGATTGCTTAAATGATTAACGAATCTATACAACGAAAAAGAGAGATGACAAAAATAAAGATTCTAATCTACAAGTGTATACAAATTGATTTCTTCCAAAACATTTTTGTAGAAACAAGTAAGCAAGTGGTTAAGAATTTTTATTTTTTTTTCATTTAGAAGACCAGAAACTAAATAAATATGAAACAGCAAACAAATATCAAACTTCTAATAAAATGTTCTAACTGAAAACCATCTCGCTAAGGGAAAGAATTTCCATTTGAAAATCGAAAACTGGGTAAAAATAATTCCAATCTTACATGATTTGGTATGTGATAAGGAGAGGCATCACCAGCATTTAAGATGTCAATAATCGTTTAATGCCGGTTTTCTGCTCTGATGTGAGTCTAGAGGGGAACTTGATATTGAACTTGATCCTCAAGTTTCCCTTTTTGGAAGGTTCCTTGGGAATTGGCATACCCTCTCCTTTAATAACTTCTTCGTACGTCGGACTGATGATGGAATTGGTGGAGACTGTAAGATTCCTCCCATCAAGTGTCATCAGTTGTGCTGTGTAACCGGTCAGAGCTTCAACTAGAGATATCTTCTGTGTGATAACAAGATCATTGCCATCCCTTTTGAAGACACCATGAGGTTTCTCATCAATGATAAAAACAAGATCAGATGGTATAACTCCTCTTTGTTCATTTCCCTTCTCAGGAAAAGTTATTTTTGTTCCTTTCTTCCAGCCCGGCTTGATCTCAATGGTTAGAATTTCCTCTACAGTGGTGGGCCTCCTACACGATAAGAAAACAAGTAGTAGATTACTTGCTTGGTCACTCAATTTACTATTCCAATTTGCTATATTACTTTTAATATACCTAATGCCAACTAATAAAAACAGGGGAATGACTTTGCCTCCTTGTCTATGTAAAGAAGTTGTTGCTTCTAAAATACTAGTTTATAACCGGGTCCTTATTTTCTGGCACATGGATTAGTCAATGACATGGCATGCAATAAATACCCTTCTATTTTCTGGCACATACTAGTCAGTGACATGAAGGAAAATTTCCATGAAATGAGAACCATTTATGATGAGAATTCACTAGCTGACATGTATTATCTGAACTGTTAGACATATGTTAAAGAAATGTGTATTATAGATAAACTGCCTAATTGCTAAGTTTCTTACTTTAACACAAATTTTAGTGTGTTTATTTGTATGCTCACACCAACTCAAATGTAAGTTTGCTCCACAACAAATGTTGCTTCTTAGCTTTGGTGCATTGGAACTAGTGTTAATCTATTTGCAAACTCAGTTTTAATTTGCAAGCATAAACAACACACACATATTTATAAGTCAAAGATCCCAATCAGATGCAACGGGTGACAAAAACATTTGCACATATAATCTACCGAAAATACACATGTTTCACAAGATATGGGACCTAGTAGAATGTCCTAAAACTTCTCATCAGCCCTCAAACCAATATCTCTCAGCCAAGAGATTAATCTCAACTATCAATTGAATCCCAAAACAATTCCGTAACCAAATCAATGATGTCTTCGCCCAGATGCCCACTTTAATAATATCTGTAACAACAAGTTCTCACTTGATGGCTAAAGCAGCACACAAAAGTGGCATTTGATTTCATAGTTATATTCAAATGCAAAGCCCAATTTCAATCAACTACACTCACAAATGTAAGCCAGGCAAATACTGAATTGAAAACTTCTCAACCAACCAAGTTCCAACAATTCAATCAAATTCCAAAATTCATTTTTAACAGTGTTGTTAAAAAGTGGCGACGGCTGCGCCATGGCAGATTGCGGCGATGGATTTATCACAGACTGCCGTTCTATGCCCATGGCATGGTGGGTTTCACATGGTGGGCTATGGTGGCAGCTTTTCATGTAGCGGTCATGGCAGTAGCAGCAGACATTGCAGAAATAGCGGAGTGTGAAGAAGATGAAAAAAGAGAGGCAGTTGGAAATCGGTGTGAGGGAAAAAGAAAAAATGGATTTTGGGTCATTTGGCCAAGCCCAAACCAGACCTATATTAAAAACCCTAAAAACCCAACTCAGGCCCAGATTTAAAAGACCCTAAAACCCGACCCAACCTAACCCATGCTCCAAACATCAAACAAATTGACCGCCCACCACAAAGTCCAAACAACTCATGCTCTCTCCAGCAAGCAACGACCTATCCAGTGACCACCCAGCAATGATCATCACCAGCGACAGCAATCACTGGAGACAACAATCTCTGGCATCTGCCCTTTTCCAGCAACCTCGACTTCACTATTTCTCCTGGTTTCTTTACTCAATCTCTGTTCAGTCTCTTTTCCCATGACCTTGCTCTTATTTCATTCTACCTCAACCTCGCTCTTAATTCTCTCAAAGTAAGTTGGCCCTCAACCCCTCCTTTTTTTCTGTTTGAACTTTGTGACTACTCAACGCTACCTTGCAAAGAAATTTTGTGTGTGTGTGTCCGCCATGCTTCTGCAACATCATCCACCATATCTATATGACTGATTTTTGCTGACCACCATGATCTGCCATCGATAACACTTGTTTTCAATCATTTGGATATACATATTCTTCCATCATGAGTCCAACACCATACTCTTTATCACAGGTCTGATGAATATAAAATCCCCAAGTCATTATCAATAAGGAGAAAACTTAGATACAATAGTTTATTGTTGGTATTGATCTCCAATCAAAATTGATGTTTTATCTCACCAATCAAAGCTTTGATGAGATAAAACGCCGATTTTGATTGGAGAATAACACCACCAATACCTGTAGTAGTGTTTTGTACCTGAGTTTTGTCCTATCAATAATGGCATATGGCCATCAGTATACCCACCGCCAACAATTCATAAATGGCCTCTTCTTTTACTAAGAATGGGCTTAAACTGAATATTTATACATGGCTATATTCCGTTTTATATCTTCAATGCCAATAAACAAATCATTTATCCATATCCCAGCTTTTCAGGCACGTTAACCTCCATATTTAACATCATTATTTTATTTGAAGATTTATTCACCTCAATATTTTTGGGTACTGAAACAACTACACAAAGTAGTATAAACTCCATAGAGTTAACAGGTCACTCTAGACTAAGACAGCACAAATATGAGTCTTTTAACTAAGGATCAGTGTTATCTATGGCAGATGGCGGAACATGGCAAAAGGCTGAAATTCCGCCATATAAAGCAGCCATTACACCTTATGGTGCTGCCATGGCAAGCCTCCCTTCACAAATTGCCTATGACAGTTGGCAACAAATCCACCATGCCATTCCGCTATGGCGGCTATTCAACAACACTTCTAAAGACAATCATATCTCCTCAAATTTTGCATTAATGGAACACAACGGACATTACTTTTGTGCTGATGAACATACCTAATATTACATACCAACAAAGGCAGGAAGTTATATGATGCACATGATCAATTAAAAAAATAATAAGATAAATACACAGCACTTACATATTTGGCAACAATTCTGCCTACTGAATAGAAAATGATAAAATATCATAGTAATAATAATAATAATCTATATCTGTTAGAAGCCACAAAAGGATTTTTGTATGAAAAATGAAAGGAAACGAATCAAACTCGGAGCATATAGTGAAAAGATGATTACTTAGAGCCTACAAAACTGTAAACATATATTTCAATTTCAAATCTACCAAAATCATCAGTATCAAACTCAAAATATATATATAGCAAATCATCAAACCTGAATTGGAATTTAGTAAGTCAAATCCATCCAACAACAATCTCATTTACAACAAGCAACTTTATATGTTCTTCATGAAAGTAAGAAAAGGAAGAAGACAAGTTAAACTAGATAGCTCACCCACTGGAATCAATCACATCCCTGGAAATCTTCATTTTTTTGGTAGTCCCTTTGTACAAATCCTCCAAACTGCATTGCAATGTTTTCTCAATCGGCGCACCTTTCCTTGGCACATTGCTGGAGCCTTCTCCAGCCGCACTCCTACTAAAAGAAGCAAAAAGGTCATCCGCAAATCTGGGATAGCCAGATGGGCCAGCACGGCCACCCATATCCCCCATTCCATAGGGACTTGAAAACCCAAAAAACTCCGAGAATATATCATCTGCACTTCTCGGGTTGAACCGGAACATCGTCGGTCCGCCATCACTGCCACCGGAAAAACCACCAGCACCTGGGGGTGGCACCTGCCCTTTCAATCCCTCCTCACCATACTGATCATACACACCCCTCTTTTGCGGATCACTCAAAACCTATTCACAAATCAAATCACCAACAAAACCCATGATTCCAATGATCTAAATCACAACAAAACATATTAAAAAAAAAAAAATTGGACACCCAAATGATCAAATTTTAAGAAAGAATTGAAAAAAAATGTAAACTTTGATAAACCCATCCGCTTGGTTCCACAACCCAATTGGCAATACACTGAGATTAGATGGAATAAATATTGATATAAAACCCACAATTCCAATTCTCCAAATCACAATTAAAAAAAACGAAATTCAACACCTAAATATCCTAATTGCAAGAAACAAACCAAAAAAAGAATGAAAACTTTGATAAAAGTTTTAACTTTTTCCCACAACCCAATTGGCATTACATTGAGACAAACTAATGAGTGAGAGGAAACATACATCATAGGCTTCTGAGATTTGCTTGAATTTGGCTTCAGCGTCTCTTTTGTTGTTAGGGTTCTTATCAGGGTGCCACTTCATAGCAAGCTTGCGATAGGCTTTCTTGAGATCCTCATCACTGGCATTACGATCCACCTGAAGAAGTTTGTAATAGTCCACACCCATTTTCCGATTTGCCTTGGCCGGAGGAACGTGCGCGTAGTTTAGAGTCACCGGTGGAAGAAAGAGACGAAACAAGTCATATCCCACACACACAAAAAAAAAAAAAAAATTGTCTGGGCTCAACACACTTGTACTTTGCACTATTACTAGGCCCAGTTCTCCATCAACTTTGGAGTCATATGTTTTTTTTTTTCTTTTTCTTTGTTTTTTATTTATTTATCCGTAAAAACTAAAAACAGGACAAAATATTTACAGCAATACTGACAGTCCTACACTGAAACTATAGACCCTTTGGGGTCTTTTTCTATCTTGTAGGATTCATTTGCATGTCAAGATATGATAAAATATGAGAATAAAATAAAATAAACACAATAAGATAGTACAAAATAAATAAATAAAGTAAATTTTATTATATAGACACTTTTTATTCTTTTAACCATTACAATAATTTTTTTAGGGATGTTAGTGTATATATATTTTTGACGTAGTGTAGTGTGTTTATAAAGAATGGTATTACGTGTAATAGCTCTAAGGTGAGAGTGTAATTTATTTATAGAATATAATTTAAATTGGGTTCAAATAATAATATTATTGTTTTGCTAAAATTACATATGATTTTTTTAAAAAAATAAATTTTAATTTACTTTTTTACAAATTATGGAAATTATAAAAAAGAATATAATTTTTATTAAATTATACAAAATTATGTTATTATTGATGCAGTTATTTTTATATATAATTGTTATATATATATATATATATATATATATATATATATATTATGGTAATAATGTATACTTGATTCTTATAAGAATTTTATTTTCTCTTCCTGTGAGATGTTTTCTCTCCTCTGGAGAGCTTTTGTCCTAACCTCGTGTGATTTGAGCTTTACTTGTTTTTGAGTGTTTTTTCCTATCCCCTAAACTTCCTCCCCAGCCTTTAACCTTTCTATGGAGACACCCAATATCGACAATTTGACTTCTCCCCACTGGCCTAGAGATAAACTTTGAACCACCAACAAAAGCAAAACTCGACTTTTCCCTATGTCTGGTAGGGTGTTAGGAAGAAGATACCCTGCCATGGAAACCAACCTATTTGCAAGACTACCTAGACCAGTAGGTTATTATAGTAAATACCAGTGTAGCGGTTATTATTAATTATTAGTGTAGCACATAGCATGTAGTGGCATGTAGTGGTTATTATATTAACTTCCAGCATAGTGGCATGTAGTGGTTATTATATTAACTTCCAACGTAGCATGTATTTAAAAAGGCAACAGTGCACTGAATAAGGGTAGAGAAAATTCACCAAGCTTGTTTTTTTTTTCCTTCTTTCCCTGGGAGATTATTCTTGGTCCGAACGCAAGGAGCGGCCCTTATCAATTGGTCCGACTTGTCGGACCATGTCGCCTCTGCTTCCTAAGATAACCAACCCATCTTCTTCCTCTACTAAGCCACCACCAACAGCAGAAATCATGCTGCCTCCACCAACAGCAGAAACCACGCTGCCTTCACCAACAGTAGAAACCACGTTGCCTCCCCTTCCCATGGCAACTTCCCACCTTCCCGTTAACAAGCACCACGCACTCTCCTTCAACCCCCTCCCGGTCGCCAGTAACCGGTCCCACACAAAGCCCCGTGGCATCCTTCCCTTCGACATTCGCTTCTCCCTTTCTGTTGTGTGTGCTACCACAGTCAGGGACACAAATCTCCACCACCCATTTCTCCTCCTCTTCGTCATTCTTGTTGCTGCCAAAGGGCTCTGTCTCCGCAACCATCTTCAGGCACTAATTCCTACACCCACTTTCATTTGGGATCCAGGTTCTGTTTTCTGCACCCAGCACCTTGAGGACAAGGTGTTTTTAATGGGCTAGGGAATATTAGGAAGAAGATGATCTGCCATGGAAACCTGTCATAGGGGTAGTTATCATTCTAGAAGTAGTTAATGTAGTGGATAGTAGTAGTTATCATGTAGTGGATAGAAGTAGTTATCATGTTGTGGATAGTAGTAGTTATCATGTAGTGCAATCATTGGCTATAAATAGTTCCCTTTGTATTGAATAAAACAGGCAGAAATATATTAAGTATTCTCTCCTTCTCGCTTTCTTGCTTTCTTTGTTTAACGGAGATTCTCTTGATCTCGAATTCAAGGGCGAGCAACCTAACATAGGGTGATTCCTGACTCATAAAAATATACAAAGTCAAATTATGAAAGAACGTATTGTCTCTTGTGTGGAAGCCATTCCAAGGAATTATCATTTCAAACCTTGAGGCTGGTAGAGTTCTATTTCAATTTTATCATGTTGTTGATTATCAAATAGTCCTAAAAGGAGGTCCTGGGAGTTTTGATAGAAATATGTTGATTTTGGGAGTAATCAAAGAAGGAGATGACCCGAAAATAGTATCGCTATTTTGTATCCCTTTCTTAGTACAGATTCATAACCTCCCTATGGGTTTTATGTCACAAATGGTTGGAGAAAGCATTGGCAACTTTATCGATCAATACTTGGACTATGATGAGAAAAATAATGTCAATTACTTGAGATCTTTTATGCGTATCGGGGTGCTAATGGATGTTCAAAAGCCTTTCATGAAATCTAAGATTAAGAAACCTGGAGGAGAGTTTAAAGAATTTTGTTACAAATATGAATACCTAGGTCCATTTTGCTATTTCTGTGGCATTTTAGGTCATACTGAAGATCATTGTCGCACTCTGCTGTTCATGCAACAAGATGATGGAAAGTGTGGCTTGGGTCCAAAAATTCAAGTTGAAGCATGTCCTAATGATGGTGCTAGTGGATCACGTTACCTATGGGACACCGGAGATCCTAAACCGTGGCAGTTTTCGTCAGAAAAGAAGACAACAAATGTTGACAATAAAATGCAATGATAATGCATTTAATGCCAATGATGAGGTAGACAAAAAAACTATTACAATTTATGACAATAGTTTTTTGAAATTTCAAATTAAATGCCCCCATAATGATGAAGCCAGGATATGTCCACAATTATAGCCAATAACCACGACATGAATGAAAAGCATAACGACAATAATCATGAGCTGATAATTATTGACAAAAACGGACACTAACAAAAAGGGAAACATTAATGTCAAATTTTGCCAATCAATTACCTGACATTGATGAGCACATGAATGAGTCTTTTTCCTCAACAATCACTCACAATACTGAAAATCCTTTAGTGGGCCCTGGTAGCCAAGCCCGCCAAGACAATGTCTTCTCAATTGGAATTGTCGCCTGGACAACTCGGGTGCAGTTTCCATCCTTCATGACCTTGTCCAGTCCTTTCATGTGGACGTGTTATGTTTGTGTGAAACCCTAGTTCATTCTAGACATATGGAGAAAATAAAAACTCAACTTAGATTTAATTCTTGTTTTTCTATAGATGTTAATGGTAGGAGTAGAAGTTTGGCCTTATTGTGGAAAGACCCTTTGGTTGTCATCTTCTCAACTTCTCCCCCAACTTTGTCAATGTATAGGTCCATCAAATGAATCACCCTTCTTAAAGGCTTATTGGCTTCTATGGGTTCCCTGAAAGAGAAAGAAGAAAGGACTCCTGGAATCTTCTTCACTCCCTTGCAAACAACACTTCTCTTCCTTGGTGTGTCATTGGAGATTTCCATGATCTATTATCAAATTTCAAGCTATCAAATGGAGTTGCATTACTGGAAAAAAGACATTTAACGACGATTAATAAACCCCTTCAATGACGGTTGACAACCATCTTTATATTTAAGTCATTGAAAGTCAAGACCATTAATGACGCTTCCAACAAAAACCGTCATAAAAAGTTCACACTTTTTAAGATGGTTGTTTCTAAAGAATCATCTTAAAAAGCCCTTACAAAGCATACATTCTAAGACAGTTCTTATATAAGAACCGTCTTAGAATGTATACTTAAAAAACCCTTACAAAACATACATTTCTTACATAAGAACTGTTTTAGAATATATACTTTCTAAGACGGTTCTTAAGTAATAACCGTCTTAAAAAGTATTTTACTTAAGAACCGTCTTAAAAAGTATACATTCTAAGACGTAAAGAAACATCTTAGATAGTATACATTCTAAGACGATTCTTACGTAAAAATTGTCTTAGAAAGTATAATTTCTAAAAAATTGGTTTTTCACCGAGGCCAATGACTACATACATTTCATGTAGTTAAACTCATCTGCTGACATAAGGTTTGTGCGATTGTTGTATAATAATCACAATGAATTTGCAATTTTAGATTTAAGCTATTTGTTAAAATTCCCTTTCTGTTATTGTCATACCCTAATTTCGTTTGGGGACAATTGTTTGTTGACATGCGGATTCTTGTCAGTCACGTTGAGCTGCTTAAAGCCAATTGTCACGCAATCCGTAAGATTTCACGATGTTTCGGAAGTAAATAAGCAAAAAAACTCAAAATGGGGGTGAAAATATCAATTTAGGGGGTGTTCTTTAGCACTGGGCCCTTCTAGGCCCATCAGAAACTTCTACATGAAGCAACCAACTCACCTGGGCGAGCATGTTACTTCAGGCTTAAGCCACCAGCTCGCCTGGGCGAGTTAGACGACAAGTTTCTCCCCTGTTTTGGCTATAAAAAGGGCATGGGAGGCTGAGGGGAAGGGGTTCAGCACCCTTGGCAAGCATATTTCACTTAAAATTAGTGAAAAGAAGGAGAAAGAAGAAGAAAATCAAGGCCAAGGCGCTTCCGTAACGCTTTCGTGATGTTTCCATGATCAATTCCGTGAACATTCTTCGTCGTTCTTCATCCGTTCTTTGTTCTTCATTCGTTTATTGCTTGCTTTAAGGATTTGAATTTGATTTATGGACCCTTAAGGGTTCCTTTTATTCTTTGTGCATCTTCATCTCCTTCTTCGGTCATCGGTGATCTTTTTCTTTGTTTAAAGCGAGTTTCGACCGATCGTTCATGCCATAATCTCGTTTAATCACCGTTAAAATAAAATTCAACCGATTGTTGGTGTTGTAATCTCACTCAACCACTATTTAAATAAGTTTCGACCGATCGTTTGTGTCGTAAACTCTTTTCATCAATGTAAAATAAGTTTTAACCAGTCATTAACTCCGCAAGTTATCTTAAAAAGGGATTGAATATTAATTCGCCAAAACCAAATAAAACCAACTCATAAACTTCTTCATTTCATCAAAAAAATCAAGAGATCGTTCAAAGGTCCAACGCCTTAACGATTCCCTCTTTTCAAAAATCAAGAGATCGTTTCAAGGTCCAACACCTTAACAATTCTCTCCTCTCAAAAATCAAGAGGTCATTTCAAGGTCGTTCAACACCTTAATGATTCTCTGCCTTTCAAACTTAAGAAGATCATTTCAAGGTTCAACGCCTTAACGACTCTTTCTCCTCTTTTCAAAAATCAAAAGATCATTTTAAAGGTCCAACACCTTAAACGACTTTTGTTCACAATTAAAATCAATCTTTCAAAAAAGATAAAAAAAAAAACAAATTAACCAACGTTCAGTTCTTAAAGAACTATGTAGGTCTGATTTCCTCATCGCAAATTAAGGAATACGTAGGAGCGAGAGAAACACCCTTGTCGACCCCAAAAAAGTAAGAAAACATAAAAAGCAAAAAAAGGTAAAAAAATAAAAAGGGAAAATAAAGATAAAAGGGAGAATAAATAAAATTGAAGTCATGATTTGCACACTCGATTAGAGGCTGTTGTCCCTTGTGACGGGCGCGTAGGGTGTTAATACCTTCCCCGTGCGTAAACAACTCTGGAACCCTCATTTTCAAAATACGCAGACCTTTGACCTTTTCCATCTTGATTTTTCCAACGTTTTCCTCGAAAAAACGTTGGTTGCGACTCCATGTGTTTTCCTTCTACAGAAGACGCATCCTTGGCCTATCCGAGAGGCCCTTTTCGTGCCCTCGTCGAAGGGTAGGTTGCGACAGTTGGCGACTCCAATGGGGACTGCAAGAGAGTTAGATCATTCATTCAGTGTGCAATGTTGTTATCATGACTTCTTCTTTATTTATGTTCCCTTTCCCCTTTCCCCTTTTGTCTATTATGTTGTCCATGTTTGTACATAACCATTGTTGTGTTGTTGTGTTTGGTGTGTGTTTGTCTATTGATTACCTTCATAGTTAGAAATATTTTTTCTACACCCATATGGCACCTACACCTTGCACACACATTGAGATATTAGGCCCTACACCCAGGTCTATGTGAGCCATAAGGAGTAGAGGTCAATCTGTGGTCATGTTGAGTCTCCGACTCGCTTGATGACAGTGAAGCCTCATCTAGAGTTTTCCTCTTTTAGTGATGTGTTGTCGCTGATATTCCCTATTTTCATAATGTATTACCTAAGAGGATGATATCTCTAGAAGCCAGAAAAGTTACTTAAAACCACCATCTGGAATTATCACTAGAAGTGGACCTTTGGATCATTTTCACTAGGTTCCTCAAATTAGGGGGCACATAGCAAACTTACTTTGGCATATGGATCTTTGATTGCATCATGCATATCTTTATGGCATCGCAATGGACATATCATTCCCGCATTTTTCATTTATCATATTTGTGCATTGCATTTGAATAAATCACTGCATTACCACACATCTGCATTTAGCATGCTCTTTTGTTCCGACAACTGCATACATTCTATTTTCATCGTTTGCATGTCATGTTTACTCATGCATGACCCTTGCATATTCCTCTGCAAAAAACAAAGGGGGGGGAGGGGGGGAAACAAAAAATAATAATAAAAACAAAAAAAGAACAGTCACAATGAAGAATGAAGGGCCACACCACATTCTTAGTTACATGTGCCGGGTACCATGATGATGGCTATAAACCAACCATGTTGGGATTATACACCCATTTCTAAAAAATGATTGAAAATCATATGAACGTGGTACCTAATGCATGGTTAACTAGGAAAGTGGTGGTTCCTAGGGCATCTCATGTCAATCTCATAATTGCATTTTGCCGTGCATAGCATAAGTATGCCCGAGTCATTCATCTCTATGAGGTGTGGTCGAAGTATTGCCAATCAAAATTTTTTTCCTTGGATTATGGGGTTGAACCAAGCACATGCTTTTAAGGAAAGGTTCATCAAGTCAAGGTCAAGTATGGAAGTAACCAACTTGCAAAAATTGGGGCAAAAAATGGATCAAGTTACATAATTTCTTTGTCTACTGCCAACACATAAATTCTGCCAATTTACAAAAAAATTGAGGACTGTTGACACCCATGTGTTACTTCCAGTTTCACTTTGACTCTGACAAGATGTAATAAACATTGTCGTCTGAATTGATTCAATCCTATATCCTATGTAAAATTTGTAATACTTCAACAATGTATTATTTGCGTGCATCCATGTTTTTCATTGGTTGCATTGCTCATTGCATTCTTTCCTTGAAATCAGAACTGTAATCATTGTTATCAAAATGAAAGAATGCGTTTTACGGCATCCTTACCGAACTCATGCTTGAGCTAAAGTAATGAGTGAAGAAGAGGACAAGGTGCAAGAGCGGATAAAGGCCGACATAGAGGCCCTGAAAGAGCAAATGACCACAATGATAGAGGTTATGACGAGCATGAAGAAGATAATGGAGGTCAATGCGGTTGCGGTTGCCGCTACCAGTGTCGTTGCTGAGGTGGACCCGGCTCCCCCATCTGGCCTCAACCAAATAAATCATCTCATCTCGGATATGGTAGGGCAGAGAGGCAAAGAATGGGGAAGTACAAGCGGTCCCCATTTTGTGCAAGTTCAAAACAAGCATGCCTTCCCGCCATATGGCTTGCCTCCCAATTATACACCATCCAATGTGGCGCACACTCCCAATGAGAATGTCAATGACTCCACTCCTATACTCATTGAGAGCCAACAATCTCAATCTGATCATGCACTTATCCCTCAACCCATGGGGGGGGACACTTGAAATACCCCACCACAATCTATCCAACTTCGAGCCTTGCCTCGAATACGCCACTGAAGGGCAAGCAGTTGGTGGTTTACCCCTGCCAAACACTTTGGAGGGCCCTTAGTTTTGCCCACAACCACAACCCTTGCATTTTGTGGTGGGAAAAGCCCTTCCTGTTATGGCTGAAAAGGGAAAGTTAGACTAGATAAAGGAAAGACTAAGGGTCATTGAAGGAGGCAAAGATTATGACCTTGCTGACATGAAAGATTTGTGCCTAGTACCCGACGTGGTCATTCCTCTGAAGTTCAAGATACTGGACTTCGATAAATACAAGGGGACTACCTGCCCTAAGAATCACCTAAAGGTGTACTGCAGGAAAATGGGAGCATATGCAAAAGATGGAAAATTACTGATGCATTTCTTCCAAGAAAGTCTTACTGGGGCAATCGTCATCTGGTACACTAATCTGGAACCTTCCTGAGTCTATTCTTGAAAAGACCTAATGATTGCCTTCATTAGGTAGTATCAGTACAATTTTGATATGGCTCCGGATAGGATGCAACTACAGAACATATGCAAAAAGGAGCACGAATCTTTCAAAGGATATGCCCCAAAGGTGGGGAGGGATATGACAGCTCAAGTAGCGCCCCCAATGACGGAGAAAGAGATGATAACAATGATAGTAGACACCTTACCAATGTTCTACTATGAAAAGATGGTGGGTTACACAACTTCAAGCTTTGCGGATTTAGTTTTCACCGGCGAAAGGACCGAAGTTGATCTGAAAAGAAGAAAATTTGATTATCCTACTTTGATGAATGAGAAAGCTAGGGTAAATGAAGAGAATGAGAAGGAGGGAGGAACCCATGTTGTGACTACCATTCCTACATGGCTAAATCTCCCACCAGCTCCACAATATCAATACTCCACTAATATCAGCCCTTCTCATTACCCACCACCCAATCAACCAAAAAGGCTATCCCTAAATAAGCCCAAAAGCTCGCCTGCCGCACATCCAATACCAAACACAAACCAAAACTTCAACCAGGGAAGGAATTTTCCAGCGAAAAAGCCTGTAGAATTCACCCCAATTCCGGTGTCCTATGCTAACTTACTCTCATATCTACTCGATAATTCAATGGTAGCCATAACCCCAGCCAAGGTTCCTCAACCTCCATTTTTTCGAGGATATGACTCGAACGCAACATGTGCTTACCACAGAGGAGTTCTAGGGCATTCCATTGAGCATTGTAGGACCCTGAAGCATAAGGTGCAAGGTCTAATTGATGTAGGCTGGCTGAAATTTGAGGAGAATCGCTTGTGAATCCTGGCATTGACAAGCGA
This sequence comes from Glycine max, assembly GCF_000004515.6. Lineage (NCBI taxonomy): Eukaryota > Viridiplantae > Streptophyta > Magnoliopsida > Fabales > Fabaceae > Glycine > Glycine max. The sequence goes on from NC_016090.4 coordinate 8,175,776, forward strand.
CACCATACATGGGGCAATTTTGAAAGTTGTTGTTAGATGTCTCTAATGACTTATTAGGATTTTCAACTTTATGCCATTATTGTAAACCACAGTTTCAATGCTAATAATATGGATAAATTTGACATCCTTGTCTCTCATTCTCTCACGAGTACATCTTTGCTTATTCAACTTCCACTGGAATGTGAGTGTAAGCCGTTGGTTTGTTTACTCAAGCAACCTGCGCTCCTGAGTTTGACTTCCAAGTTTGTTCAATCAGAAATCACTCGTTCTACACATTCGGTGAGGGTGCCGTAAACAACGAGTAAAAAAATTCAAAACAAAATGTTTGATTGACTGTGTTTCAAATTAAGAAGTACAAACATTCATGTGACCTCATTTTATCATTCCTAAAAGTTGTCTTTTTGAGAGAAAAGTGAGTTATCAAGAACAGGAGTCGTTTAACTTAATCTGTCAATTGAAAATCCTTTAAATGTTTCTCGTCTTTGAAAATTCCTTTTGAGAGAATCTGCACAATTTCTTTCATCTTGCCCTGCTACAAGGTCACGACAAAAGACAACCATGGATGCCTCAGAGCCCTACATTGAGGCAATGAAAGACACCATGCATAAGCCTCAAGCGAACCTAGGGGCAAATCAGAGGTTCTCACCCAGTAGGTTCCCTACTGCAAGGTCATAGCAAAAGGCATGAATAGATACCTCAGAGCCCTACACTAGGGCAGTATGAGGCACCACGCATGAGCCTCAAGCGAACCTAAGGGTGAATCAAAATTTCTCACTCGGTAGGTTAAAAACCCAAAAGGGCAGCCTAAGCAAAAATTAGGGTAATAAAAGAAATAAAAAGAAAAAAAAAACAATCAGGGGCATGTTGTTAAGGTTTTGTCCCAAAATCCAAACTACAAAAAGGATCTAATCAAGATTTGAAATGACACATGGCCATGTTTCAATATCCCAAACACTAGTCTATCCTTTGCTACCCCCTCCAAGCCAAAGCATGTTGTTTTCTAAAAACAACAACAAAGACAAAATAGCAAAAGCAAAATAGAAACCCTGAGTGGGAACCACTGCTAAACCAGCAGAAAGAGCAATGCAAAGTATACATGCATGAAGTTGGGAACAACAAAAAAGAAAATAAATCCGCCAAAGGCGAGTGAAAAAAAAAAGAAAAAAAAGGGAGAGACAAAAGATCTCCAAATTCTGCAAGAAAGGCACAAAAGTGCAATGAAAGATTAATGTACAAAACAAAAGGAGTAGAGCCCAACTCAAAAGTTGGGTGAACAAAAGGTACAAGCAAGACGCTCTTAAGGTCCTTACTCAATATAACCCCCAAACACTCTTTGAGCATGTCTAATCCTTTTCTTTCGAAAGCCCTCTTGCCCCTAACCACGTTACAAGCCCAATAAAGCCCATGTAGATCAAGGAATGACTAATTTGCTTTTAAGTTGGGATTTTGGGATGAAACCCACGCACGCTTGTGATTGTTAAAGAAAAATATATATTTATCTAAAAAAAAAGAGAAACCCTTGAGGTTCACACTTGCACATTTGAGAAGAAATCTCATTCAACCAGGAACTCACAGAAAATGCCTGAATTCAATAGTGATAGTAGGTTACATCTAACGTTAGTCTCTCATGCAAGCTCTTTGGGATTTTTTTTGAATCCAAGGGGTAGCTTCGTCATATAAATTCTTTCGTGATCGGCCCATGTCGCAAACTCCCAGCGAGATCAACAGACTCATGGCACCACTCTATGACCTTAAATCAAAAACGTTTTACTTGATCATATACCAAAGTGCAACGATCCACTGCCATCCTTCAATGGTGCATGCAATTGGTCCCAAGGCCTTATATTTCTCTTGTTGTGCAGAGTAATCGATGTTTTGAACAAAAAGGGGTTAAAACCCTAGGACCCTTATTTTAGTTGATTGATTAAGTGTCAAACGGTTCCATTGTCGTCATCCAAAATTGTCAAGTGACTGAATCAAAAAATGTTAGACAAGTGGCCTCAGATATTTTAAGAAGGGGGGGTTGAATTAAGATATCACAAACTATCCCCTAATTAAAAATTCTACTTGATTTTAACCCAAGTTCCAAGTTCCCTTTAAAAGATGATTCAAAATAACCAATCTGAATGTAAATGTAAAGCAACAATAAATAAAAGAGTTTAAGGGAAGAGAAAGTGCAAACTCAATTTTATACTGGTTTGGCCACACCCTTATGCCTACGTCCAGTCCCCAAGCAACCCGCTTGAGAGCTTCACTATCTTGTAAAAAACCCTTTACAAGTTCTTAACTACACAAGGACAACCCTTCCTTTGTGTTCAGATTGCTTTACAACAAGAGATCCTCGGTCTCTTAATCCCTTTTCAAATGTAAGAAGAACAAAAGAAGAAATCTCTCTTGAAAGAGATAGATTGAACAATGGAGCACTCAAATAATTCCTTATTGAGTTGCAAGTGTTTTGGCCAAGGAATGTTTTAGAGGATAAGACAATTTTGGTTTTGAGAGGATAAGACTTTTTGTTCAGAAAAACTCTAAGCAAATTCGTGTTCCAAGTCACATATAAATAGACCTTTGATAGCCATTCAAAAACCATTTGAACAAATGTTACTCTTGGAAATTATTTTCTGAAAATCTCCTCTGGTAATCGATTACAAGACTTGTGTAATCGATTATAGGCTTAAAATTTGAATTCTAACTGTTATAAAATGTTCAATAACTACTGGTAATCGATTACCATCCATGTGTAATCGATTACTAGGTGTAAAATTTGAATTCAAATTTCCAATAGCTGTTATAAATAGTTTTAACTGTTGGTAATCGATTACAATCCTTATGTAATCGATTACATGTTTTCAAAAACATCTAAAAACATTTTAAAAGCATTTCAGTAAGTATTTTGGCCACTGGTAATTGATTACATCCTCTAGTAATCGATTACATCCTCTGGTAATCGATTACCAGAGAGTAAATCTCTTGTAAAAACATTTTAACTCATATTCTTTGGCCAAACCTCTTGTTGTTTCAACTTGGAATTCCCTTCCTAAGTCTCTAGAGATTATCTTGATCATATATCTTGAATTTCTTGGATTCTTGTCTTGAATTAACCTTGAGAAGCGTATGATCCTCTTGAATTAAACTTGAGAAGCGCATGATCCTTTAGCATCATTAAAACATCAAAGTCTTTGCTTCTACAATCTCCCCCTTTTTGATGATGACAATTTAATTCCTGAAATCAAGATACAAGATAGAATATATACAAGATAGAACGTTCACTCATTCCATACTCCCCCTATGTTTTGGAATTTATGATCTCTTGATTTCTAAGCTTCTAATTTCTAAGCTTCTAGGCCCCGTTTCTCCCCCCTTTTGGCAACATCAAAAAGCCAAAGTACGTGGAAATTAACATAAGGTAGAAAATAACAACCATAATCATTCACAAGTCAAAATCAAACATAATTCAGTCATAAAATACTAAGTGCCAAATACTTAAATATAACTAAAGTTTAGAGAATAATGTCTTAAAAAACATAGCCAAATACACGACATAAAATCAAATATAATAATAATCTAAATATATGAAGATGGTGGAGGAAGATCGAAGCACTGACGAACATAACTTATATCCTCCTCAAGCTAAGTGATGTGGGTATCCATGCCTGCAAAGCGGGCATCAATGACATCGATACGACCATCCAAGGAATCAAAGCGCTCACCAACATAGGTGTGGGGGCCTCGTAACTCCGAAAAAACTTCATGCATGAGGGTTGAGGAGTCATCTCGTTGAGGCGAAGGAGAGGGAGTACGTTCATCTTGCGGAGGTTGCACATCCTTCTTCAACCATTGCTCATCCATGTCCTTATGGTAGCCGAAGGAGGTTACCGCACCGACACCAATAGCAAATGAACGTTTAACTTGCACAAAGGGCTCAGAATTCAAGGGAATTTCAAAATGTTGAAGAAATAAAGTCACAAGCTGAGGGTAAGGTAGAGGTGCACTAGACCGCAATGCCTTATGCATGCGGTAACGAATCAAATGGGCCCAGTCGATTGGACAACTGGTCAAGAAATCCCACATCAGAATCAAGTCCTCCTCAGAGGCTTAAGCTAGATTAGAAGAATGAGGCATCAAAATTCTAACAATGATATAGTGCATGATGCGACAATCAAATGTCAATGACCAGACAAGCAGTCTACCGGTCATATCCGCCTGGTCAATGCAGACCATGCGGCGAGCATCATGACTAGAGTAATCAAACTTCTAGTTGTCAACAATGGTGCCCACAAAAGGTGCACCCTGACTGGGTAGTTGTGTCAGAGAAAAGAAAATAGACTCATCAATAACCATAGGAATACCATGCACCTCAGAAATTAAAGTTCCATCCTAGATTTTCAAATTTGAGTAAAAGACTCGTACTAACTCAGGATAATATGGTAATTTTAATGACATAAAAGGAATCAGACCAGTGTTTTGAAACATTTGATAGCAATCAAATGCTTCCCCATCAAAGAATTCTAGGTCAAGATATTTGGGATCAAGAATTTGACGAGATTGAAAGAGAGAAGAGTACCGGATATGTTGTTCATCAAATGAAAACAGTGTAGAGGATGACAAGGAAGGTAGAATTGGTGTCGGGGATGCACCGGTGGCTCCGGGACGTGGTGTTCTAGTTGCCGCAGCGGAGGTAGATGAACCCTTGCGCTTCCAGGATGATTCATCCATTTGATGAAGTTATTGAAGATTTTGATCAGTTGGAATGAAAGAGAATCGAAAATGATGAAAAAAAGGCTTTGTGGGAGGTGATTTGGTTGAGAAACGAGTGAGATATGATGGTTGGAAGTTTTGGGAGAAAGGAGGCGTCGTAGCTCGAAGTTTTCGTGACTGCAGCTTCTGAAACATGCCTATTTATAGAAGAGGACATTTTGTAATCGAATACAAGGTTTGGTAATCGATTACAGGAGCGCTTAGCCTTCTGGTAATCGATTACAAGTTGTTGTAATCGATTACAGACTATCTGTTCTTGTGTAACCGATTACACGTAATGATAATCGATTACCAGAACACTAACTAGGTTTTTTCTTCTAAAAATTATTTATGTCTATGCCAAAAACATCTAACTATATCAATCATCAATATTGATACTCATTTTAATTCAATCAAACAAGCATCAATCACACAATAACACACCAATGAAACATAATCAAAATCTTAGAATCAAATACAATCAATCAATTCTTATTTATCCAAATCACTAATATCTAATAGGACTAATTCTCTTCTAATGGAAAAGAATGTTTCTTTGGGGAGAGGTTTTGTGAAGATATCAGCAAGCTGATTCTTTGTATCAACAAATTCTAGTTCACAATCTCCTTTCAAAACATGATCTCTTAGAAAATGGTGTCTAATTTCTATATGTTTGGTTCTAGAATGTTGAACTGGATTTTTGGAAAGATTGATTGCACTTGTATTATCACACCTAATAGGTATATGGTCAAGAAGGATTCCATAGTCAGATAGTTGTTGCTTCATCCATAATATCTGTGCACAACAACTGCCGGCAGAAATATATTCCGCTTCTGCAGTGGATGAAACAACACTATTTTGTTTCTTACTATGCCAAGAGACTAGAGCAGATCCAATGAATTGACAAGTTCCACTTGTGCTCTTTCTATCTGTTTTAGAACCAGAAAAGTTTGAATCAGAGTATCCTATTAAGGTGCATGTGGAATTCCTAGGATACCATAAACCTATATTCATAGTGCCTAACAAATATCTTATGATTCTTTTAACGGCATTAAGATGTGACTGTTTGGGATTTGATTGGAATCTAGCACACATACACACACTAAACATTATATCAGGTCTGCTAGCGGATAAATAAAGAAGGAATCTGATCATACCTCGACATTGCTTAACATCTATTGACTGATCGGTTTCATCTTTATCCAAATAGCAAGCAGTGCTCATTGGTGTAGCCATATGCTTAGCATTTTCCATCCCGAATATGTGAATTAACTCTTTGCAGTACTTGGATTGATTAACAAAAATTCCAGTCTTGGTTTGTTTAATTTGTAATCCAAGAAAGAAATTAAGTTCTCCCATCATTGACATTTCAAACTCACTTTGCATGTCATGAGAGAATTCCTTTCACAATAATTCATTAGTAGATCCAAAAATAATATCATCAACATAAATTTTAACCAATAAAATATCATGTAATTTTCTCTTTATGAAAAGAGTAGTATCTACTTTGCCTCTAGAGAAATCCTTTTCTAAAAGGAACTTACTCAGACGCTCATACCAAGCCCTAGGGGCTTGCTTTAAGCCATATAAAGCCTTTTTTTAATCTAAAAACATGATTAGGCTTGTATGAGTTTTCAAATCCAGGGGGTTGATTTACATATACTTCCTCTTGAATAAAGCCATTTAAGAATGCACTTTTTACATTCATTTGATAAAGCTTAAAGTCCATTATGGATGCATAGGCTAATAACATTCTGATGGCTTCTAATCTAGCAACTGGAGCATATGTTTCCTCATAATCTATCCCCTCTTCTTGATTATATCCTTTGGCGACTAATCTAGCCTTATTTCTAATAATTATGCCATTTTCATCTAATTTATTTCTAAACACCCATTTTGTCCCAATGATTGGGTAGTTTTCAGGTTTCTCAACTAACTCCCAAACATTATTTCTTTCAAATTGGTTTAGTTCTTCCTGCATAGATATTATCCAATTTTCATCTATTATGGCTTCATTTAAATTTTTAGGTTCAATCATAGATACAAAAGCCATGTTATTACATAAATCTTTGAGAGAGTGTCTAGTTGTTACCCCTTTTGAGATATCACCAATACTGTTGTTAAGGGGATGATCTCTTGAAGTTTTCCACTCTCTTGGAAGATTATTATTTGCTTTGACTTCTATTGGAGGATCTTCATTGCTTCCTTTCCCTTTTCCTTTAGAATCTTCTCCATGAATATGCATTTGTTTTAAAGATTCTGCAATATCATCTAAAATATCCTTTCTTGGAGAAATAACATTAGACTCATCAAAGGAAACACGAATTGATTCTTCAATTGTCATTGTTCTCTTATTATATATTCTATAAGCTTTACTATGCAAAGAATAACCAAGGAAAATTCCTTCATCTGATTTAGCATCAAACTTTCCTAAGTTTTCTTTTCCATTGTTTAATACAAAACACTTGCAACCAAAAACATGAAGATGCGAGATGTTTGGTTTCCTACCATTGAACAGTTCATATGGAGTTTTCTTTTAAATGGGTCTTATTAAAGCCCTATTCATGATATAGCATGCATTATTAACGGCTTCAGCCCACAAATATTTTGGAAGAAGAGTATCATTTAATAAAATTCTAACAATTTCTTCCAAAGACCTGTTTTTCCTTTCAACAACTCCATTTTGTTGAGGGGTTCTAGGTTCCGAAAAGTTATGTTCAATGCCATGCTTATCACAAAATAAATCAAATTCTTTATTTTCAAACTCACCCCCATGATCACTCCTAATAGATATAATTTTTAGATTTTTCTTACTTTGAATAACTTTTGCAAGTTTCCTAAATGCTTGAAATGCATCATTCTTATGAGTGATAAATAGTGTCCAAGTATATCTAGAATAATCATCAACAATGACAAGAGCATAATAGCTTCCACCAAAACTCATAATTCTAGAAGGACCAAACAAATCCATAAGTAACAATTGTAATGGTTGAGTAGTTGACACAATGTTTTTGGATTTGAATGAAACTCTAGTTTGTCTTTCCTTTTGGCATGCATCACACAGTCTATCTTTTTCAAATTTTAGTTTAGTTAAAGCAACAACTAAATCTTTTGAAATTAATTTATTTAAGTGTTCCATGTTTATGTGAGCAATTTGTTTATGCCACAGCCATGGATCATCATCTTTGCTAAGAAAACATTGATTATTATGTAGTTTTTGACTTAAGACTATCATATAAACATTGTTGACTCTAAACCCTATATGCTTTATATTAGTATCATGTTTATGTTCAATGAGACATTTTTGAGAATTAAATGATACTAGATAGCCTTTATCACATAATTGACTAACACTAAACAAGTTGTGCTTAAGGCCTTCAACAAGTAGAACATTTTCAATGGAGTTTGAAGATTTCGTACCTATTTTTCCAACTCCAAGAATTCTACCTTTGTTGTTGTCACCATAAGCTACATGCCCGCTTTTCTTGGGAGAGATATGTGTGAACTTTGATGCATCTCCCATCATATGTTTTGAGCACCCACTATCTATGTACCATTTTTTCCTCAATGGTTCCTGCACGATTAACATTGCAACTTAGGTACCCAATTTTTTTTGGGTCCTTGAGTGTTAGTGTGAACAATGGATCCTTTTGGGACCCAAATCATATTAATGTTGTTACAATTTTTCTTAAAATAGCATGTAGATGTTCCATGTCCTTTTCTTCCACAATAAAAACATGTAATGAAAGGAGAATTATATTTTTGTGAGGAAGAAAAGAAACTTTTGTAAAACTTTTGTTGTTTTTCTGGTTTGTATCCAATTCCTGCTTTATCAAGAATACATCTTTGATTTCCTAATATGACATCTAGGTTATTTTTGCCAATAGAAAATTTTGCAAGTGAGTTTTTCAAATTTTTAATTTCTTCTACATATTTGCTACAACATTTACATGAATTTACTTTTCATTAGTCATAGTAGAAACATGAACTTTATCACTAGATTTAGAGATTGAAACTTCAGTTTTAAGAAGATCTATTTCTTTGTTTAATTTTGAAATTTCTTTCTCTAAATCTGAAATTGTTTTCTTAGATGAAGAAACAAGTTTTGCTAGTTTAATTGATTCACTATGTAATTCAGCAAATGCATCTTGTAACTCATCAAAAGAAATAGATTTGTTAGAAGATGTTACCTCTTTGTCGCCTTCATAGTTTTTGTCCATTAGACATAGATTAATCATTTCTTTTTCAGAATCATCAGACGATTCTAAGTCGTTATCATCCCTTGTGATGTAGGCCTTCTTTGTCTTCTTTTCTCCAATAGTCTTCTTTTCAGACTTCTCTATTCTTTTCTTAAAGATTGGACAATCATCCCTCAGATGTCCGAGTTGATTGCACTCAAAGCATTTTCGAGTTTGAAATGACTCTTCAGTCATTCTTTTAGGTTTGAAGTTTTGTATTCTTTGATTTCCTCTCATTCTAATAAATTTGTTGAATCTTTTGACAAAGAGGTTAAGATCTTCATCTTCATCTAACTCAATTGAATCTTCTATGTCACTTTCCTCTTGGATTGAAGATGATGCTTTAAGAGCAATTCCCTTCTTCTTCTTATCATTTTCTTCGTGTTGATTTAGTCTTTGCAACTCCATCTCATGTTCCTGTAGTTTTCCAAAATAGTGTAGCAAGAGACATAATAGACAAATCTCTAGATTCTATGATGGTTGTTACCTTTGGTTTCCACTCTCTACTTAGACATCTTAACACTTTATTTATGAGATCCTTGTTTGGAAATATTCTTCCTAATGATGCAAGATGATTAACTATATGCGTGAATCTTTTCTGCATATCTTGTATACTTTCATTTGTCTTCATCCTAAATAATTCATACTCATGAGTTAAAGTATTTATCCTAGATCGTTTGACATCAATTGTTCCCTCATGTGTAACTTGTAGAGTGTCCCACATATCTTTAGCACTCTTACAATTTGAAACCCTAAAGTATTCATCCATTCCTAGGGCAGAAGTAATTATGTTTTTAGCCTTTAAATTGTACTGCACTAATCTTCTTTCATCTTCAGTCCACTCTTCTCTAGGTTTTTCTATTGTTGCATTTCCAGCCACCATGGTGGGTACATAAGGTCCTACTTCTATGGCTTCCCAAATGTTTAAGTCTATTGCCTCAATGAAGATTTGCATTCGGATTTTTCAGTAGTGGTAACCCTCTCTATTAAAAATAGGAGGCCTATTTATTGAATTTCCTTCTGGGAATAAGAAGTTTGCTGAGGCCATTATTCTTAAAGCTTCTAAACTTTATACAAGAATGAATCTCTGATACCACTTGTTAGACAAGTGGCCTCAGATATCTTAAGAATGGGGGATTGAATTAAGATATCACAAACTATCCCCTAATTAAAAATTCTACTTGATTTTAACCCAAGTTCCAAGTTCCCTTTAAAGATAGATTTCTAAAAGATGATTCAAAATAACAATTCCGAATGTAAATGTAAAGCAACAATAAATAAAAGAGTTTAAGGGAAGAGAAAGTGCAAACTCAATTTTATTCTGGTTCGGCCACACCCTTGTGCCTACGTCCAGTTCCCAAGCAACCCGCTTGAGAGTTTCACTATCTTGTAAAAAACCCTTTACAAGTTCTTAACCACACAAGGACAACCCTTCCTTTGTGTTCAGATTGCTTTAAAACAAGAGACCCTCGGTCTCTTAATCCCTTTTCAAATGTAAGAAGAACAAAAGAAGAAATCTCTCTTGAAAGAGATAGATTGAACAATGGAGCACTCAAATAATTCCTTATTGAGTTGCAAGTGTTTTGGCCAAGGAATGTTTTAGAGGATAAGATAATTTTGGTTTTAAGAGGATAAGACTTTTTGTTTTGAAAAACTCTTTGCAAATTCGTGTTCCCAAGTCACATATAAATAGACCTTTGATGGCCCTTCAAAAACCCATTTGAATAGATGTGACTCTTTGGAAATTATTTTCTGAAAATCTCCTCTGGTAATCGATTACAAGACTCGTGTAATCGATTACAGGCTTAAAATTTGAATTTTAACTATTATTAAACGTCCAATAACTACAGGTAATCGATTACCATCCATGTGTAATCGATTACTAGGTGTAAAATTTGAATTCAAATTTCCAATAGTTGTTATAAATAGATTTAACTGCTGGTAATCGATTACAATCCTTATGTAATCGATTACATGTTTTCAAAAACATCTAAAAACATTTTAAAAGCATTTTAGTAAGTATTTTGGCCATTGGTAATCGATTACATCCTCTGGTAATCAATTACCAGAGAGTAAATCTCTTGTAAAAACATTTTAACTCATATTCTTTGGCCAAACCTCTTGTTGTTTCAACTTGGAATTCCCTTCATAAGTCTCTAGAGATTATCTTGATCATATATCTTGAATTTCTTGGATTCTTGTCTTGAATTAACCTTGAGAAGCGTATGATCCTCTTGAATTAAACTTGAGAAGCGCATGATCCTTTGGCATCATTAAAACAACAAAGTCTTTGCTTCTACAAACAAAATATACACTTTGAGGGAGTCCCCGAAGAGGTTTGCAAAAGAGAGGATAGGGTTACATGAGTTATCACATCTTTAAAAAAACAAAAAGGGTCAATCTGTGCTTTCCACGAAAAGAAAAAAAAATCAAATCAAAATCAAAATCACAAAAATTGGAAAGAATGTCATGAACATTGTACAAATTTCCATTGCTTGCATTGTTGCATACAAAGCCTTATTTACTGCATTTCAAGATGAAGGTTGCATGCATCTGCATCCTAAAAAAAATCATGTTCATATTAAGCAATAAGTGCATATATAGGAGGCCCTCTCAAAGAGTCAACATCTTGCTTTCTCATAAGGTTAAAGCCCTTTGGTACTTGTACCTATTGACTCATTTCATAGGACTCAAAGTCCTCACTTTATCTTTCATAGGACTCAAAGTCCTCGTCTTTATCCTTTAGAGGGCTCAAAGTCCTCACCATCAGAGGACTAAAAGTCCTCGCCTTAGAGGACTCAGAGTCCTCGCCTTTAGAGGGCTCAAAGTCTTCGCCTTTAGAGGGCTCAAGGTCCTCGCCATCAGAGGACTCAAAGTTCTCGCCATCAGAGGACTCAAAGTCCTCGCCTTTAGAGGGCTCAAAGTCCTCTCCATCATAGGACTCAAAGTCCTCGCCTTAGGGGACTCAAATTCCTCGCCTTTAGAGGGCTCAAAGTCCTCGCTATTAGAGGACTCAAAGTCCTCGCCTTTAAAGGACTCAAAGTCCTCGCCTTTAGAGGGCTCAAAGTCCTCGCCTTTAGAGAACTCAAAGTCCTCGCCTTCATAGGACTCAAAGTCTTCACTTTATCTTTCATAGGACTCAAAGTCCTCGTTTTTATCTTTCACAGGACTCAAAGTCCTCGCTTTTGTCTTTCATAGGACTCAAAGTCCTCTGCCTTTATCTTTCATAAGACTCAGAGTCCTCTGTCATTTATGCTTTTTGGAGACTATTATAGTCTCCCTTTGTCATCCAGAGACAATCAAGTCCGATGACACGCAGAGACCAATATGGTCATCTGCTCTTTTTATCGAAGACTCAATGTCTACCGACCGAGACTACTTTAGTCTCCCCTTCATCAACCAGAGGCAAGCGAGACCGTTGATACACAGAGACATATATGGTCATCTGCCCCCTTTGTTGAAAACTCAATGTCTATCAACCGAGACTACTTTAGTCTCCCCTTCATCATCCAGAGACAATCGAGTCCGATGGCATGCGGAGACAAATTATGGTCATCCGCACCACCTTCGCCATCCAGAGACAATTGAGTCTGATGGCACGCGGAGACAAATTATAGTCATCCGCACCACCTTTGCTATCTAGAGACAATCAAGTACGATGGCACGGGGAGACGATTATGATCATCCATACCCTTTTTGCCATCCAGAGACAATCAAGTACGATGGCATACAGAGACCATCATGGTCATTCGCTCTCATTGTTTTCAAGACTATTTTAATCTCCTTTTCCATCCAGAGACAATCAAGTCTGATGGCATGCGGAGATCATCATGGTCATTCGCTCTCATTGTTTTCAAGACTATTTTAATCTCCTTTTCCATCCAGAGACAATCAAGTCTGATGGCATGCGGAGATCATCATGGTAATCCGCTTTCGTTGTTTTCAAGATTATTGTAGTTCCCTTTGCCGTCAAGAGACAAGTGAGTCTGATGGCATCCGGGGACAGACAATGTCTTCAGTCATTGCACGCCTTCAAAAGGCGACAATGACCATCATTTTCATTTCGAAGACGACAATGTCTTCAGTCATTGCATGCCTTCAAAAGGTGACAATGACCTTCATCCACATTTCGAAGACGACAATGTCTTCAGTCATTGCATACCTTCAAAAGGCGACAATGTCATCATTTTCATTTTGAAGACGACAATGTCTTTAGTCCTTGCATGCCTTCAAAAGGCGATAATGACCATCATTTGCATTTCAAAGACGACAATGTCTTCAGTCATTGCATGCTTTCAAAAGGCGACAATGACCTTCATCTACATTTTGAAGACGACAATGTCTTCAGTCATTGCACGCCTTCAAAAGGCGACAATGTCATCATTTGCATTTCGAAGACAACAATGTCTTCAGTCATTGCATGCCTTCAAAAGGCGACAATGACCATCATTTGCATTTCGAAGATGACAATGTCTTCAGTCATTGCATGCCTTCAAAAGACAACAATTACCTTCATCCACATTTCGAAGACGACAATGTCTTCAGTCATTGCATGCCTTCAAAAGGCGGCAATGACCTACATTTACATGTCGAAGACGACAATGTCTTCAGTCATTGCATGCCTTCAAAGGCGATAATAACCATCATTTGCATTTCGAAGACGACAATGTCTTCAGTCATTGCATGCCTTCAAAGGCGACAATGACCATCAGTTGCATTTCGAAGACGACAATGTCTTCATTAATTACATGTCTTCAAAAGGCGACAATGTCTTCATCTCAAAAGGTTCAATATCTTTTGTCCCTGTGCTTCATAGGACTCGACGTCATCTGTTTCTATGCTTTATATATATATATATATATATATATATATATATATATATAAATGAAAAAAGTATAAAACGAGAAAAGGAGGAACTTCAGTGTCTTCATGCTTTCACGGGTTTTATTGCTTGGACTTCCGCTAATGGTCGGTTGGGTGGAAATTCGACTCAAATGAAATTAGTGTCTTATCTTTACTTCCCTTTTATCTCCAATAAAAGATAAGTAAAGAAGGGCAACTGTCATACCCTAATTTCGTTCGGGGACAATTGTTTGTCGACATGCAGATTTTTGCTAGTCACGTCGAGCTGCTTAAAGCCAATTATCGTGCGATCCGTAAGATTTAGCAATGTTTCGGAAGGAAATGAGCAGAAAACTCAAAATGGGGGTGAAAATATCAATTTAGGGGGTGTTCTTCAGCATTGGGTCCATCTAGGCCCATCAGGAAGCTTCTACATGAAGCAACCAGCTCACTTGGGTGAGCTGAGCTCGCTTGGGCGAGCATGTTACTTCTGGCTTAAGCCACCAACTCGCCTGGGTGAGCTAGGCAACAAGCTCCTCCCCTATTTTGGCTATAAAAGGGCGTCAGAGGCTGAGGGGAAGGGGTTCAGCACCATTGGCAAGCATATTTCACTTAAAATTAGTGAAAATAAGGAGAAAGAAGAAGAAAATCAAGGCGGAGGTGCTTCCGTAACGCTTCCGGGATGTTTTCATGATCAATTCCGTGAACATTCTTCGTTTTTATTCATTCTTCGTTCGGTTAGTGTTTGGTTTAAGGATTTGAATTTGATTTATGGACCCTTAGGGGTTCCCTTTATTCTTTATGCATCTTCATCTCCTTCTTCGGTCATCGATGATCTTTTTCTTTGTTTAAAGCGAGTTTCGACTGATCGTTTATGCCATAATCTCGTTTAATCACCGTTAAAATAAAATTCAACCGATCGTTGGTGTTGTAATCTCACTCAACCACTGTTTAAATAAGTTTCGATGGATCATTTGTGTCGTAAACTCTTTTCATCAATGTAAAATAAGTTTTAACCGATCATTAACTCCGCAAGTTATCTTAAAAAGGGATTGAAGATTAATGAGCCAAAACCAAATAAAACCAACTCAAACTTCTTCATTTCATGAAAAAAAATCAAGAGATTGTTCAAAGGTCCAACTTCTTAAGGATTATTTCCTCTTAAAAATCAAGAGGTCGTTCAAAGGTCCAACGCCTTAAATGACTTTTGTTCACAATTAAAATCAATCTTTCAAAAAAGATAAAAAAAAAAAACAAATTAACCAACGTTCAATTCTTAAAGAACTACGTAGGTCTAATTTCCTCATCGCAAATTGAGGAATACGTAGGAGCGAGGGAAACACCCTTGTCGACCCCAAAAAAGTAAAAAAAAAGCATAAAAATCCAAAAATGGTAAAAAATAAAAAGGGAAAATAAAGATAAAAGGGAAAATAAATAAAATTGAAGTCATGATTTGCACACTCGATTAGAGGCTGCCGTACCTTGTGACGGGCACGTGGGGTGCTAATACCTTCCCTGTGTGTAAACCACTCCTGAACCCTCATTTTTAAAATACGTAGACTTTTGACCTTTTCCATTTTGGTTTTTCTGACGTTTTCCTTGAATAAAAATTGGTGGTGACTCCACGCATTTTCCTTCGACGGAAGATGCACCCTTGGCCCATCCGAGAAGCCCTTTTCGCACCCCCGCTGAAGGGCAGGTTGCGATAGTTATTCTACGTTTTCCTTTCATATGCATGCACACCATTGCTACTAGGCCCATCTTGGTTTCCTTTCCCCTTCTAAAAGTCAACATGGAAGTACATAAGCAGGTGATAGAATAGATGTTACAGAAGGAATCTAGTGTATCAAAAATCAGTTTGGATACTGCCTAGAAGATTGACTACTAAGTTTATCCATCAGAGGGGAATGCTCTAAGTGTTAACACAATAGAAAGAAACATTGTCATACAATATCCAGATGTTGAGAAAGCCTATAACATAATTAAAATCCCTCATGACATTCACAGGATATTTACAATGAGGGTAGCAAAAAATAATATATTGGATAAAGCTATTAATTGTTATACAGTAGCATAAATTCAAATGAATATGGATGTGTTTAAGGCAATGGCAAATTTCACGGGTTGTCACACTCATTTGTCGAACATCACTTATTTTTTTGCACAAAGTAAATTGATTTGATTGCAAAAATGTGAATTTGTTTTTACTGAATTGAAACTCAAGTAAAACATTAGATTGTAACATATACCAATTGTGGAAAATAAAATAACATTAGAAATAATAAAAGAAAACACCATCAACATTTTAATCGGTAGTCATAAGCAGAGTCCTACATGTACCAAAATAAAATATTACAAGTAAAAGAAAAACATAGTCAAAAATTTAAGAACAATCTCAAAAGGATGATCATAATAAAATATAAGTTGCCAATCAGACTTAATAAAAATAGTATCTAGCTGGCAGATATTCCTTTAGATCGCAATTAGTTTAACATCAAGCCAGTTGGATACTACTTCAAAGATTTCATTTAAATCTGATTGTTAGTGGCTTATGTTCTATTATAACAAGGCTAACACCAATAGAAAATACTTTGTCCCACAGAGCTTAGAAAGAATATTGAGCCATTTTGTTCCACCCTTAAGCCTAAATCTCTATAGCCAAAGGGCTTTGTACACTATTTTTGACCAAAACACTAAACTGATTCCAAAGCTGGCAGATGATCCTTTAGATCGCAATTAGTTTAAGCTCAAGGCAACTGCATACTATTTTTATATTTCATTTAAATCCGATTGTTGGTGGCTTATGTTTTATTAAAACAAGGCTAACACAAATAGAAAATACTTTGTCCCACCAAGTTGAGACAAAATATTGAGCCATTTTATTCCACCCTTAAGCCTAAATCTCTATAGCCAAAGGGCTTTACACTCTTGCTTACCAAAACACTAAACTGATTCCGAAGCTTCCAAGCCACACAATACAGAAAGGGATAATTAATACTTTCTGAATTTGGAAAATTCAAAATACAAATATCAACAGAAATGGTCATAATGCAAGGTTGAAGTCTAAAAAACCACTTGTATTACTTCTATTACATACAATCCAATAATTCAAACAAAAATTTTAACCTTAGCTAAACCTCTCAAGGAATCAAAAGCTCTAAAATACTGAATTGGGATGCACTGAATCTGTTTAATCTCTTGGGGTTGAAAAATGGGTGTATTGAGTAGTCCCAAATAAAAATGGAACTGGTGATCAATTCAGTAACAAAGGAGCCTTAATCTTCCAAAAAGTGTAGATTTTAGTAGTTTGATTATGAGATACATATGTAAATACTAAATAGGATATACAAGTAAAAGAAACAAATCTATCCTAAGACTCAAATCTCCTAAAAGCATAAGCTTAAGTGAAGGATCATGAAAAGGACTGACTCTCCTAAAAGCTTAAGATTTTAGGTGAAGTCTAACAAAGATTCTATATTTGATAGGTCACAATACATCGATTTGTCAAAACAGAGAAACAAGACTAATTATATCAATCTAGGTCAATAGTACTAGTGAGGTTCCCTTAAAAACATCTTAAAATCAAATTTGTAAAACAATCTTAACCATGGAGATTGGAATGATAAAAATAAGATTTGGGAAAGTTGATAAAGACAAAGAATCATAATACATAAGAAAGCCTAACAAATTGTGTTTCTTCAAATGTAATGATTCAATTACCCTAACAAAAAATCCATATCTATAATGTAGCCTAGGCATGGAGAAAAAGGATGAGAAATTAATTTCAGGTACTTCAATACTGTATGAGGAAATTAGAACATTTTCTCTTCAATGAAATTAGGGTCTGTAGCCAACCCATCACTTTTCAATCTCTCTCTCTCTCTTTAATTTCACTTCTCTTCATTTTACAGTTTTACTGCTACCAATTCTGTGAAAGTGTTTGAAACTAGTATCCTCTTCCTTAGCATTTTCATGGAATCCTGACCTTCACCGCATTAACATTTTCTTCAAAATATTGTCAGCCTATTCAAATTTGGTCGAAATATTGAAAGAACAAACATGGGGAAAAAACACAATTTGTAAAATGCTACAAAGCAGGTGCTGCCCTAACAAAAGGAACATATATACCTCACAATTTCCATTAAGCTTAACAACAAACATAAGCACACGTTTTCCACTGACAACAAACTGGATTCAATAGTGCTAACATGGAAGGAAAAGAAACACTTTCACATGATTGCTAACGGACAAGGGTTGTTACCTTTGATAGAGAGTTGACAAATGAAGTGCTTCGCCGTATCTTCGCAGACCTTCAAGTGAGAGACGACCCAGGCTAAACTTCGAGGGTCACAATTGTGAAGCACAAATTCCATGAGGGTCACACTAACTTGAAGACAAACAGAAAACTAATTAGGGAACTCATTCAATACAAAACTTTGAGTGAATTAATGATCCACAACTACACCAACAATGATGAACGGAAGCTTTCGAATTCGAAGAAGGTTACGCGCGACTGAGATCGACTGAGGAAGAAGTTTATTATTTAGTGATTGTAGGAAATAAAGATTAAAAAAGTAGATTATTCAAAGACGGTTTAAAGGATAAATCCGTCTTTGTAAATTCATACAACTACGACGGTCTTTCTAAACCCCTCATTGTAATCATTCATAAAATTTAAACAAGCTTTCTAAGACGATTATTCAATAACTGTCGTCGTATGTAGTCATTAAAATTAAAACCCTGCCACTTCAAAGTTACTATGTCTTAAATTACAATATATGTAGTAGTGTCACTTCAAAGTTTGACCATTCTCCTATAATGATCAAATTGGATGCAAAAACTAGGAGATTTTTCAACAAATATTTCAAGTTCGAAAATGCCTGGCTTCTAGAGCATGATCTTGATGATGTTATCAACAATAGTTGGGACAAAGCCTTGCAAGGTGATTTCTTATCCAAAATTAACTTTTGCACCGATGAGATAACAATATGGGGCAGGCAACTAAGAAGACAATTCAGAGATCAAATAAAAGCTTGTAGAAGGGACATCGACCTTATACGCCAATCTCACACAGTCTTGATGAAGGTGATTGACACCAAGAACTCTCCAACTCAATTGCTCAAGAAGATTCCTATTAGAGGCAGAGAGCAAAAAATTACTGGTTGAAAGATGCGGTGATACTAATTCAAAATTTTCCCATGCTTCTTGTAACATCCCCAAAAAAGAAATATAGAAACATTATGGAAAAATATTTTACAATGGAGAAATATAGTTTAGATAAGATATGATCTTTGTTTCATCTTCTATTTTTAAACATATTGGTTTCACCTTATATTTATAAGATAAATAACATAAGATAAGATATTAGTTTTATTTAATATTTATATCTTATATGTAAGATAAAATAAGATAAATAAGATGCAACCAAATGATAGATAATTAAGTTTGTTGGATCAAGGCTTAAAGCCTTGAAGACTTGTCTTTAGGTCTTAGTTTTGGTTTGACGATTTTACATTGCCAAACAAGATTTATAGATTTGTCATTTGTATTGAATGTTTTAGTCTAGACATGATGTTTGATATAGTTTAAGGTTGCTTGAATCCATGCTTAGTGTGAATCAAATATGTTAGAAAAATAGATTCATCTCTAAGTTTCTTAGAAGCAATGAGTTCAACATGATGTAATTGATTACAAGGTTTTGTAATCAATTACAAAGTGTTAGAACTAGAAACATAACTTTCTTCTAATTGGAATTTAGCAAGAAGCATCGAATTAATCAATCATCAATTTCTGTAATCTAGTACAGAAGCCAGTTTCACAAAAAGGAAGACTTTATATATTGAGACAATTGATTATCATTTATTGTAATCGATTAGATTGTGTCTAAAACTTAAGGAACTCTCTGTGTGTCGAAATAATCAACTACCACAATTGATAATCGATTATTCCAAAAAGCACATAAGCATGAGAAGCTTTTTCTTTGAAATGAGATAATAAATTACCATATTTTTTTAATCAATTACCAAGTTTCTGGAAATGCGGAACAAAGAGGAATTTTGAAAAATTAATCGATTACCATATTTGACAATCGATTAAATCGGTTTTGTTTGTCCAAATTATAAATACTCTCTTATATGATTGAGATTAAGGTAACTTCTTCGACGAAGGAATATATCTCCACATAAGACCGAGTTTGTCCTCCATTTGCTTGAGATTGAGATAATTTTTTCATGGAAGAAGTATATCTCCACATGAGATTGAGCTTATGCTCCATAAGATTGGCTTATGACCACAAGAGATTGAGATAACTTTCTTCAAAGAAGTATATCTCAACATAACATTGAATGCCTAGAAATTGATTAATTTAGCATTGATTGATTGTGATATTATTATTGATTAATTGTTTCTATGTGAAAAGTGTGTGTGGCGACATTATAATATCTTGTTATGAGGAAATTATTATTTTAAGATATTTGTATTATTATTATTAGTGTTATTTTAAAAAACGTGCATACCATGGTTAGATTTTCTAGATTATCGTGTCAGCTAAGAACAACATTGTTTGTGAACTCTTTTAGAACTTTTTTTATTTATTGGATTATTATCTCATTAAAAGGGTTGTTTTCAAAGAACGAGAAATAAACAGTTGAAAACTGAGGGAACTTTATACTTAGTTTTCTTTTAACTACATTTATTTTAGAATAAAGCGAATGTGACTTATCCCATTATACTTTTAACATTCGTTTTAGAAGCCCATATTTGAGATCATTTTTACTTTGTAAGGATTCAATCTTATTTATAATACTTGAGGTATTTCAAACCATTGGAGTTTCTAAAGCAAAATCATATTATTGATACTATGGCAGAATAGGCACTTTGTGCCTCACTTCCTTTTCATGCGTTTTTTTTTCTAAATAAAAAATAATTATAAAGCTAGTGGATTGTTTGTTAAGGTAGTTATAAAGATAAAATAGTAACTTACCAATGTTGTTATAAGGATAAAATGGATATAAAAATGTGTATATCAAAACACTATATTCTCTTTATATATAGTTATAGATTTTAAATAATGTTCTATTATAAGTTGTTATTGTAATGGGGAACGTTACACTTCTACAAATGCAAGGAAAAAATTAAATTGCATCTCCTCCCTTTCACGTGATGATGGCACCATGTTTTTTTTTTTTATTTATCATAATGGCATTTCTGATGTAGTTGTTTCCTATTTTCAAACCTTGTTTCAATCTAGTAATATTTGTAATGATTTTCCTTAGATTATTAATAAAATATGCGTCAATGTTTTTTTACCATTGATGAATTCAAAAATCCTTTTTTTTTTCAAATGGACTCTGACAAATCCCCTAGATCTAATGGTTTGATCCAACTTTTTTAAAACAAAAATTGGCATTTATGTGGCCTTGAACTTTTTCACTAGTGTTTCGCAACTGGAAATTTTCCTCCTCAGATAAATTAAGCCTTCATTGTCCTTATCCTCAAAAAGAAGAATCCCACCACCATGAGAGACTTTAGACCTATTTTCCATGTGCAATGTCATTTACAAAATAATCTCTAAAGTGCTAGCCAACTGCCTTAAGCCTATTCTCCAAAAATGCATTTCCCAAGAACAATAATTTTTTTGGGGAAGATCACTTTATTCTAGACAATATCCTTTTAGCCTTCGAAATTATTCACCACATGAGATCCAAAATCAAGGGTAAAATGGGGGGGGGGGGTGTTCTAAAAATTGATATTAGCAAAGCATTTGATGGAGTGAACTAGAATTTCTTGTTTAGTGTCTTGAGAAAAATGGGATTTCATGAGAAATGGGTTTCATGGATGAATATTTGTCTCCAATTTGTCCAATTTCCTATTGCTATCAATGGTGATCCTATAGGGCAAATATCTCCAAGGAGAGGACTTAGACAGGGTGACCAACTATCATCCTACTTGTTCATTTTGTGCACTGGGGAACTATTAGATTTACTAAAAAAAATAAAAGAGGCAAAAAAGAGACATCCATGGTGTGAAGATGTGTAGAGGGGCTCCATCCTTCTCACATATTTTATTTGCTGATAATTTTTTTTTTTTTTTTGCAGGGTTTATGACAAATAAATTACAATTTTTTAGGAGATCCTAGACACATATGGACAAGCATTAGGTCAACTAATCTATTATCAAAAGTCATAAATCTTTTTCAGCTCCAACACTCATCAACTCCATAGGTGAAAAATCTCTTATAATCTTGTAGTATATGAGAGCATTGGTTCTAGAAAGCACATGGGCCTATCTTCTATCAATGGAAAAAATAAGAAAACCATTTTTGTTGTTTTTTCTTTATCAAGGATAGGCTTTGGAACCGCATCAACCATTGGATTAGCAAACAACTCCCAAAAGTAGGTAAAAAGATTCTTGTTAAATCAGTTGATCAATCCTTCCACACATATTATATGAATGTCTATTTGTCTCCCTCTACTCTTAAAGATGACTTGCAGAAAATGATGAATTCATTTTGGTGGGGTTCCAACAATCAACAAAAGAAAGGCTTAAATTGATTAAATTGAGACAAAATGGCAATGAAGAAAGAAGCTAGAGGTATAGGGTTTAAATATTTTCATGCCTTTAATATTGTCATGCAAGTGAACAAGGGTTGGAGATTGTTGACCAACCAAGATACTATGGTAGCAAAAGTTTTCAAAGCCAAATATTTTCTGTCGGTGGATTTCAAGAATGCTCACAATCCAAGCTTTGTATGTCGTAGTATCCATGTTTCATGAGTAGTGGTGAAAAAAGGTTTTCAATGGAGGATTGACAATGGTAATTCTATTTATGCGGGGCCCAACCTTGGCTTAAGAATGGTAATAATTTCTATGTCTTAACTATCCATTCTAGTGACAACTATGACCAGAAAGTAGGAGATTTAATTGATCACAACATTTGTGCTTGGAAGAAAGATCTCATGAAGGAAAACTTTAATCAACTTGATGCTGAAAAAATTCAATCTCTCCCACTCTTGAACATGATGCAAAATGATAAGGTATTCTGGAAATTCTCCCCTACAGTGAATATATAGTTCGGAAGGCCTATCACAATATTATGGAGAACATCCTAGATAATACCCATCTAAGATGCGAAGGAGACTGGATGCTCATTTGGAAGCTTCAAGCACCTCCAAAAATAAAACACTTCTTATGGAGACTTCTAAGGGGATGCCTACTAACTCGGTCCAACCTTAGAAAGAAGCAAATATTGTGCCCTTTAATAGGATTGTGTTTGCTGCAAAACAAAATCATTGAAAATGAATGGCATTTATTCCTAGCATGTGATCACGCTCAACACATATGGCTTGAAGCTATCTTAGGGAATCTTATTGAGCAAAAATGGGATAATGTTGAGAACTTTCACTCTTTGATCTTTCATCTCTTACAGGATTTTCTTTCACAAAATAGTCAAAATTGGTGTGGTTCTTTGGGGCATTTGAAAGACCCACAACACAAAAATTAGGGAAGAAACTATTAGGAATTTTATAATTCCTAATTAATTAATTAGTGTGGGCTACATATTATATTTATCATTTATATTAGTTATTTACATTTATGGGCTCAATAAAAGTGATCTAATTTGGTGAGCCTATTGGACTATCATCAGAAATTAATATGGGCTTGATAAGCGGAAACCAGTTTGGCCCGTTAGGGAATAATGGGAACTCTAACAGGTTAAAACATAAAGCAAGGTTGTGGTCCCCAAGACACCAAATCAGAAATTGTATTATCTCCTCCCCATCTGAAGAGAAACCTAAGGTCCCAAAAGGAAAACGGTGATTTGGTTGAGGAAGAACACAAAACCAACAGTTCCTCATACTCATCAATTCCGCTACTTATCATGGATCCAGGTATTTTTCACAACCCCTCTTGATAATCTAACGTAATGCGTTTTCAGTGATTATTGGTATTTTATTAAGATCCCTAAAATGCCAAACAAGTGGTATCAGAGCCAGGTTATTATTAGATTATTGGGAATTAAAGTTATTTGGTTTGTGTTATACCTGTATTATTTTGTTACATGAACCCTAATTTTATTTTGGGATTTTATCTTTGCAAATATAATTATGATTGTAAATTTGGATTTTTTTTTTCTTTTCGACCACGATATAATAATCATCATATGCACGTTCATGTTTTGCATTCGGATTCCATGAGAAAAAAAACTATTTTTTTTCTCGCTCGAGAATAGTCATCCATTTTTGTTTCTCGTTCACGTGTTTGTTTTTTTTTATGGTTGTTGGTTTTGTTTCCTTATGCATGCCATGACATGATATACATGTGATACATAATCTTTGGCTTTATTATATCATCATAAGAAAATCCATGTTGCGTATCGTTAAATGCAATTTGGCTTTTGCATTTTATTTTTGTTTTCCTTGTTTTTATTTGTGAATTATGTGTATTAATTGGTGAATTCCATTATGTTTTGGTGTAAATTTAGAAATTACAAACCCTCGTATTATTCCTTTTTATATCTGGTAATTTTGATTGAGTTGATTGAAACAATATATTGTCAAAGCAATCTCTATTGTGTAAATTAATTTAATTAAAATTGCATAGATATTAGTATAAAACTATTTATGCAAATTGTGCTCAGCCTAAAGGAAGACACAATTTGGCCAAATAATTTTGTACCTGTGATGATAAATGTATGACAATTAGAAGGTATTTTCATGTGAATTATAGTTGGTCCAAAGAAAGACTATGATTTGATAGAATTTATTGTCAATATTTGATCATTGTGTTAAGAGTACCAATTACAAATTAATTTCTCTATCCAAAGACTATGAATTAATGTTGTGCTAGGTATCTTGTGATGAGTTTGTTATGTGAACTATTTTGCACATGTCTTGTTATATATATATATATATATATATATATATATAACTTATTGACTTATTTGTGAGCATGTAATTTTTTTATTATTATTATTCAGTTTTTGTTGCTAGTGCTGCAAATGTATCTACTCAAGTGAACGGTATCCCTATGCTGAATGAGACAAATTTTAAGGTCTGGAAGGAAGCCATGGAAATTGTTCTCAGCTGTATGGATTTGGATTTGGCACTGAGAACGAAACAACCCACTTCCACTCCGGAAGCTTCCAATG
The DNA here is from genome assembly GCF_000004515.6 of Glycine max. Classification (NCBI taxonomy): domain Eukaryota; kingdom Viridiplantae; phylum Streptophyta; class Magnoliopsida; order Fabales; family Fabaceae; genus Glycine; species Glycine max. The sequence goes on from NC_016090.4 coordinate 8,200,741, forward strand.
AGGTAAAAATTGAGAAATGAGATCGTTCCAATCGAATGTGCATTATGATCATGAAGCGCTCTATTCCAGAAGTGTTTCGGAACTCTATTTCTAATGGTGAAAATGCAAAGAAATTTATTGATGAAATTGAGCAGTACTTTGCCAAAAATGAGAAGACGGAGATGAGTAACCTTTTGACTAAACTCATCTCCATGAAGTATAACGGCAAAAGTAATATAAGGGAGTACATAATGGAAATGTCTAACTTAGCATCTAAACTGAAAGCACTTAAGTTAGAGCTTGGTGAAGACCTGCTCATGCATTTAGTTTTGATCTCACTTCCTGCACACTTTGGGCAATTCAAAGTGAGTTATAACATTCACAAGGACAAATGGTTCCTTAATGAGCTTATATCTCACTGTGTGCAAGAGGAAGAGAGGCTGTAGAGAGATAGATCTGAAAGTGCTCATTTAAGCTCCACCTCTTAGAATAAGAAAAGAAAGAAAACTAAGGGTGTTGTTGAAGGGTCTTCTCAGCAAAAGAAACCAAAGAAGGATGAGGAATTTACCTGCTACTTCTGCAAGAAGTCTAGACACATGAAGAAAGAGTGTCCCAAGTATGCCACATGGCGTGTAAAGAAAGATAAATCTCTTGCTCTTATTTGTTCTGAAGTTAATTTAGCTTTTGTACCTAAAGATACTTGGTGGGTAGACTCTGGTGCTACAACTCACATAAGTGTAACCATGCAGGGTTTCCTGTGCAGCCGACTGCCAAATGATGATGAAAGATTCATATTTGTTGGCGATGGCAAAAAAGGTTGCGGTGGAGGCTATAGGAACTTTTAGATTGTAGTTAAAGACTGGATTTTATTTGGATTTGTTTGAGACTTTTGTTGTACCGTCTTTTAGACGGAATTTAATTTCTATTTCTAGTTTGGACAAATTTGGATTTTCTTGTTCATTTGGAAATAATAAAGTTAGTCTCTATCAGAATTCGAATTTGATTGGTTCCGATTCCTTAATTGATAATCTATATATGTTGGATGTTAATTGTTTCTATAATGAAATACTGCAAACAAATTCACGTGGTACAGAAAGGAAATTAAAAGAGAATTCAACCACTTTATGGCACAAACGCTTAGGTCATATCTCTAAATAGAGAATTCGGAGACTTGTGTCGGATGAAATTCTTGAACCTTTAGATTTATCAGACTTTGAAGTCTGTGTTGAATGCATAAAGGGAAAACAGACAAACATAAGGAAATTAGGTGCCGAAAGAGCTAAAGACATCTGAGAACTGGTACATATGGACATTTGTGGTCCTTTTCCAACACCTTCTTGGAATAGGCAACAATACTTTATCTCGTTCATAGATGACTACTCTAGATACAGTTACCTTTATTTGATACATGAGAAGCCTCAATCCCTAGAGGTTTTTAAGAGTTTTAAGGCTAAAGTTGAACTTCAACTTGGAAAGAAAATTAAGGCTGTCAAATATGGTCGTGGTGGTGAGTACTATGGTAGATATGATGGATCAGGAGAACAACGTACAGGACCTTTTGTGCTTTTTCTCAAAGATTGTGGAATTGTTCCGCAATACACAATGCCAGGCAAACCTAGCATGAATGGTGTTGCAGAACGATGAAACCGAACTCTTAAGGATATTGTGAGAAGTATGGTTAGTCATTCTTCTTTGCCAGAGTCACTTTGGGGAGAAGCCTTAAAGACTGCAGCTTACATCCTTAATAGGGTGCCAAGTAAAATTGTTAATAAAACCCCTTATGAACTTTGGACTAGCAAAAAGCCAAGCATTAAGCATATGCATATTTGGGGTTGTCCGGCTGAGGCATGGCCTTATAGGCCACATGAAAGAAAGCTAGATTCAAGAACAATTAGCTGCTATTTTGTTGGCTATATTGAACGCTCTCGGGGTTATAAGTTTTATGATCCCACTTTAAGATCAATATTTGAAACGGGAAATGAAAGATTTCTTGAGGAAGTTGAGTTTGGGAAGGAAGAAAACATAAGGAAAGTTGTCTTTAAGGAAGAACCTGTTATTGACAGTGCTCAAGTCCTCATACCTATTGTTGTTTAAGAAATAAATCCAGTAATAGAAAACAATGTTCAAACTATTGTTGATGACATTGTTCAAGAACAAGACAATGATAAGGTTCTTCCTCAAATACCTATACAGCAACCTCAACAACCTCAAGAAGTGTCATTAAGGAGATCTGATAAAGAAAGGAGAAGTGCAATCCCTGATGATTATATTATCTTTCTCCAAGAACATGAGGATGGCATTGGTTTAACAAAGGATGATCCGATTAACTTTTGTCAAGCCATGTGTGGTTCTAACTCTCAAAACTGGATCAACGCCATGAAGGATGAGATGAAATCTATGCAAGGCAATGACGTTTGGGATCTCGTCGAATTTCTTGAAAGAGTGAAACCTATTGGTTGCAAATGGATATTTAAAACCAAAAGGGATTCAAAGGGCAATGTTGAGAGATATAAGGCTCGTCTAGTCGCTAAAGGATTTACCCAAAAGGAAGGCATTGACTATATAGAAACTTTTTCTCCAGAATCTTCAAAGGATTCTTTTAGAACAATAATGGCACTAGTAGTTCATTATGATTTAGAGCTACATCAGATGGATGTTAAGACTGTGTTTCTAAATGGTGACATTGAAGAAGCAATTTATATGATGTAACCAAAATACTTTGTATCAGGTGACTCAAAGTCTATGGTTTGCAAACTAAATAAATCCATCTATGGTTTGAAACAAGCTTCCTGTCAATGGTATTACAAGTTCCATCAAGTCATTACCTCATATGATTTTGAGGCAAATGTAGTTGATGATTGTGTATACCACAAGTTTAGTTGGAGTAAACACTCATTCTTGGTGTTATATGTCGATGATATACTATTTGCTAGCAATGATATAAGTTTCTTACAAGAGACTAATAAATTTCAGACGAAAAATTTTGAGTTGAAAGATCTTGGGGAAGCCTCTTTTGTATTAAGAAGCAAGATACTAAGAGATCGCTTTCAAGGTATCATAAGGTTGTCACAAGAAAGTTATATCGATAAGGTCCTAGATAGATTCGGCATGAAAGATAGTAAACCAAGAGATACCCCGATAGCTAAAGGAGACAAATTTAGTCTCAAACAATGCCCTAATAATGACCTTAAAAGAATAGAGAAGCAAAAGATTCCTTATGCATCAGCAATAGGAAGTCTAATGTACGCTCAAGTTTGCACTCGTCCCGATATAACATTTGTAGTAGGAGTTCTAGGTAGATATTTGAGTAATCCTGGAATGCAGCATTGGAAAGCATCAAAACGTATGATGTGTTACCTAAAGAGAACAAAAGGATACACACTCACTTATCAGAAGTATGAGAATTTGGAGATCATTGGGTACTAAGACTCTGATTTTGTTGGATGTCAAGATAGCAAACACTCCACATCTGGATACATATTTATGCTGGCTGAAGGAGCTATCTCTTGCAAGTCTGCTAAATAGACTCTCATAGCTTCTTTGACCATGGCCGTGAAGTTCATTGCTTGTTTTGAGGCATCCAACCATGGGATATGGCTGAGAAATTTTGTCACTGGTTTGTGTGTGGTTGACGGCATTGAAAGACAATTAAAGATTTATTGTGACAATAACTCAACAGTTCTTTACTCCAACAACAATAGGAGTGCAACCAAATCAAAGTTTATTGACATCAAGTTTATGGTTGTTAAAGAAAGAGTTCAGAATAGACAGATTTCCATAAAACATTTAAGGACTAATGATATGCTAGCTGACCCACTTATGAAAGGTTTGGTACCTAATGTTTTTCATGAGCACACTGCCCATATGGGAGTGATTCCTTATAGTACCTTAGTTTAGTAGGAGTCTCATTTATGTTCTATATATGCCTTATGTTGTTCAGATATTTGTATAGATTGATTTTCTATCAAATAAAGTTGAAGGTTATCATTTCATTCTAAGCTTGTTCTGTTTGCAATATTTATATTGTGTTTGGATTGATCTCTATAAAGAATAAAGTTTGGACTAATTGGAAATGAACATGAATGAGATCACATTGTAGAAGTAAGATATTTTGATGTTTTGATGATGCCAAAGGATCAAGTGCTTCTCAAGTTTTATTCAAGAATGGAATCCAAGAATCCAAGAAAATCAAGATATATGATCAAGTTGATCTCTAGAATCTTAGGAAGAAGTTTTCAAATTGAAAAAGCAAAAGGTTTGGCCAAAGAATTTTATCTAAATCATTTTAAATTGAGATTTACTCTCTGGTAATCGATTACCAGAGGATGTAATCGATTACCAATGGCCAATATGCTTTCTGAAAAGGTTTTAAAAGGTTTTAAATATTTTAGAAAGCATGTAATCGATTACCAAAGGTTTGGAACGTTTTAAAACAGCCATAAGAAATTTGAATTTGAATTTCAAAGTTGTGTGATCGATTACAGTAAGTTGGTAATCGATTACCAGTGTTTAAATATTCCAATTTCAAATAAGAAGATTCATAACTCTTTAGAAGTAATTGTGTAATCGATTACCAGTAAGGATTTTCGAATATAACTCCCGATAGTCACATATTTTCAAATGTTTTTGAATGGCCATCAAAGGCCTATGTATAAGTGACTTGGGATACGAAAATTCTAGAGAGTTTTTATTGCTTAAAAAGTCTTATCCTCTCAAAAGATCAAGAGAGTTTTTCTGAACTGAAATGTCTTATCCTCTCAAAAAGGATTCTTTTGTCAAACACTTTTATATTCAATAAGGAAGCTTCATTGATCTTCAATTGTAATATCTTTCTCTTTCAAGAGAGATTTCTTCTTCTCTTCTTCTTACTTCTGAAAAGGGATTAAGAGACCAAGGGTCTCTTGTTGTAAAGGATTCCTGAACACAAGGGAAGAGTTGTCCTTGTGTGGTTCAGATTTTGTAAAAGGAGTTTTACAAAGAGAGTGGAAAATCTCAAGTGAGTTGCTTGAGGATTGGACATAGGCACGGGAAGTGGTCGAACCAGTATAAATCAAGTTTGCATTTCTCTCTTCCCTTAAACTTCTTTTATTTTTTGCTATTAATCTTTTGCTTTAAAGAAGTTTATTTTGAATTGTCTTTTGAGTAATTCATGTTTGGAGTGCATTGTTAATCCAAAAAGAGAGAGTGAAGTTTTAATTGGGGAATAGTCTTTGTATCTTAATTCAACTCCCCCTTCTTAAGATAACTGAGGTCATTTGTCTAACACACATTGCATGTTATTTTCATGTTGATTATCCATATTTCATCTATGTCATCAAGTATATGTGACATTGGTGATCATTGTGGCTCAATCACGTTGGATTGTGAGGAAAACTGCAATGGTTCTGTGTTACTATATAAGATGGACCAGATTGTTTAAGGAAAGTCTAAAAGTAAATAACATACGGTTGCGCGTCTAAAGACTTTTGCAATATAAATGATTAAGGTTAATATAAAGCTCAAGTGGAAGATTGTTAGGAATTTTATAATTCCTAATTAATTAATTAGTGTGGGCTACACATTATATTTATCATTTATATTAGTTATTTATATTTATGGGTTCAATAAAAGTGATCTAATTTGATGAGCCTATTGGACTATCATCAGAAATTAATATGGACTTGATAAGAGGAAATCAGTTTGGCCCGTTAGGGAATAATGAGAACTCTAACAGATTCAAACCTAAAGCAAGGTTGTGGTCCCCAAGACACCAAATCAGAAATTGTATTATCTTCTCCCCATCTGACGAGAAACCTAAGATCCCAAAAGGAAAATGCTGATTTGGTTAAGGAAGAACACAAAACCAACACAGTTCCTCAGGTTCATCAATTTCGCTGCTTATCATGGATCCAGGTATTTTTCACAAACCCTCTTGATAATCTAATGTGATATGTTTTCGGTGATTATTGATATTTTATTAAGATCCCTAAAATGTCAAACAGAAATTACAACCACTCCTTGGGTTGCACTCTCAGCAACAATGAAGAATTTCTCCCAATGGGAGAAAGTCCGTGCAACATCAACATCTCAGCATCAACTCCAAACAAACAACATGAACACATCTTAGGCACCTCCACGACAAAGCTTGTTGAAGTACAATTTTGATGCAACCATATTTGCCGAAGCAAATGCTTATGGAGCGAATATTTATTTGAGAGGCACTCATGGGAACTTCTTCATAGAAAAAATAATTTCTTCATCAGGCATTCCATCCCTAGAGGAAGTTGAAACTTGGGCATTTTCCAAAGCCATCAATTGGATCCGTTAACTCAACATCCACAATGTCATTTTTTAGCTTGATTGCAAAAGTGTTGTTGATTCTTTCAAAAGTTACTCTAAAGGAATCTCGTATTTTGATCTCATTTTAAATAGATGCATAGCAGATTTCTCATTATAATGGTAGGGTGAGTGTTGTTAAGAGACAAATTAATCTTGTAGCTCATAATCTAGCTAAGGCTTCAAGATTTTATGATAGCTTTCATGATTTTGATTATATCCCTTCATGTAAAGTTTCTCAAGTCATGAATGAAATTATATAATGATTCTTCCTTTTAAAAAAATAATATTCTATATTTTATGCAATAGGTTGAATATTATATGATATATATATATATATATATATATATATATATATATATATATATATATATATATATAGATCGAGATGTACATGTTTATCATGTTATTGTATTGTTGGTAACTCAATTATTCTCAAGATGCTAGACCAACATGATAGGATAAGGGACATGATAATGTAATCATGTCCTAATAGTGCAACAAACAACTAGTTATAAGTTATAACATAATAGGACAATTATGTTATTTTATCTTATCCTATCATTTGTTAGCGACCAAGTAAATTGTTACGGAAAGGAATATTTAAATATGTTAGAATTATTATAAACTCCAAAATTTTCACTTTAATTATTTAACACAATTCAATCAGTTACATGTTTTTCTATAGTATTTTTTTTTCTATATCTGTTATCAACTTCTTATACCAAATAAGAATTTGATTTAAATATGTTGTTAAAAGTAAAAAAAATTACATCATTATTTAATTATAAGTTGACATATACAGTAACTTTATTAATTTTTATTATAATTGATTTAAAAATTATATTTACGTTAGTTTTTAATTAATTAAGAGTTTAAAATTCTTTATACAATTGTTAATTTATAAAAGTTAAACTCATTAAATAATGATAATTATGTGCTCTTTTTAATGTGTTGCAATAATTTTTTTCCAACAAAATAAAAAGTAAGAAAAATATTATCTATGATTTATCCTTTACATTTTTATAAATATTTTGATAAATATTGGCTTATTTAGAAGTATAATCCAATATATTTTTTTAAAAGGAAACAAGCTAATATTATATCATTTATAATAAAAGTTTAAATACAACTAAGAATCAAATAAAAAACATGTGACCTAACATGGAATCTAGACACTCTTACTAAACATTGAAAAACTTGATTTGTTTGTTGAACCTACGAACTTTATAAAACAGTTTTAAATAGAATGAATTCCCTTTGCGCAACTTTTCAAGATTGCACCGATTTCATTATTATGAAATCTGCTTGCTTTCAAACAATCCATTGCTTGCAATCTATTTCGAGAACATAATAAATATTATCTTAATTTTCTTTCTAAATTTTTAGCTTTATTTTTAAACTCCTGATACATTTTCTGAAAATGTGGATAATCATAAATTATTATTGAAGATATCATTTCACTACTGGTTGGGTTATTAAAAGTTCAATTACTGTATCTCTTTTATACGTCATGGTGTTACTTATTGAATCTTCAACAATCTATTCACTGTTCATTTTTAACCACCCGTTTCCCGTTACAAGTTAATTCGTTAATACGTTTTAACCATTGGATGATTATAAACTGAAAATCGCTTTTGTTTCATACAAATCCTTCAAGTTCACTACTCAAATTGATGCTTATAAAATTAACACATTTTGAGCAAAGTTTATTTCGTACGACTACATAATGACAAAAAAAAAGACGTATTTTTGTGTTTAAATATAAAATCATAGAAAATAAATTAAACAAAGATTGTAATAACTAAAAATTTCAAAAAGCAAACCAAACGGTACATTAAATACGGCAAAAAATACTCCTGAACTGATCCTTGTCTTAACCATAGATACAAGATGCACAATAGTTAAAACTAACGCAAGAAAAGCATCCACTGGGACTGGGAGAATTAAACATATGTATATATACACATTTTAATAGGAACACAGCAAGTTCTAGCAGAAAAACGAAAATTGGGGCCAAAATAGGAACATATTCCATTCCAATATACATTATTCCGCCTATACATTTACACGCCAGGCTGTTGCCTAATGCAATGGTACAAAAAAGGGGTTAAAAACCCGGAGCACATGGCCCAACTATTTAGCTATCTGAATATGTTAAATTCATCAATATTGGCTCTTCATTCCTTTGTCTGGAGAGAGATCATTGCAGCTAGTCTCGGTTAGGTAGGCTCATTCATCAAACCTAAGACTCAGTCGATTAGTAAATTACACCACTCCATCATGGTTGCTTACAGTTTAGCTGGCTGTAGACGATTCCTTTGATTTTTCTGTCGCTGTGTCCTTGTCTGAGCTGCTTGTCTCACCAGTCTGTGTTTGACTAGTTTGTGTCTGAGTAGTCTGTGTTTGACTAGTCTGTGTCTGACTAGTTTGTGTCTGACTAGTTTGTGCTTGACTTGAAACCTGAGAATCGGAAGCAAGTCCCAGAACAACCAGCACAGCCCTAAACACATTCAAAAACTCAGAATCAATATTGTCAGCAAACATAATAAACAAGTTGGAGACCAAAAAAAATGATAATAAAACAAGAATAAAACAAATTCACCCTCAAAAAGAAATAGATAGAGTAGAAGGGCAGAAAAAAAGGTAAATTTGCCGGCATTTTTGTGCCTAGTGAATCTTAAACCTCGGAAGTTTAGATTGTATATCTGGCTGGCTTGCATGCGCAATCAATGGTGCCTTCAAGGCTGCAATTCTATTTAATGCATTTTCCAATTGTGCTGGAGGCAGCTGGTTGCAAGAATACACCACCAGAAAACGCATTAGAAATTTAGAACAGTTGTTTTAAAATCTAAAAGGCTCTCAGAAATACCATCCAAAAAACAGAAACGCCAAAGAACAAGGTATATTTGGACCCCAAGAAAAATAATAGAAGGGTATTTAATTTGTTGAAATCAGAATTAATAGTCTGATTCTATTAATAATAGGGACATTATCTTTGATTTGGAGGAAACAGAATATCCTCTATTTATGTACAATTGATGTAATTGTCCTATATAAACGCATCCACAGCATACTCTGACGTGCGGTCTCAAGACAAATATCTCTCTATTTCTCCTATTTTTACATAATTAATAAGCACTTTTTTCTTTATTCCTTTTGGGTTCCCTTCTGCCACAATTTTCCTCATCAAAAGCAAAGAAAATATATTAAACCGAATTAGTGAAAAATCAAGGAAAATGCAATGACTCGCTTAATTTGATGATTTAATGAGAACAATTATTTAAAAAACTAATTAAAAGCAACTGCATTTTTCATTTTATTAACTCTTCTCAAACCCATTTGGTATACAGAAGTGAGGCGTCTCTTAATAGCAGAGAATCAAGCTCTACTGTTGAATGCCATCAAAAATATTTCTTAAGAATACAGACCATGCAATCTCCCTCAATTCAAATAATAATAATAATCAAACTACTGCAGTCATATTTCCATATTGTATCATTAATCTAGCATGCATAGAGCTCCCTCAATAGTCACAAGGAAATGCAAGAAAATCTTACGATTTAATAGAACAAAGTACAAATTGAAAGTAACAGCAACATAGTATGATGTCACTCCATTATGTTATGTCCATGTTGGTGCTAATGGCTTGGAATAGAATACTGATTACAACGAAAGCAGCATTATATTCTTAAACAATATACTTATGAAAGCTATTAGGAATTTAGGATTGGGCTAGTGGTGAGCAGCCCAGGGAATTTGCATGAGGCTATTATAAGTTCAAATCTCATTACAACTGTTATACCCAAAAAAAGCAAGGTTAAATTAGTTTTTTGGTCATCTAATTTATTATTTAGGTTCAATTTGGTCCTTTAATTTTTTTGGGTTCAATTTGGTCCTCTAATTTTTAAAATTGATTCATTTTTTTGGAAAATGTTCATTTTGTGACAGTTTAAAACAATTTAGTGACGGTTTTGAACCACCACAAAGTGTGATTTCTTACAATTTAGACTTAAGGACCAAATTTAATCGATTTAAAAAATTAGAGGACCAAATTAAACTTAAAAAAATTATAGGACCAAATTGAATTTAAAAAATAAATTAAAGGACTAAATAACTAATTTAACCAAAAAGTAAAAACAATATATTTATGTAGCTTAACAGTTAACCCTAGAAATCAACAAGAAAGTTTATCTGTTGCTACTGTTCCACATATTTCATGTCAGCCACATGATGAATCTTCCTATATTATATTGATAACTGATATTTCCGTTCTTGTTTAAGTTATACGTTCATCATATAAATAGGTATGGTATGGTAGGGTTCAATGATGAACTGAGACAGTGAAAACTAATTCGTAATGTTAGATGATGCAGAATAGAGATAACAACTGTACCATAAGTTCAAAAAAAAAAAAAAGTTATTAAGTTCATGATAAAAGGAGTAAACAGAGATGATAATACCTGAAGCAAAATGCCAAATGACTGTGGTTTTGTCAACTGCACACACTTCAAGAATCCCACCCACAACTTAGGGTATTTCCATATCTGTAGCAGTTCATTTGATATACAAGTACACTCAAGAATTGAATAAATTACAAAAACAGATAACAATAATATATTCACCTGCTTTGTCACAAGGCGAGAAAGAATCCCCATTATAAAGTCCACCTATAGCAATTTATACAAGTCAATAATTTGTACAAATATATCATATTCAAACTAAACAACAGAAACAGATAACAAGGAATGATGGTAGAATCTTGTCAACTGGAAAATAAGGAATTAAAGGGTCAATAGGGAAAATATAAAGGGCAGAGCTTTGATGAAATATATATCCGGGGCTTCAAAACTAGAGCTATATTTGAAAGCCGTAAACAATCAACTAAAAGTTGGATTCCTAAATCCTGGTCCACAATAAACAGCCAAATTTGTTTCTTAGCATTATTACATTTTCCAGGATAAGTAAGCTTCTTACCCGTGTTGGAAAAGCACCAATTGCTTGTAATACAGTATGCATCAAAGGTAGCATATTAACGGGTCAATGGGGAAAATATAAATGGCAAAGCTTTGATTAATATATATCCAGGGCTTCAAAACTAGAGCTATATTTGAAAGCTGTAAACAATCAACTAAAAGTTGGATTCCTAAATCCTGGTCCACAATAAACAACCAAATTTGTTTCTTAGCATTATTACATTTTCCAGGATAAGTAAGCTTCTTACCAGTGTTGGAAAAGCACCAATTGCTTGTAATACAGTACGCATGAACAGTAAAGGAGGAGGAATCTGCTCAACCTGCAAGGAAGATCATTTGCCTTGTGAGATCAACTAAGTTGAATACGCATTCCAAATATATAAAACAATTTCCACATAACACACCAACTGATTCAAAACTCTGGCAAGAACTTCTTGAGTAAAAGTTTGCCGCTGCTCAAAGCAAGCATTGCATGCGTCTGTGACCTGCATATAAACACCTCAGTTGTGCAATGTGTCTTCATTAAATAAACCCAATGCATAAAACCAATCATCATCAGATACCTACCTTTTTCAAGGCAATTCCGTCCTTTTCAGGATCAATTCCATGAATTGCAATTAAAACTTCAGCCGGAGTAAGAACTGGACCTGATTGTGATGATCCCTGTAAAAGAATTCTGCAATTAATCAACTACAAAAATGTACTTAACGGTTCAGAACTAATTATTTATTAAAATACTGTGGAGTGTACATCCCGCAAACTTTACTGATTATGGAAGTTAACACTTCAATACAAGTGCTAAATTTCTGAGTGTAGGGTTAATCCTAACAAATGAGGTATTGTTCATTGGATTTTTATGATAATTTAATAAATAAATAAAAACAGTACTTTTTAAGACTATAACCAATATTGTGCCCCAAACACTACTTTGGCAGGGACCAAAATAGTGGTAGTCCTACTACCACTATCATGCCATAGCATTTTTGGGGGCCAGCCACTCCATGCCACTATCCACTAGTATGGTTGTTGGACCTATCAACCGTTATCAAACCACCTGCAAATGTCTAGTCCTTGGCGTGAGGAGGTGTGTTGGAGATCCCACATTGACTAGTGATGTTAGAATTATATATTATTCTCTTAAATATCATTAGAAAGCAATTAGGGATTTGTTTATTATTACTTGGATTAGATTGATTCTATGTAATTAATGTAGATCCCATTTGCTCATTATAAATAAAGGATTAGTGGGCCATCCTTAACAACACAACACTTTCAGTAAAACACTGTTATATGGTATCAGAGCTTAGATTATTCATGACAGAGGAAGAACGAAAAATCGCTGGTGGACCTCTCTACTAATTGTCCCTCTTTCCGGCAATTTTTCACCTATTCGCCGCAGTGTTCCTTTCGCAAGAACAGTAATGCATATGCTGCGAGCACACTTACACTGCCACTGTGCAGTCATCTCGCCAGCGTGACCCTCCAATCAGAAGCACCACTTGCTGGCGAACCCAACGCCGCAATCCCCTTGACATTTGACGCTCTCCGGCGACCTCCCTGTCATTCAACAGCATTTTCCGGCAGCACCTGCCTTCTGCCACCAGAGCTCCGGCAACCTTTCCATTCGGTGACCCCATCACCAACATTGCCATCCACCGATCTGCACGATGGTGGTGATGGCGACCTAATCGGAGCTTCGACGCTCTCTCACGCGTCTTCCTTTGCATGCCAAACAGCATTTAAGCACCCCACTGTTCCGGCTGGTGGTGGCATGTCTGGCCATGTTTCCGGCCTCCGTTTTCAGTGCCATGCGCCCTGAACTGAGGCGCACAAAGCCCAGTCAGTTTCAGGCCATTCTGAGACTGTTTAATTTGCCAGGCCTTATTTTTTGCACTTTGTTTTGTTAATGTTTCTGTTTTTTATTTCACGGATGAACAGCCCATCATCATCGCCAAAGACCGCCACGCAGTCCCTGTGTTATAAGTGATATTGCCAAAATACTGTATATAAGTAGAGGGGCTACTTTCACCTTACAATCCGATTTTGTAAGGTTGAGCTAAGCCCAACCCAAATTATAATACATCCAAAAGCTTACATTCCATATATTGGGTTCTAGTTCCACTTAAGCTTTAAGGAACACGTCTCCCTAAGTCAGAAACTCTGACTAATGACTGTTAAGGAATAAATAATACCTGTAATATGCGCCCAAGTGCCGCTTGGAACTTCTCTAAAGGAAGATTCACAATGTGAGAAAAAATGGGCATTACCTGTCAAAAGAATTGTTAAAATATGTCCACCAAATGAAAAGCAATGTCATCCAAGATAATTAGAAAGAAAAGGACAAAAAGATATACCTAAAGATAAAAGGGTCTTGAATCAAATCCATCAATGAATTCAATTTTTTTCATGATATAAATAAATCAAAATTTTAATTGGAAAAGTAAAAAGCAACAACGAATTGACATCCAATTGAAAGAAAAATAGGGAGAACCTCATCATTTGATAGGAATGGTAATATCGGAATAAGAAACTCTGCATCCTGTATAGAATCAACCAGTTATTAACCATATTCGGAAATTTCACTTTAAAACTGATAGGGCTAACACTTTAAAATACCTTGAGTTTTGAATCATGCAACCTTTTCACAGTACATATTAAATCCTTAGAAGGGATCGTACCATCTGTAAGTGTTTGCAATACCTGACATGGTCAATGTAAAATTATCAATATTCAATATATTCAAAATTTTCAACACTCATTAAAAAATTATATAAGGTAAGACAGTAAACCTGCATTAGAAGATTCTCGCTTCCATTTGGGGGATCTGAAATAATTTCAAGGAGATCTGAAGATGAGCCCATAGTACGTACTAGTATTGGAATTTGGCGATGTACTGCCTGCATTATACAATTAATGATATAACCCAGTGACAGAACAACAAATAGTTGACAATATTCACTAGATCCCATATTCCAAAAACTGAAACCTGCTTCACTGCCTTTGATGTACTTCTATAGATGACAAATATTTGGCGAAAGAGAGAATGTTTCTGTCATCATAAAGCATCAATATGTATTACTTTTAATCAAATAACAGAACATGAGTTACAGAATATAAAAGGATGTATACTGTGAAAACTAGGAAATAAAACAATACCTTTGTACACAAAGCAAAATACAATGACATGCACCTCTGAGCCTCAGAAACTGAATCTGGTGAGACACTCTCAGATGTGCATGATTGACGATTATCTGAGGTGACATCTTTAGTGCTGCCACTCAATGATGATTGTTCGTTTGGAACCTTCTCAACATCAGGTCCCTGAAAATGAAAAGGATGGAAAAGAAAAAAGCAAACTATCATATCTCAACAAGAAGAAATGACACAAACTTTCCATCAAGAGGACTCTAACAAAAAAAAAAGTAAATCTATAAATATGTGAATACCTTTTCTGAATCAGCAATGGAACATTCAATATCAGTAGCTTCAGATGCATCCCCACTCATCACTGAGAAAAGCATTTCCTTTGCAAAATCTTCTATTTGCTTAGAAATGGATGACAAAGGATAAAGCTTATTTGCCACCTGCAATATGAGCTCAAATTGTAAGACATTCTGTTTGCAGTCAAATAAATGTTTCAACAGGAATTTAATGCTTAATGTACCAGACGTATCGCCTTCATACGCACTTCTTCCAGATGATGCACTGCACTCTTTAATTGAAAAAGGAAAAAAATCAAAATTAAGGAAAAGATCAGATGTAAGCCAAAAAATTACAATTACAAGAGGACAGAAGGTTTGAAAATTTAGTTTCTACAATTCAAGGAGAAAAGCAAGGGGCAATATCATTAAGCCACCCACTTAAAGTTCAATTTATACATATGAAGAAAGAAAACCAATGAGGAATTATGACTAACAACAACTAAGCAAACATCAAAGTTAGTATAACAAAAGTAGGAGAAAAAAACCTGTAGAGCAATTTGTAAGCAAGTATCTCGAATGGGAGGCCTTAGAAGAATCAAACTCCATACAGTACTTAGACCTTGAGTAACTCTATCTGCATTCAGTGAGTGCAACTCCTTTTCACCTTTATCCCCATTTCCAGGAGAACACATGTTTTCTAAAATTTTCAGAACTGATTTTGGTAAATAAGGAGATTCACCAAGCAATTTACTTAATGATTTATCTGAAGGTGGAAAGGAATCTCTAAGTGCTTCTGCCTGCAATTGAAGTGAACCAAAAGCTCAATTCATGCCTTGCAAATGGACAAAAGAATCAAGAAAAAAGGGGCACAGACCACTGTAAGGAGGAAATTTTCATATACAGAAGCTGCTGTTGTGGAAGAAAAGAAGTCAGGCTCCTCTTCAGCCTCACCAAATAATCTGTAGAGGACACGCAATGTCAACTCATGTCCCTGAGACATTAGGTAATCATTGTCAGCATTTATAAATAAATGCACCTTGCACATAATAGCCACTAGCTTATCTAAATTATTTAAACCAAATAGCAGTGTCCATCAAATCTGTAGCATATTAGATGTCCAACTACAAGACACATAAACTTGATTTATACTCATACCTGATTTAGCTCTATAAACAACAGTGCCCATTACACTTACAGAACAATACATATCAACTCTAAATCTAATACAACTAAACATGCATATGACAAATTGAACCCATCTGGATAATGTATCTCTAATGATTATAAGAGGTCAGCTCCACAACTTCAAATTTGCAAAATACAGTTGTCCTAAGGAAAAACCCTACCTTTTCAAAACCAGTTCTTAATTGATTTTAGAGAAATATAAATCCTCTCTTTCCCAGAAAGGAAAAACAAAATTTAAAGGCAAATTAGGATGGTCTATTTTTTTAACATTAAATTGATGAAAATGAAACAAACAAATATGAAAAAAGAAGGTAACATGCATTACTCTTTATTTCTTTTAATTATGGGGTAAGGAGCTGGAAATAGTGTGCTTCACTGTTTTACTCACGTCAAAGCTAATACTTAAAGAAATTGGCACAGAAACCGTAACACTTGAGACAAGAGCTCACCTCATGACTAATGTAATCAATCAAAATATGCTTCTGTAATAGTTTCCACGGGTCTAATTCCAAGGGAAACTGCATGAACAATAAAAAAGAGAGCACAGTATTAATTATAAAGTGGCTGTAAGCAAAAACAAACGTGTGCACACACACACATACACATACTATTAAGTCTAGCATTGATATTGGGATCTTAGGGATGTCTAAATTACACAATTTGAAAGCATTTAAGAATAGAGAGAGAAATAATAATTGATGGTAAGCAAAGAATTTTCACCTCAACTCCTAAATAAGCAAGTATCGAAAAACGAATGTTGGTGCCTCCAGCTACAGCTATTTGCTTATATGCATCAATAATACGCATAAAACATGACTTTTGCAAATGATCCTTTTGTTCATCTTCAAGGTCAACAACAGGAGCAATCATCTTTGGCAAGACTAATCGGGGAGGCACAACTGAAGTAGCTGTTGAGGACACCAAGCTATTGACATCTCTAACAGCCGCTTTTGGGCTCAGCTCCTCAGACCTATCTGTTGATATTGATGGAGCTACGTTCAGAGGTGACCTCTGATCCAAACTTGTATCCTGCTCTTGACTGCCATCTTCTAGGCATATTTCAGTGGAAACCAATAAGGAAGGAGCAGAAGTTTGTGACACAGAATCACTACGACCAAAAGAATCTAGGCCAGGGATTCCACTCTCTGAGTTTCCAACATCATGGATGTCAGGAGGCATAGTTGTGCAGCCATTCTCTACTCCAGGTATACTGGCATCAGAAGATGGAAAATCAATAGGCGATGGTATATTTTCAGATTCAATATTCATGCCAGAATCCACAGCACCACTATTTGCAGCAGTTGCAGAAATTTCTTCCTCCACTTGTGACTTCTGCAATATTTGTGTACATCAAAGAGTTACTCAAAAGACGACTCTCAGAAATATGATACAGAAAAATAGACAGATTAAACCATTACAAATGAAAGGGACTGGTAGTAAATTGAAAAACAAAAAGATAAGGCCTAAAAACCAAAAATACCAGATAAATAAAATTAATAATTACACCACTACCTCATTGGACACTGATTGATGCGCATCAAGAAGGGAAGCTATTGGCGGGAAAGTACTAGAAAGTGACATAACAGCAGCTACAAATGATGGTGGATATTTAGCCTTGTCATCAGAACCAATCATACTAATGTCTTGCAGCTGTTCATCATTTCCTTCAGCATTAGGGTAATTCAGAGGTAGGTTTTTCATATTTGCCATCACCACCTCAGCTAGCAAGTCAGCAGAAATACTTGAGATGAGAATTTCCAAATGTCCAACAGCTCTTTCACCTTGAGCAATCAAAGCACCAAATGTGGCAACAAGTTGCCGTACAGGCCCATTATCCACATCTCCTTTTGAAGATGTTGGTACAGTTGGAGTCTCATCCTGAGAGTAGGTAGTGGTACATTCATCTAACTCCTTAGGCTCTTCCAAAGCAACAACAGTTGTCCTGACCCGTTTTCCAGGAGTTTCTTCATCTTCAGCTAAATCACCTCCAATTTGTGATCCTGATCGTTTTCTTGCCAAATTATTCTGCACTGAATCGCCAGAATTTGTTGCAGGTTCCTCTTCCTGAAAAAATAAATAAATAAAAGAACACAGTGAGCAAGAATTGAAGAGCAATACCATGATGTCCTACCCGTATTAAATGCTATTGAAAATCTTTCTTTTGTGCACAAAATTCCATGCAACTAACCAAAACCACTTGTTATTGCAACCACAACTCCAACTGTTTGCATTTCTACATTTACTCCTATTTCAAAATATTTATCATTTATGGTAAAAGCAAATATTAAGTTAAGAAAGCAATTAAATAGCTTCAATTCATGGAAATATTACAATTGAGAATGGAAGAGACATAACCCCAAAAACTAGCTCAAGTGAGGAGGATTGTCCAAGTCAATATAAAAAGTAAATATGCCCAGCCAACATACAATCTAAAACACCTCCTTCAAGCTAAGGACGAAATCTGCACGACTAGACATTTGCAGTGGTGACCTAACTAGGATAGGGTCTAATACCAAATTAGAATTGAAAATATACCAAGTCTAACTCAAGAGAAAAGGATTGTTCAAGTCACTATGATTATTTTGGCCATATATCTACCTAATGTGGGATCATAACCATCAGAAAATATTAAATACCTCAATCATGACAAAATACTAGACAAAGTAACCTGTGTATATGCATCATGCATGGTTGCCCTCCAATTCCAAATGAATATGTTTCTCAAGAAATTTACAGTACTGCCATTGGACAGGAAAATTTATCACCAAACAACATATGGCAAGCAGCTGGACAATTTCATTATACATGAAGATTACACTACATCAGTGCTTTATTTTTCGTTCCATTTATTGGAGATACCAGGAGACAATAATAAAGTTGGATATAAATAATTAATGTCATCTTAATTTTCTAAAGCAAGAAAAATAATGGAACAAAACCTATTTTCAAAAAACAACAGAAATTTTGAAACTGAGTATCATCTATCTCTTCTGTAAATAATAATAATAATAATAATAATAATAATAATAATAATAATAATAATAATAATAATTGAGCTATCAATTCAATTGTCTATATATATAGGCATCAGTGTTGTTAAATGGTGGCCCCATGGCTGCTATACCGGAATGGCATGGCAGATTTTTGCCAACCACCATAGGCAATTTGTGAAGGTAGGCCTACCATGGCAGCGCCATAGGCAGCAATTGCATGTCTATATGGGGGAATTTTGGCCTTCCACCACATCCCGGCATTCGCCATTGATAACATTGATAGGCATACAGCTAATATTTCATTCAGCTTAATACACGACTTCCATATTTACATGTTCAGAGTGCAAATATGTATGTAAGAAACAAAACAATTAAAAATAATTAAATTAAATAAATAAACATCCCAGGAAGAGGGTGGTACCTTGATAACAGGTTGATCATCTTTCTCTCTCTCTATGGTTCCATTACTAGCAGAGATTAGGTGGAACACCCGATCTGCCTTTCCTTCTGACTGCATTTCCTTCAAGGCCTCTGCCAAACGATCTCTCCACTATCAAAACAAAAAATAATCAGTTTTCTATAACACCATTTCAGACCAAGCCTCTTAATTATGAGTATGCACCCGATTACTCATAAAGTCATTTAAGGAAAACATCATCAGTGTTTTCAATAGCAGATCACAGAAAATTAGAAAAAGCTGAAAAAATCCACTATATCATATAGTGGAAAGATTCGTGGGCAAATAGCGGAAGCCACATAGTGGTTGAAATATAAAATATATATATATATATATATATATATATATTACAATTACATATATGTATAAAAAATTGAAAACGTGATGGAGAACAGAGAAGCTTTTGAGTGTTAAGTGACTGCCAATCTTCTTGATAGGGAATGAATTGGAAATGTGAAGAATGAAAAGAGTGTAGCATGGGAAAATAGAAGGCTATCTGTTGGGCTTTATGGTTTAAAATTGCAATCAAATTAACTAACCAGATAACAAAATTAAAAATAATAAACAGAGGATGAGTTTTAAAAATTCACAACATCGAAAGGGAAAATAAAAGGCTATTTGTTGGGCTTTTTAATGGAAAATTGCAGCCCAATTGAATTGACTATTCAGACTAAACAAAAAAATAATAATAAACAGAGGAGTTATAAAGTCTCACATGACACAACTTAACCATCTGCATGTGAGTTTTTAAGAAACCAGTGTAAATTTTGAGTGCAGCCCCCCGCAAGGCCCATACCTGAACCCACACATGACCTGGTTTTTTTTTTCTTTTTGAATGCTGAACCCTAAACACCACCTTCTGTCCCCAACCCACTCACCAGTCACCAGATTCAATGTCTACAACACATTGGAAAATTTCACCATTGTGCTGTGCCTGACTGGGTACACAACACCCACAACGTGACACAAACCTGCAAGGCCCATAAGACAGCCATGATTGCCTTTATCTTATTATGGACTCCGCAAAATAATGATGTCGCAATCATGTTTCCACTGAATCCCATGGCGCAATAGTGTGACAATGCTGCTATGCCCACAATTTAACACGCTGAATGTCATAATATTCAAAGCTATGTTGACATTTTCAGCTCTCATGAAGCTAGTAAAAATAAGCGATTTTCTCTCTAAAATAAGCTAGACCAAAGCAGTCAACGTAACACTCGTTGATACACCAAACATGGATCACTCGTGACAGATTTTGTTGTTCTCACACAACAACTATATCAATCACAGTAAACAATAAAGATGTCAAGCACATTTAGTCTAATAGAATTACCGGAGCAGCACTTGGATGTGTACATTTCGAGCAAGTAACAAAGGCATTCTTCAAAGCAAAATGTGTAGCTGATACACAGACCCCATTAACAACAGAGCTGGAAGGTTCCAAACTGAGCAAAACTGGCAAGATGCGGCCATAGAATGCAGGCCTGTCAAATGCAATGGCTGATAGACTGGAAATAGACCAATAAGGAAGTAAATACTAAGAAAGTAACAATCATAATAATGGACTTTTACAAACAGCGTCAACAGTTAGCAGTAATTGCAAGTAATAAAAAATAATTGATTGACAGTCTTAGAACAATCCTCAATTTACAAAATGAGCGTCAGTTTTCTTCCAAACAAAACCCAGTCAAATAAGTTGATTATATTGGATTGAAAGACATCCTCTCTCTCTTTCTTTGTGCATGCATGTGCATTTGTGCAGGTGTCTAAGAGTAAGAGAAGCAATCAAATATTAATCATCTAATCATCACAGAAGTATCATCAGGAAGTTCTAACAAAATAAAATTCTGTATGTGCATCTGTGAGAGTATGCAAGTAAATACTGGCCAACTGATCATCATTATGCATGTGTCATCAAGAACAAAATATGAAGTCATGATTTTTTAAGCAGTCACATTGGACAGAAAATCAAAAGGAGTAAAATAAAAGATCAAATACCTTTTAATCAGCACAATGATTACTGAGTTACTAAGGGACTTCACAGTTGGAAATCTGAGTTGATCAAGCAAGAGACCCAAACGATGGCTGGCTTCAATTTTCAAATCTCCAATGTTAAGTACAGGATGACCCCGCCTGAGCCATAATATATTAAATTCCACAGGCCTTCCTATAAAAAAGTGAGAAGCCATAAAAGCAAGTGATTTAAGTATGATGAAAACAACAGATTGGCACAAGCATCCTTTTACCCAACCAATCTCAATGTAATACCTTGATGAGAAGTGGGCTCTGAGGAACCATTGGGATCAGGTGTGTAAAGACGAATAACTGCCTCAACAAACTTCAGTGCCAGCAGCTTTGCGCCACCACTTCCATGCTTTCAAACATGTTACCAAGTACAACCATCAGACAATAAACCAAAACAGGTAACTTCATACTTTCAATGAGAGCAATAACTTACTTGAAAAGCTATTGAGTACACTTTGTCTTTGAATTTAAGCATCCATGCCCAAGCAGATTCAAGGGCACCATCTAAATCACTAGAGTATAGACCCTAAAAATAAAACCAAAATGAGAATGTTGATATCATAAAATGTATACATGAGGTAATACGATGAGAGATAACTGCTATAAGATATTTAAAATTTTAAATAGTATAGCTACCAAATATTTCCCAGCTTTTTCTTATTCATCGACTGAGTTTGTTTATATATGAAATGATGAATAGAATACTTGCTTTATCACTTTATATAAGATATTCTAGACTTCTAGTTATAAATTATAATACTGTACCAAGAAGGGGAAAAAAACACAGGTTGATAGAAGTCAAAGGCTTTCCAAAAATTTTAAGCTTAGAACCAGATTTGGACAGGTGGCAGTCCCTGTCAACATATCATAAACCCAAGAAAAATTATGTTGGTATTAACGTGACAACTTCCCTCACTTTTCCTGTTTCTTAATTCATAAAAAAATCAATTTCACTAACCAATGTTTCCCCCACTTTACAAACAGGTTTCAGATTACAGTTGCAGTTTCATCGCAATCCTTGACATTGCAGGAAAATGCGGCCACAATTGTGGTTGCAATGTGATTGCAGCAAGCCGAAAAAACTTGGAAGTTGTGGCTAATATCGCAGTCTCAAACCATGATTCCCTATAGAACATCAACTATCTATGAAATCTAACTAACATCTATCCCAACGAGCGAAAAATCTAAAATAAAACTCAGTTCTCAAATTGCCATTCAGTTGCACGAATTTCAGAACAAATCCACATAACACTGACACACCAAAAATCACAAAAAGTCAAGTAACCACACTAAGACACGGTCAAAACCAAGAATAACTTGTACCACGACAACTACACTCATCACCAATTTTGTCACAAAACAGCGAATGCAGTTGCCATTCAAAACAAAACACTCACCTGAACCACAATTTTCTCAAGAGTGGCGCGAAACAAGTCAGTTCCGCACAGTAGAACTTGGCGAACAACCGCCGGCGTGTCGTCATCCAATAAATCAATAAGCACAGGCACAATGTTGGACAAGAACTCTGTGTTCTTCAATCCAATCTCCCCAAGCATCCTGAAACCAAAAAATAAAATAAAAATAAAAAGAGGTCCACCTCAAATTTCAATTCCACACACCAATTCAATATATTAAAAGTTTGAGTGGGTTCGGTTTCATGGTGGAATAACGAGAATTGATTTTACAAAAATATAGGTGTTTGGTTATTGCCAGATAAAAATTGACTTTACCTCAAAACCTCAGTTTGACTACAAGTAATAAAAACTAGCTTTGGCATTGCTTTGAAAAATTTACACTAAGTTTTTATAGCAGGTTTGCATTTAAGATATATATCACTTCGCTTGAAAATCAATTTCATTCAAATTCAATTTTGCAATCACTCATCCAAACACACACTAAGAATAACTTAGAGACCAACGGGAAAAAGGTGTCCTCAGTGACGAATTTGCAAACGGGGCCGAGGCATTGGAGCGGAAGAGGAAGAGTGAGGGAAGGATAGCTTCCAGAATCAATCCTGGCACCCAAAATCATGGTAATAAAAATTTTGAAAAAGTGGAAGCAACTATATGTTGCTTTGGCTTTCAAGGTGGAATTGGAATTGATTGTGGGAAAACTGAATCCAATCCAAACACACTAGACTTCATATAAGTGATAAAAGGTAGCTTTTGCATCCAAACATTACACTAAAATTCTACAGCAAACTTGCATTCAAGATAAATAAAAGCATCCAAACATAAACCCGCTTCGCTAAAAAAATCAATTTTTACTAACCAAAATCAATTTTGCAAATGCTCATCAGGGGAAAGTGGGGTACTTACTCGGTGAGGAATTTGCGAACGGGGCCGAAGCGATCGGAGTGGAAGAGGAAGAGCGAGGGGAGGAACTCGGTGAGGAGAACGGGGTCTTCGGGGGGAAGTTCGTGGCGGAGTTGGCGCAGCGATTCTAGCTTCGAAGGGATGTCGATGGCCAGCTTGGCGGCGTTCACGAGACTCGCCAGCTTTTCGCGGGAAGTCGCCGCCATGGACATTGTTTTTCCGACCATGGCTGAGAGAGAAAAAGGAGACACAGGCTAGTTTGGCAGAATTTGCATGGAAATTGAGAGCAAGAGAGGATCAGTGTCGTTGTTTTTTCTAGGGTTTGGTTTGGGGTGGAAGAAGAAGAGCAAGAAGAGGGAGAAGGAGATTCGTTTGAAATTGGTTTTACACAAAGGTGATGAATACTTTGTGAATTTTTAAATATTTAATTTAATTTTTTTAATTTAGTCTTTGGGAAAATTAAATTATTTTAATAATTGATTATATGTGTAATCAATAAATTTTTTATGGAAGTAATCGATTAGTTATAATTAATTTTAATCAGAAATAATTTTTATTTTGATAAGTTTGCTGAAAAGTAATTTTATGATTAATTTTGATTGGGTGAAAAAAATTAATTTTTACATAATAAAAAAATATGAAAACAACTGAAAATATAAAAAAAAATTCATTAGTAAAATTGTTTTCTTGAAATCACATTAATATTTAAATTAATAAGGTAAAATTATTTTTTTTAACTCATTGTTTTAATAATAAAATAATAATACAATTTTTTTATAATAAAAATGTCTATTAATAATTTTTTAGGTAAATTGATGTTCATTTCTTTTTTATATGATCTAAAAGAAGTAGATTATACAAGCGACTTTTGTGATTTTTTTAAATTATATGCATAAGAAAATTCATGAAATTTTTTTTTGACAAAATCAAGTAGAAAAATTTATATTCGGAAGAACAATT
Source organism: Glycine max (assembly GCF_000004515.6). Taxonomy (NCBI): domain Eukaryota; kingdom Viridiplantae; phylum Streptophyta; class Magnoliopsida; order Fabales; family Fabaceae; genus Glycine; species Glycine max. The sequence continues at coordinate 8,225,371 of NC_016090.4, forward strand.
TACTTGTAATTCCCTTAAGAAAATAATTTACTTGAAATGCCATTAATAATTAAATAATTATTAGAGTGAAAATAATTATCAAGGGAGTTTGTGGAGATAGTTTTGGAAATAGTTTTTTGGAATAATGAAGTGTAAAAATGCTTTAATTGATTAAAAAAAATTAACGAAAATCAATAGGAATTAGCGACACTATTTATGTGTAACATAATGTGTTTATTAGTTCAGTTGATTTGAGTGTTCTATTAATAATGCAGAAGGCGCAAGTTCGATTCTTGCTTGGACCATTAATTTTAAATTAAATTGTAAATTATGTTTTTGAAAAAAAAAATAAAAAAAAACCTATGGGCCCCTTACGGATGGAGTAATTTTAGTTTTCGTTAAATTTGATTGTAAATTGAGTTTTGCTTCAATTTAACATTCAAAACCCTTTTTCATTTTGAACCTTTTTACAAAATATTTCAAAGATCTTAAAAGACTCATGTTTATTTGCAAGGAAGTTTACCAATGTATATATTGAATAGTCATCAACTATGACAAAGTTATATTTCTTACATCCCTGACTCAACGTTCTAGTTGGTCCAGATAGATCTATATGCAACAGTTGTAGCAGTTTGGAAGTGGGAACAACATCTTTAGATTTAAATGAGTTTTGATTTGTTTCCCTTGTTAACATGCATCACATAGAAGATGGGTTTTTCAACAAATCCTTTCACTAAATCATTTTTAGATAGTTTTGAAATATGTTTCAAATTGACATGCCCAAGTTTTTTTATGCCAAATCCATCTTTCACCTTCTTTGGACAACAAACATGTTACATCATGTTTGCTATGATCTATTCGATCTCTCATATAAATTGTTGTGTTATCTAGCAATAAAGAATGACTTGTCATCTTCTGTCTTGACTATATACACTTATATTTGTTAAAGAACACAGTATAACTACTGTCACAAAATTAACTTATGCTTAGTAGAGTATACTTCAAACCTTTAACATGCAATACATTGTCTATGGAGGCTAGAGAGGGCATACCAATTTTAGCTATATCAGTAATCTTTCATTTGTCCATACCTTAAAAAGCAATTGTTCCTCCTTCGACTGGCTTTAGGTCGAAGAACATAAACCTTTCCCCTGTCATGTGTTATAAGCAACCACTTTCCAAGTACCAACTTAAACCTCTTGCCTTTTCCTACGAAGGATATCTACAATAGGAACAATATGAGATTTTGTTACCTAAAACTTTTTGGGTCCAACAAAATTAGTACCCTTAGACATTTATTTTTTTTCTTATGGATGCATCTGAACTTGGAATATCCAAACTTACCATAAAAGTCATTTTTGTTTGAATCAGACTGTATCTTGGAGGAAGATACCTCTGTTTCTAAGCTTAAGCCAAACTTATCATGGGGATGTTGATGGAATTTTAAAAGCATAGTTATAATATTTGAACTTCCCAAAGTCTTGTAAGACAAACTACCACACCTCTTAGTTTCTCAACTATATTGGGTTTGTCTGTTTTACTGGTTTGACTCAGACTCACTTCCAGAGTTTGGATCTTCTTTTCTAGTACTTCAATAGATTTGTTTAACTCAGTGTTTTCATAAACAAACATTTTATATTTTTCTTCAAACCTTGTACACTGAAGAGAAATCATATAACAATTTTGAAAAAGAACATTATAAGGCATTTCTTCTTCATCGTTTGATGAATAAGTGGAAGAGGTTTCAGATCCATAATAGGTTTTTACCTGAACTCTTTCATTTGTGTTGGCCATCAGACATATGTTAGCTTGTTCATTATTTGAACTACTGCTATTTTCATTGTTTGAGTCATCCTAGGTGACCATCAAACTTTTCTTTTTCTTGTCACCAAAATATCTATTTTTCTTTAGTTGGGGACACTTAGCTTTCATGAGTCCAAGCTTTCTGCATTCAAAGTAGATGATTTCATTGTTCTCTTCCTTGCATTTCTTCTTAAATATGGTGTTTTTCCTTCTGGAGGAACACTGAAACTTTTCTTTCTTTTTCAACATTTGTTTGAACTTTCTAGACATGAGAGTCACTTCGTCATTTGTGGATCCTCCAAAACTATTATTTGAACCATCAGACTCAGCCATCTACATTTTAAGAGCTTTAGAGGAGCTCTTCTTTTCTTCTTTGTTCTGAAGATGGACTTCATGAACTCTATGACTATTCTTTTTGGTTCCACACCTTGGGAAAGTTGTCTATAATCTTCATGTTTATCTGAGACTTAGAGAAGGATTGTCCTAGAGCTTCAAGTCCATTCAGAAGCACTTGAAGTCTTCCAAACATGTCATCCACAAATTTTCCTTCTTTCATGGAGAAACTCTCATAGTGTCTTGTTAGAGTTGCAACTTTTCTAAGTTGAACACTTTTGTCCCTTCATAGTTGATGCTCAATGAATCACATATATCTTTAGTTGTCTTCAGTCTACAAATCTTGTTATACTCATTATTAGATATAGTGTATGTCAAAGTATAACGAGCTTTTGTATTTAGCTCAATATACCAAGATCAGCTTCTGTCCATTCTGCTTCTGGTCTAGTAATGGGTATGTCATTATATGTAATTATCAGCCAAAGTTTGTATTGAGTGGGCTTGATATACATCTTCATTCTATCCTTTCGGTAAGGATAGTCCTCCCTTATGAAGCCTAGCGACCTTGTGAGGGATGCTCCCTTAGCAATGAATTGCAAAAATGAAAAAAAGATAAGAACCACTTAGTCAGACGATGAAATCATCTAAAAACACTGAGAATTGCAAAAATGTGTATTACTCAGTGAGGAATGTGATCTCCATTCTCAGTAGGTAGATAGCAAATTTTCACAAAAGACTTAGTCGAACAATGAAATCAAACTTTGTAACCAAAACGAGTTTTCAAAAAAAATTCAAACCCTAGGTCATTTTAAAGCACAATGAAGCAAAAAAGATACAAGACACAAGAATTTATATTGGTTCGTCTCAACCACAGAGATTACGTCTAGTTCTTGGTAAACCACCAAGTTCCACTAACTTTTCAAAGTTACAAGTATTTGTCATTGTTACTTCTGACTCTTACAATCCAAACTTTAAACCAAGCTTGAATAAAACCAATATTCTTTGTCCGACCAAGTCATTACTAGCTCTAAACAAATCCTAAGATTTAAGATTTGTTTGCTTGATTTGCTCATGGACTAAATCTTAATTGTCTTACAGATGAATATCAAGTATTTTCTTTCAAGGTGTTCAAGTTATTTTAAGAGCTTTTGAACTTTACAAGAATATACAGAGAACTCTTTATATAAAGATTTGAATAATAAAGCATAAGTCTTCATCTTCAGGTATTTGTTGTCTCCAAATGGATAAATTTTTTTAGTTGAGTTTGTGTCTGATGTTTAAGAACATTGAAACATTTAAAGTTTGCATTAAATGAATGTCATTCTTCATGCTGGAAAATCTCTTTGGTTTGCTTTCGTGTTGAATACTACAACAAAAAATCAAATCCTTTGAGTCAGAGCAAGTTTATCATAATAGAGTGTGTCTTTCGATGTTAATTGGCAACTCCACGGAACATGAACTTCATTTATTCTCCATGGGATTCAAAAGATCCTAAGAGCATGTCTTGTGAAACAATTCCTACAAAATGAATCCCAGACACACTATTAAATGAAATTTTAAATGCTTTCTTTAATGTTGTATCAAGTTATGACTTAAACCTGCTTCCGTTTGACTTTTTTTCAAAATCAAGTAGAAAATATACAATAATCACTTGAAAAAGAACAATTTACTTGAAATCACATTAACATATAAATTATTAGGGAGAAAATAATTCTTAAGTCATTTGTATAAAAAATATTTTTTGATAAATTTTTATATGAATAAAATTTAATATCTATAATTAATTTTTGAGTAAGTCATTGTTCATTTCTTTTTTACATGATCTAAAGCTAACCCGTATTAGTACATAATTAATTAAGAAGACATGAATTTTTTTATTATTTTATAAAAATGTTTATTCGTAACAAAATTTAATATTATTATGTCTTACTAAATTAAAATATCCTCTATTGAATTGATTATTAGTTGAATATGATAATAAAAATATGTCTTTAATATTTTTATAATATCACCATTATCGTCATCGTTAGTAACTAGGGGATGTTTCTTTAATTTTAGTAAACCTAATGTCCTTTCAAAAAGTAAAACTAAAAATGTTTCTTTAATTTCAGTTAAATATGGTTGTAAACTGAGTTTTGCTTCCATTTAAGTTTCAAACTCAGTTTGAAATGAAAGAAAGATAAGAATCACTTGAAAATTTAATTTTGCAAATGATCATCTAAAAACACTAAGAATTGCAAAAATATGTATTTACTCAGTGACGAATTTGCGAACGGGGCCGAAACAATCAGAGTAAAAGAAGAAGAGCAAGGGGACGAACTTGGTGAGAAGGTCGAGGTCTTTGGTGAAAGTTTGAGGCAGAGTTGGCACAACGATTCGAGGATGGAGGGGAGTGGTTGGCCAACTTGGCGATGTTCGCAAGACATGGGAGCTTTTCGCGGGAAGTCATTGCCATGGACATTGCTTTTTCGATCATGACTGGGAGAGAAAAGGGAGATAGATGCTAGTCTAGGAGAATTTATAGGAGAATCAAGAGCAAGAAATGATCAATGTCATTCTATTTCCTAGGGTTTGTTTGGGGTGGAAGAAGAAGAGGAAGAGGGAGGAAGAGGGAGGAAGAGGGAGAAACAGGTTCTTTTGAAATTAGTGTTGCACAAAGATTGTGAATTCTTTATGAATTTTTAAATATTTATTTTTAATTGAATTTTTATTTTGTGAAAATTAAATTATTTTAATAATTGATTATATGTGTAATCAATTAGTGCTTTTTATGGAAGTAATCAATTAGTGTTATAATTAATTATAACATGAGTTACTTTTTATTTTGGTAAGTTTGCTAAGAAGTGATTTTAAGATTAATTTAGAATGGATGCAACAACAAAAAATCAACTTTTACATAATAAAAGAATATGAAAACAATTGAAAAGAAAAAAATTGTTAATTGAAAATAGTTTACTTAAATTCACATTAACATCTAAATTAATGGGGGTAAACATATTATTTTTAACTTGTTCCTATAATAATAATAATAATAATAATAATAATAATAATAATAATAATAATAATAATAATGTCTATTAGTAAATTTTTAACTAAATCATTATTAATTTCTTTTTCAGATTATCTAAAAGAAGAAGTAAATTATAGAAGCACCCTTTGTGATTTTTTTTAAAATTATATGCAAAATAAAATTCATGGAGAATTTTTTTGACAAAATCAACTAGGAAAATTTACACTCAACTCATAGGAAAGAACAATTTACTTGAATTTTCCTTACAAAATACAATTTACTTCAAATCACTTTAACATTTAAATAATTATTAGGATGGAAATAGTTTTTGTAACTCATTGCTAGAATAATAGTAATATTTTTTTTATAAATATTTATATGAATAAAATTAATGTCTATAACCAACTTTTAAGTAAATAATTGTTTATGTCTTTTTTACATGGCCTAAAAGAAGCAGTAAATTACACAAGCACACTTTGTAATTTTTTGAAATTATAGGAAATAAAATTCATGGGGAATAATATTTTTTTATTTATAAAATCAAGTTGGAAAATTTACACACAACTAATGGGGAAGCACAATATAATTGAAATCACATTAAGATTTAAATAATTATTAGGATGAAAATAATTTTTGTGACTCATTGCTATAATAATAGTAATTTCTTACAAATTTTTAATGAATAAAATTAATGTCTATATTCAGTTTTTAAGCAAAATATTGTTCATTTATTTTTTACATGATATAAAAAAGAAGTAAATTTAATAAGCATTCTTTGTGATTTTTCATAATGATATGTAAAATAAAATCCATGAGGAATTTTTTTTTTGAAAAATCAAGTAGAAAAATTTACCATCAAGTGATGGAGAAGAACAATTTACTTGAAATCACATTAACATCTAAATTATTAGGGTGAAAATAATTTTTAACACATCTGTATAATAATAATAATAATAATAACAATAATAATTTTTGATAAATTTTTAAATGAATAAAATTAATATCTATAATTAATTTTTTGAGTAAACCATTGTTCATTTCTTTTTTACATGATCTAAAGCCAACCCATATTAGTACGTAATTAATTAAGAAGACAAGAATTCTTATTTAATAAAAATATTTATTTGTAACAAAATTTAATATTATTATGTCTTACTAAATTAAAATATCCTTTATTGAATTGATTATAGGTTGAATATGATAATAAAAATATTTGTCTTTAATATTTTTATAACATTATAATTGTCGTCATCATAGTATGCTCCCAGTTACCTATAATGTCGAGCCTTTGTTGTTCAAAAGTAGGAGAAAATGATCAAGCATATAATTAACTACTAACAAATTATGTCATTAAAGAGCAAAAATGAATAATAAAATAAAATCTATATGTGATTCATAAAGATCGAAAGAAGTAGTATGTGTGTGGATTCAAATTAAATTAGGAACCGTGTTCATAAAAAATGTTGAAAACATATTTGGAACAAAATGAATAATACATTTTTAAATAATTAGACATTAAATATTAAATAAAAAGAAGAATAAAATGTGTGATCTCTAGTGTATTTTGTTCTTTTCTCTTTTATGGGCCTCTTGATGATATATGAAATAAAAAACTCTATATCAACTAAGCTAAGGACAAAAGAAATCTTTATATTCATGTTGTCATGAACCAATTATCCCAAAATCAAACTAAGTAATAGGTGAAGGAACATGAATAATTACAAATTACATTTCAAATAGATGTAGAAATGTCTCATAGCTCCACTACAAAACTCATTTTTATATCTAGATTCTAGAGCCAAAATTTTTCCATCATGAATCTTGATAGAACTCGGTTGTGGATAACAAACAAACATTCCAATGAGATAACCTTTCTCATTTCCTGCCTCATTTCCTGTTCCATATTTTGGTGTTGAAGTACACAATGTCCTCCCATCCTAAATGATAAGAGAACATAAAATACAAAGTTCAAGATACATTACAATATATGATTTTTTTGCAATGACATGGAATAAGAAAATTTATCACATAAAAAATCATGCATAAAATATTTCATAAAAATTAATATGTAACTAACCACAAAAGAAGTATATAAGAATAATGAAAAATATTGTTCATCACCTGTCCATATAAAGTTACATTTACAATGCCTGAATGAATATGAGCAGTGCCATAAATGAGATAACCTCCTTTTTCTACTGGGATGTTTGCCTTTTGGACATGAGGAGAATCACCATCACCATTTTCTAGAATGGTATATTCTGCCTGCAAGGAATTACAAATTTGATTTTTGTTCACTCACTCTAATAGAGATTGAAAAGTCTATTTTTTCCCCTAAAATGTACTATCTTGATCATAACTTATCTACCTGGCAATCATGAATTATTTTGGAACCATTTGATCTAATTCTATTGGTGGAATCAAGTATGTAAACTTTAACTGGTACTTGGTGTTTGTTCCAATCAACCCAACTAATTTTGTATCTTAAGGAAACCATTCTTCTTGAACCTTGAAAACCTTTTATTTGTTTGCATTGTAAGTTATCATGACAACAAAAAGAGACCTCCTTTGTAATTTGTAGTCAATGGCTGGTTATGTATATCCCTTGTGACATTATAAAAGTCCTTTGGGAGATTCATATGGTCACATCTACATTCAATGCAACATTTCTTATCTTGTGCACCACGTGTATCAATGACCATGATGTTGAACAACCATTTCTCTTCATATCCCTTTTTAATTTTTGTTGGATTACCTTGTTCTATAGCAAAAGGATCAAGAATGTTTGACGGTGTTCCTCGTGATTCAACTCTGAATCCCCAATAATGTGGAAGAATACCACCATTACATGTGCCTTCATTTCTTTTGAAAAAAGCATCCCCAGGACAATGAAGCTTAGGATTCAATGACATAGTAATGTTTTTATGGTACTTTATTGCAAACCAATGATAAAGGTAAGTTTCATACGAAGGTATAGAGTTTCCCTCTTGATCGACTAGTTCGGCATCAAAACTCTTAATTCTAACATGACCTTTTGGAAACTTTATATCCTCAAATGTTTTTGCTGCAATTGATCCTAGTCCCATTTCAAAACTCTTAGATACAAAAGTAGTAGTCTTGATATGGTTTTTAGGCTTTTCATATAGTGAGTATGATATACTTGGTAGCAACAATAGTATTGAAAATGAAAATATCTTTGCATTAGAGATAATCTTCATGTTATCCTAGACATAAACAAGTAGTGTTACAAAATGAACTATGAATTATGTTTGTGATGTTATTTTTTTAAGGTAAACTTAATTACATATAATTCAAACACATAATTAAAAAATAGGTAGATTAAGTAATTGATATAAAAAAAGATACAAATATTGCATACCACATGAGAAGAGAATGAAGGATTCAACATGATGTCATTTTTGGTCTTTGTTGAAAATCGAAGCAATTGTTAAGATAAATTGGTGTGCATATGTGGAGTTCTTGTTTGTTGCTTTTATAATAGAAAGTTTTGTAGCGACATAACTGGTAACTAAATGTAGATTAAATACATATGTAAAAAGTTTGTTTCCATTGGTTGTTGTAGTAGGTTAATAGAATTTACAAGAATGATTTGAATAGAATTTTTAAGAATTGACAATGACTTATATCAAACTATGTAAGGAATTGCACAATTTTTTAGAGTCATATATAGCTATAACAAGTTGGTGTTAGCTGAGACTTTAGGTCAAACAAATTCTCTTTTATAACAATTTCACATCCTTTTCATCGTATCATTTTTTTCATGTTTTCTGTTTATGATTATTTTTCCAAATGCAAGGTAATGTGTGTTGCATATTACATGTTAACAAACATACAAATAAAAGCTCATTTAAAGCACATAATTAGTTATCTCAAAATATTATGTTGTGTCTCACTTTTTAATTCAATTTAAAATAATTTTGTTCCATCATATGATTTACTAAATCAACATACGTCAAGCTTATTTCTTTTACAGAACAAAACAAAAGAAAAAAGTCTTTTGTATGAATACAAATTTGCTTCCATATATTCTATCTAATATACTTGATGATTTTTTTTTCTTCTTTTTGTCCATCATAATAGAAAAAAAAATACTTACAACTAGAAAGTTTTTGATTCATTAAAATTTTAACCAATATTCTTCAGGTATATCATTGACATAATAATAAATATTTTTCCATTAAAATTTTAGTGACCATTAAAAATATTAAATTTATAATCAAATAAAGTTAAATATAATTAAGAATTATTTAGTTAAACAATTATACACAGTTAATAAAATAATTAAATAAATAAGTTTCACTAAATTTAATAATATATTAAATAAATATATAAAGATGCATTTTATATAAAAATAAGAAAAAAATATTTTTTTTTTCATTATTATTTTATCAATAAGACAATAATAAATGGTAGACAAATCATTTACAAGTGTAAATGAATATAATGATTATTAAATAAATATTTTAAAAATTTCATTAATCAATGGTTTATTAATCAAAACTGATAATGAATTTAATTGCATTAGTAGTCAAAGAAAATATAAAAATATTAAATTAATAACTAAAAAAATTCAAAAAATGAATCAGTATTTTTGTTGTTAAATAGGATAATCAATATATTGTTAAATAAGGAAATAAATAAAATCTAATAATTATAAGATTATTTAGATATCATAAATTATTAAATAAGTAAACAAATAACAATTATTGTGCAATGCAATTTCAAATAAAAATAAAAATTAATTAATTACATATTAGATGATATTAATAATTACATATTCATTAGAGCATTAATACAACAATTAATGCTTGTCACCAACTAGGCACTAAAGATTGATAAAAACATTTTGTTTGTCTTCCTTGTAGAGCACTCCTTATTCAAAGTGTTGTCCAATATGACACACCTTTTGATATAAGAGATAGTTGTAATCTTTGGCCTTTTTGTTTCTTTTTTACTCTTTAGTAGATCTTAATAAGAATGTTTAGACATTTCCTGCACAGAGACTGGGTTGGTCCTATTTTAAAAATAAAATAGATATGTAATCTCATTAAAAATTGTATTATTATTGAATAGCATAGATCTAGCATAAATTTTTAATTAAGGCGAAACAAGCTTTATTTCACTTTAAATATTAAGCCGCAACAATAGTACCAAATCGTGACAAGCAGCAAGTAGAGCTACACCCCATGCATATATATATATATCCCCCCCCATATATATATATATATATATATATATATATATATATATATATATATATATATATATATATATATATATATATATATATATATATATATATATATATATATATCGGCATGACATTATAGAGTGAACGAATAAAAAATAACCTTCAAATTTCTAGTCTTGGAGTTCAAGAATCCACTTGATATTTTGTAACCGTCGCGTGCGAGATTGGTGGTGACATCGTTCTTGACCCTCTTTGCGATTTGGTTCTTCCCTCCTTGACTTGTTGGCTTAAGTTTAGAAAGGAAATCACAATCCAAATGTCATTGGCAATGATAGTCACTACTTAGACTCACTATGATATTAATAATCAGTGTATTACTCTTCCTTTTTTTTTTTATGGGTTTTCCCTTCTATAGTTCCTTGCTTTTCCATATCTTTTATAAAAAAATATCACCATTTCCACAAAGCTAGAAATTGGTGCAGGCTATTGAATAATTTGGTGGAAATTCAATGTTCAATTGCTTGTAACCTTTAAATTTAAGGTTGGAATTTGGGAATAGTCGTTGGGTGCGCTATATCGACAAATGGAGAAGAAGTTGAAGGCTGAGTGGGCGTGAACTTTTTTTGTTGGTTGATTAGTGTGAGAATTAGTAAGCCATATTAAACTGATTTTTTTTTTAAATATTACAACAAAATAAAAATTTAGGCCCCTCAAATTTATGGACCTAGTGCAAGTGCACCTCTAAACATAGTTCAGGGCTAGGCCTACACAGGATCAAGCATACATCCATTAACTTGATCTTAAATGTTGAAGACTTAAAAGCATATGTCTAGTATCATTTGATCCATTAGACGCAGACTCAACACTCTCCATTTGTATGCATTTTTAGATGTAACTTTTAAAACTGATAGTTATTTGCACCAAATCTTGATTTGTCTTATGACTTAATGGGTAAAAGGGTTTTAATGAAAACAAAAAAAAAATAAAAAAAATGAAGAATGACCATAAAAAGATTTGTTTGTATTAGGGCTTCAAAAATGAGCTACGTAGGAAGAAGGAAGACAACAATTGTTATTCCTTAGTTCACTTTTCAGTTAGGGTAACATAAGACATGCCATTGATATAATATGTGCATGTACCACAAAAAAGACATAGCAAGCCAATGAAGTGTGAGAAGGAAATGAGAGGGAGAGAATACACACACACAATGACGAGGGGGAGTGTGAGTGGACGACATAGGCAAGGAATAAGGATGGAGGGACAAGTTGAATATTGCCATATTTTTCTTTAAGAAATCCCCTATAGAATTTAGAGAATATGAGTTATTGGGGTTACTTCAGAGATATGGGAAGGTTTGGCAAGTGTACAATGTAACGAGGAAGAATGTGTGGCGCAATTGATATGGTTTTGTGAGATTTGCTGATGTGAAGGATTTGTTAGGTCTTTAAATGCAATTGGATAAGATATGCATAAGAATTGTGAAGAGGAATGTTAATATTCCTAAACATGATAGGAGAAATATACAAGCAACGAAAAATCGAGGTGCAGAAGCTTGATTAACCATAATTTGAGTGATATTTTATGTGACTTTTCATGTTGTTTCATTTATTTTCTTGGTAGAATCCATGTTTGGACATTAGTTTTTACCTTCCAGAAGTATAGTTGCTCAATCAAGTGGAAAAGTTGGAAAATGCATAATTTCATGAAAATTTGATGCTATTTTCACTTGATAACAATTGTGGTAAATTGACCATGGTCATGGTCAGCTCCAAGAGGGTCATGGTCGACATCATGAGGATCGTGATCAGTTTGCAATGTTCCAAATGTCATAATTTCCAATAGCAATCGTGGTCAACCACGAGGCCCTCGTCATTTCACAACGTCTCAAGCTTCAGTGTTAGGATTCCGATAACAATCATGGTGGATATCACCATGGTCATAAGCTTAATTAAGGAAACTATCCTTAGGCATCTAATTAAAGTAATTATCTTTAGGGATTTAGTCAAAATATTATTCTATAGTGCACCCAATTAAAGTAATTATCTTTAGAGATCATATTATAATATCTATTTATAATGTGCCTAATTAAAGTAATTATGTTTAGAGATCATATAAGAATATCTATCTATATTGTGTCTAATTAAAGTAATTATCTTTAGGTGTCTATAAATAAGAAGTTGGAGTTTGTACTTTAGGACATTCGAAATTCAACATTTAGTCTATGTTTTTTAGAGCTTTGAGAGGTTTTTTAGGTGTGGGCAACACCGTGAAAATGGATCATGATTATCATTCCTTCCCTACTGGTATGTCTATCCTAATTTCTTCTAGGCTTTCTATTTTTGCTTTGGCCATGAGCGGATAGTCTCCCTTAGTCCAGGGATTATGATGTAACTGTCTAATTGTACTGCTTCTCTTGTTCTTAATGAAATTTCTCAATGCTTTATGTTAATTAATTCTCTACCTTTTTTATTGTTAATTAGGACTTGATCAATCTTAACTTAATCGAATATACAATGGTGATCATGTACGTGCATATGGTGGATCTAGGTAATGAATGTTTTATCACTACTGCAAAAAGACGATTTTGAACCGTCTTAGAAAAGGGTATCCTTCTAAGACGATTTTTTTAAGAACCATCTTAGAATATTATTCTAAGACGGTTCTTAAAAAAACTATCTTAGAATGATACCCTTCTAGGATAACCTTATAAGGAGGTTTTTTTTTTTATTATCTAAAAACTATCTTAGAATGATACATTTATAAGACGGTTCTTAGTTAAGAACCGTATTAGAATATATACTTTCTAAGACATTTTTTTAAATAATCGTCTTAAAATGTTTTATTTAAAAAAATTAAAAATTAAAAATACTTTACAAAAACAGAAAAAAGGCAACCAAACAAATTAGTATCTTACCTACAAAATAATTTCTTGTTGTCAATTAGAAAAGAAGTTCTAGCAAGTAGTGAGAACAACAACATTCTTCTCATCAATATAATGTTGGATACTAGCATATTGGGCAAGTACACTAATATTGTAAGTGAGAACACAATTAACTACTCATGATTTAAAGGTAAGTGCAGTAAAGTTATATTCAATCAATTGGGTGCCTTTTTGAGAGCATGTACATACCCAACATTAATAAATGTTTCGAGACAAAATTATTAGTACGTTTTTTTTAATAAGCAACATGAAAAGATACCCAGGAAGGATATACAAGAATCTTGATATATACAAGAATAAACATATAGGAAGATACCCAGGAAGGAAGAACCCTCTACCAGCTACACAACATGAAAACATAATTCCAGAAAAAACTAGATAAGCATAGAGAAAAAGTCTAAATATTCTACGTGAAAACCAATCAATGTTATCTTCCAACAATCCAGCATAACACGATCAAGCTAATTAAAGATGCAAGGTCCAGTGTTGGATTCCCATTGGACAAAGGAATAAATGAAACTTGGCAAGTATGATTTTAATTAGCCAAGATCAAAACTGAAAAAGAATATCATGCATAGTCTTATCCTTATTAAATATTCTTTATAAGTTTATTCTAGAGTTTAACATTTGACAACATACTTAAAGCTAAATATTTGAAAACTCAATAAAAATAATGACTATAACATTTAAGAATGTTGTACAAGTATTTGGCATCCAAAATCATCACGCATCATTCAATCTCGTGAAAATTTATATGCTAAACTTGTAATATTTAGATTAGACATTATGATAGCAATACAACCCAACACCCTCGACCCAAGAGAGATACTAAAAGGCCCATTCATCTTAAGGAAGCATCAAGTAAAATGTTACTTGTCTTGATATCACGGTGAACATAATGAGTTTTTGTGTGCTCATGTATGTATTCAAGACCCCTGGCAACATTAAGTGCAATCTGGACCTTTATGATCCAAGAAAGTGGGGAGTGGGCTATAAGCAAGATAGAAAGTATATTCATAAAATTTTCAGTAAATTTTCAAAAATTTTGAAAATTTATAAGCACCAAGTCCACACATATAGTGATGATCAATATTCTATAGACCAAAGCGTAGATGCATAATCTTAACCTTATTTTGAGGATCGTGCATATGGCTTTTGAGTGAACCCATTCTAAGCATATTCATATACAAGGAAAAGCTCCTCATGACTAGCTGCATAGCCAATCAATTCTACCTTGACAACATCAATCAAAAGTATGACTCAGACTTTTGAAATGTGCAAAGCTATTGGCTCCAAAATCAATGCATATAATTTATTTTGATTAAAAAAGAAGTTACTAGATTAGCATGATGAACCTTGCACAAAACTTTCATCTCTGACATAAACTCTTTTGTTTTAGTAGTTGTCATTCTTTTAATAGCAACTTCCTACAAAGATTTAAGCAAAAATGATCTGAGAAAAAAAATACTCACTTTATATCATAACAGACTTAAAGTATAATGCCAAAAACCTGATCATGGAGGAGGCTATAATAAACAGAACCATATGTTCCATGCCTAAGTAGACTTGTAACAGAGAAACCATTAGTTGTGGAGAAAACCTCTTCCTATGTAAAAACAACATGCTTATCATTAAAAGTGAGCATAAGCTGTGCTAAAAAGAAACCAAACCTGAAGTGTCTCGACTGGAAGATTTACGAGCTTCTAACAACTTTTTTAACCTCTTGGTGGCCATTGCAGCCTCTTCAATCTTTCTTTGAAGGACCTCAAGGAAATATTGAATCATTAAATATAATAATAAACACAGAAGTGAAAAATCCAAGGTTAGACAGTTATGCAACTAAATATTATAAGAGGGAGTAAGCAACTCTTGAAGCGGAGGACGAGGTTATGGGTGGAGCAACAGCGGTGTCAGACTTGTAGGAGTCACAAATCTAGAAGTGCACGTGCTTGAGGGAGAGGACATTGGCGGCATGCACATGCTGGTCACAAACTAAACAAAGTTTAGCAGAATCTGCTCGACAGAAGAGTAAGGCGGGTTTGGAGTTGCAGTAGTCACATGGCAACATGGTGAGTGGTGATGATGGGTTAAGGGAAGAAGGTTAATAATTAATAGTAATAATAGTAATGGGATGGAGAAGTGCACATGATAAGCATGGGGTGAAGGTGAAGGTGAAGGTGGGAAGGAAGAGACGCAAAATCTCAAGTGAGGGGGGGATTGAGAAATGGACGAGGTGGAAAAGATATTTCGTCTTTATTATGCTGGATGAATATGAGACTTTTAAAAAGAAAAAACACTAGATGCATATGACTTAGGACTAAGAAAAACTTCATGCTTAAATATTTATGTCAAGGGATTTGTTTCTTATAAATTAGGGGAATGTGGTTTTTCTATATTACCAATCAATCCCGAATCATCATATCAAAAAATTATTAATATTTATAATAATTATTTCAGAAACTTATACATAAAGTTATTTTAATGGTTTTTATTGTAAAAAAATATACTAATAATTTGAAGATCAAACTATCCTATTTTTGAATTTTTTATTTAACTGCACTCGTTATATATATATA
Source organism: Glycine max (assembly GCF_000004515.6). Taxonomy (NCBI): domain Eukaryota; kingdom Viridiplantae; phylum Streptophyta; class Magnoliopsida; order Fabales; family Fabaceae; genus Glycine; species Glycine max. The sequence goes on from NC_016090.4 coordinate 8,241,225, forward strand.
TATACTTGTATTTATATTTAAGTAGATATTAATGGCATGGCGTAGCTAGTAGGAGACAAATGATACCCACATTAAAAAGCATATCTACTTCCTCTGTCTTCCTCTGAGTCAATTCATTATCATTGAAACTCTCTTTTGTGGTTGATGGAGACCAAACTCTTCAATCCTCTCTTTGAAGGAGATGTGAAAAATGAGTTTTGGGAGCTCTCTTATGGCATCTTACTTAATTTCTTTGATAATAAACCAAGGAAATTAGACAACAATATAGTAAGTAGTATGCTTATTAATATTTTCTCACATTGGCCTTTCCAAAAAAAATTATCACCATAAACAATTGAATAAAAAAAGGTTGCATTAAAAGCATAATTCTTATCTATGATATCCAATGACAGTCTAGAGGGATAAAAAAACATTAAATTGGGGTAGCTTGATATGTACATAGACTAAACTTTCCATGATCAACATTTAAAAATAAAAAAGACATATTTGAAGAAAAAAAGAGTTAAATTACATGGGGTCTATAAGGCCTTCAGATCTCCAACTACAAAAGTTAGCTTTTGTGGTGAGGTTTTACCAAGGTTCTTATGAGATTGAAGCAGGATTCATGTTGGAAATGCAGAAAGCTTAGAACTCTTCAACACTCGTAGCCTGTTCACTGTTGATTCAAACATCATGCCAATCATATGTAGACATTAAAAAACCATATAATATAACTATCTTTGCAGCCAATCATAGTTTTCTAAGAAACAAAAGGAGGAATACAAACTATAAAACAATAATTTTGAAGGATAAGCATGTAAATAATTATATTGCAATGATACAATCAAAAGGCAAGGCATCAATGGAAGATGGTCCAATGAAAAGGAGAAAAGGAAGATAAAAGATAACTTTGAGATAACCATAAAAAATGACTTTTCTCTATAAGTTTCTATTGAAAATTTGATTTTTGATGGTCCTTTCCACATATCATGCTATAACTGAATACTATATTACATACTCTTATTTTGTAATGTTTGAGTAACTCAGATGCATGTATTATACACCCTTTAATCAGTGTCAACTGGGACAACAACGCAAACTAACAAGAAGTACTGCATTGCCAGTTTTGGGCAGTGTCAACCCAACAACACTTCCCTCTGAGGATTTTGAGGCTTATCCCAACACGCAAGAGGTCTAATTTGGTAATTTTAGCATCAGTATCTTGGAGAGGGAAAGACGCAAGAGAATTGTGAGCTAACTAGCAGTAAAGCACAAGAGCAAGGGAAGCTGATTTGAGAATAAGAGAGAACTTGAACAAGGGCGCTAAGGGTTGTCTGGAAAGAGGACGCGCGTGTTGTAGAATTTCGATGACACAAGCTTTTGCAGAATGAGATTGATTGTCAATAGCAACTAAATAAAAAGGCGTGGCTCTTTTTTAGATGACAACTCACTCCGAATGAATGAAATGTTGTTGATAATAAAAAAGAAGAATGTGAATTGAAATTGAAGAGAAGGAGGCGTACTCGGCTTCTAGAAGGAAAGGAGTGTCGAACCACTTAGTGCGAAGGGACATTTTTGGGCCTTAGAGTCTCACATGAAGCAATTCAAACCCCAGGATCTGCTTGGAGCCTTCTAGGAGATGCTCAATTTTTTGAACCAGGAACGTGAACTTGCGTAGCCAATCAGATCGTGGTTCTGGAGGAGCTTCTCCATGATCCTGACAAGACGTTCTGCTTCAGTGCGCGTTGCGTTGTGCATTTTGATAGGGTTGGGTGAGTGATCATGGAGGAGTTGTTTTTGTTGTTGGGGAGATAGACAGAGGGTTTGGTAGGGAGGTGGGAGCACCAACAGGTGTAGTTGCGACGCGCTTGGGAACCCTAGAGGGGAGTCAAAGTCTGAGAGGAAGAGTGAGAAAGAAATCAAATATTAAAAACAGTTAAAACCTTCTAAGACGATTTTGTGAAAACCGTCTTAGAATAACCGCCTTCGAAGATGGTTTTCGTAAAACCATCTTAGAATAACCTCCTTCTACGATGGTTTTCGTAAAACTGTCGTAGAGTGGTTGCTTTTATTTACAAAAATGCCACCACCTTATATACTAAGCCGGTTCTTGAGGAATCGTCTTTGTTTCGGTGTCGTAGAAAATACTTTTTGCAGTAGTGTATACTAAACTGCATAATCAAACTGTTTGGGTAATTTCTAATAAGTTTATCTTTAAATTAGTCATCCCTAGACTTTATTTTATCCTTTGTCTTAATTTGATACATTCATGATCATTGGAGTATTGATTTAAGGCAAAATCATCTATTGACCCGAATCAAAGGATTTAGGTGACTTTAGGAATTGGTAAATAATTTAGGGTAGGAATTTCTTAGGAATAAGGTTGGGGGAAAATTGGTACTAGTGAATCATAATCTCCGGTTGCTTTAAATATCACCTAATTTTCTCGTTTATCTTATTTTACTTCTATTTTAAAAATTAAAATAAAGAATAATTCAATCTCTTTTTAATTAATTCCAACCTTTTAGTTTAATAATTTTTACTATTTAGGAACACAACTGGTCCATTGGGTACGATATCTGGACTAGGTCCAATGTTACTACTGCCTAGGGTACACTTGCCCTTGAGCAAAACATATTTTATGCATCTTGAGGTGCAGAAGCTCATGTTCATAAATATACCAGATACAAGGAGAAGGCGGATCATGGGAAACTAATAAGAAGAAATAACGAGCCAATAGTGGATGTGGATAAGGAGTATAAGCACACAACGTATGATGCTGGGAAGGCGAGCATTCCATACCAGATAGTAGACACGAGGTGATGCAAGTACAGGGTTCCAGGTAGGACATATGTGTAGACATTGAGAAGACATTAGGGACAAGAAGGACATGAAAGGTACTTGGGACCACATAAAAAAATTATGGAGGCAAAATGGTGGTAGTGATAGAGGCGACAAGGAGAAATGGTAGGGGAGGAAGGTAGTAGTGGATATGAATGGTAAGGAGTGGTTGGTGGGGTGGGGGGGATAGGTGGGAAGGTTGAAGAACTTGAAGGACTTTGGTAAGTTACAAGGGATGAAGGTGCAAGAAGGTATAAGGGTAGCTGTATTCTGATATATGGGAGACGATTATGTGTTGATAACTAGGATCTATGATGAAATAATGCTAGAGATATGGAATTAGCCAAACCATGAAGTTCTATCTTTGTTTCATTCAGTCCAAAAATGGGACCCCGACATTGCATCAGGTAACAAAGTGGTGTGGGTTAGATGCTACAGTATTCCTCTTCAAGCCTGGGAGGAATTTTTTTTATCTTTGTTAGCTAACAAGGTTGGAAGCTTAGAAGGGGTGGATGAAGACACTCTAACTTTGAAGTATGTGGAATATGCTCGTATTTGGTGAATATACAACACAATCCTACCAAATCATTCTTCTTCTTTACATTTCTTTTCATGGTATCAGCTTCGGTCCTTCTCTTTTTTACCATCCATGGCTGCCATTAATTCTCGAGATGACAACACCAAACCTTTTTTTTTTTATCATTTCTCCATTTATAATGTTGATGGTCATTGCTACACTAAAGATTTCTTTTCCACTTTGTAGCAAAGAGTAAAAGGAAACATCACACCTACTGTCAAATAATTGATTTATGCTCAACAAATTGTATTTGATTGTTGGCTTGTGTTGGATATTTTAGTGTAATTGATCTCTTTATTATGTTAAAATAAGAGTGCACGCTTGTTTTAATGTAATAACGAGATGTTCAGTTTAGGAAAATTTTGGAAGTTACATGGAAGTTACTAAAACTTCCATCAACGGTTGGAAGTTACATGGAAGTTACTAAAACTTCCATCAACGGCAATTTTTAAAAAGAAAAAAAAAACTTCCATCAACCGCCAAAAACCACCTGTTCTTTGATCATAAATAATCATTCTGGTTCAAAAAGCATAACGGGTAACAAAAAATACAAGACCAAAACAAAACTCTTGAATTATAATCTTCTGATTTTATCCGATTGAACAATTTTGGTTGAACCCCGAAATTTAATTCAATCTGAAAGTGTTATACACGACTTCAGATTTATCCAGTATCATCTCGATTTTTCAAATTAACCAACAAAAGATTGAATCAAATTTTTCGAGATGACGAATGATAGTTCGAAGATGACAAGCAAGTTTGCGAAGTTGGACAAGTTTGAAGGGCAGGATTTCAGAAGATGACAGAAGAAGATGCACTTTCTCTTGACAACATTGAATGTGGTGTATGTGGTGTATGTGCTGAGTACACCGATGTCGGTGTATATGGAAGACGGAACTCTGGATCAAACAAGGAAGCGTTCGAAATGGGAGAACGACGATTACATTTGTCGTGGACACATTCTGAACGGTATGTCTGACTCTCTCTTTGATATTTATCAAAATGTTGAGTCTGCTAAGAAATTATGGGACTCTCTTGAATCCAAGTATATGGCAGAAGATGCCTCAAGTAACAAATTCTTAGTAATTTCTTTAATTACAAAATGATTGATTCGAGGCCTGTTATGGAACAATATAATGAACTACTGCGGATTTTGGGTCAGTTTACTCAACATGATTTGAAAATGGATGAATCCATTGCAGTTTCATCTATAATTGATAAACTGCCTTCTTCTTGGAAAGACTTCAAGCATACCTTGAAACATAAGAAGGAAGAGTTGACTCTGGTTCAACTCGGTAGTCATTTCATGATTGAGGAGTCGCTGAGGGCTCAGGAAATTGACAAAGTCAATGATAAAAACGTAGCAGGTTCCTCTTCCGTTAATATGGTAGAGGAAAGTGGAACAATTAAGCAAAATTACAATGCTAAAGGTAACAAACTAAAATTTCAAGGAAATAAGAACAAAGGTCCAAACAAACAGACAAAATTGTCATGTTGGAAGTGTGGGAAACCTGGTCATTTAAAGAGGGATTGTCGGGTGTTCAAAGGAAAGAACAAGGTTGGTCCAAGTAGGTCTAATGATCCTGAAAAGCAACAAGGTCAGATTGTAGCGAATAATTTTAATTCGAATACGAATTCAAATCATGTATCACTAATATCTTATGCATTCTATGTGCAGGATGATGACATTGCTTGGTGGTTTGATTCAGGAGCAACAAGCCATGTGTGCAAAGATTGTCGTTGGTTCAAGGAATTTAGACCAATTGATGATGGCTCTATTGTGAAGATGGGCAATGTTGCAACTGAACCAATCCTAGGATTAGGTTGTGTGAATTTAGTTTTTACTTCCGGAAAAAGTTTGTATTTGGATAATGTCTTATTTGTACCTGGTATTCGTAAGAACTTATTGTCTGGTATGGTTTTAAATAATTGTGGTTTCAAGCAAGTACTTGAAAGTGACAAGTACATCTTGTCAATTGTTGGATTTGGTTATCGTTGTAATGGAATGTTTAAATTAAACATTGATGTTCCTTTTGTTCATGAATCTGTTTGTATGGCCTTATGTAGTTCTATAACTAATATGACAAAATCAGAAATTTGGCATGCTAGATTAGGACATGTTCATTACAAAAGATTAAAAGATATGTCAAAAACAAGTATGATTCCTCCTTTTGATATGAACATTGAAAAATGCAAAACTTGCATGTTGACCAAGACCACTAGGAAACCTTTTAAGGATGTTAAAAGTGAGACTAAAGTCTCAGACCTTATTCATAGTGATTTGTGTGATTTGCATGCTACTCCATCATTAGGTCATAAAAAATATCTTGTTACTTTTATTGATGATGCTTCAAGGTATTGTTATGCATATTTATTAAATACAAAAGATGAAGCTCTTGATAAATTTAAAATTTATAAGAAAGAGGTAGAACTTCATCAAAATGGGCTAATCAAAACTCTTCATACGGATAGGGGAGGTGAGTATTATGATCCGATTTATTTTCAATCTACTGGAATAATACATCAAACTACAGCTCCTTATACACCACAACAGAATGGTGTAGCCGAAAGGAAGAATAGAACCTTGAAAGAAATGGTGAATTCCATGTTATCCTATTCGGGTTTAAGTGAAGGATTTTGGGGTGAGGCTATGTTGACAGCCTGTTACTTGTTGAACCGAATTCCTAACAAAAGGAATAAAGTTACCCCATATGAACTTTGGCACAAAAAGACACCAAATTTCAGTTATCTCAAAATTTGGGGATGTAGGGCTGTGAGAACTCAGCATAATTTGGCCGATCATTTAACCAAAGGGTTAAGTAGAGATCTCGTGAAAAGGTCGGCTGTGGGATTAGGATTAAAGTCCATCTGAAATCTCTTATGTTAAGATACCCAATTCCCATCTAATATGACATTAGGTGCTGAATTCAATGTGGAAAGCTTAACATGTAGAGATTGGAACACATCATCGAAAGTATCCCAAAAGGTATGTGTTCAGTTCTGCAAGTTAAGGAGGTTGAAGTATAACTTCTCAATGGTTCTTTTGAAAAATTGCATTTGCAGGTGCAAGAAAGAAAATGACTACCTATATAAGCATGAAGTTTAGCCGCTTCAAGAAGCTGGGACTTGGCTTTGATATGCTTATGAAGGATAGGGACACAGGCTAGTAAACTAGTGTCGAGCAAGAGTAATGTTATAAACTATTGTGCAGATTATCTTCATGTATTCATTATGAATAGAAAGGGTTCAATCCTTAGTGACACCCTGATATTCGAATATTTGAAACGTGTAATTTGCTAAGATGAAATTCAATCGTCACGATATTTCATCTATGCAGTAGTTTGTTGTATGTTATGACTTTGGTGATTTGATCGGTAATTACACTAAAATGGGGGAGGTTTGTTGGACATTTTAGTGTAATTGATCTCTTTATTATGTTAAAATAAGAGTGCACGCTTGTTTTAATGTAATAACGAGATGTTCAGTTTAGGCAAATTTTGGAAGTTACATGGAAGTTACTAAAACTTCCATCAACGATTGAAAGTTACATGGAAGTTACTAAAACTTCCATCAACCGCCAAAAACCACCTGTTCTTTGATCATAAATAATCATTCTGGTTCAGAAAGCATAACGGGTGACAAAACATACAAGACCAAAACAAAACTTTTGAATTATAATCTTCTGATTTTATCCGATTGAACAATTTTGGTTGAACCCCGAAATTTGATTCAATCTGAAAGTGTTATACACGACTTCAGATTTATCCAGTATCATCTCGATTTTTCAAATTAACCAAAAGCTTGCATGCCAACTATGTGTATCTCACAATTTTATTAATGAAATAAGAACTTAGATTTGGATGATCATGCAATCAGATGTAGCTTTGTGCTATGTGAGAGAATTGTCTTTTGCTTCTTGGATTAAGACCTTTTGATTCTTATCAAAGATTCTTTGTGGTGAATCCTCTTGACTTTCATTTCTTGCAATGAGATGTCTATTTCATTTCTTGTCTTTCTGTTTTATATTTTTCTTCACCTTTTGTGTTCCTAAATTTTGAGAGATACTGAAATTTGTGATCAGTTGAGGGGTTCTTGTTAATTTGCATACATAATCAGGGGTTTAATTTTGGAAACGGATGTATTAGGATTTGATTAAATATGGTTTGCATGATTAGCGGATAGATATATTAACTTATTTTTAAATTTCAGATTTTTGTTTACTCTCAAATCAGCAGATATTACGAATTGTGAATGATTTCCCGAATAAATAGATTAATTTGTTTTTTAAACATTAAATTCCTATTAACCCAAAGTTTGTTAAGCCTTGTTGTTAATTGAGCATACCACTCGTCCACATGTACACTATCACTAGTCAGGATTACAGTTGACATAATAATCCTGAATCAGGTAATCATTTCTTCATATACTCTATTTTAATTAAAAAAATTATCTTTTATTTTATTTTTTATTTTTATCTTCTAAATCAAACACAATAATGTAATGGAGCCCACTGGTTTTGATATAGCCAGATGAAGAAATTTGATTTATCTCTTCTAGAATTTAGTTGGCTCTCTTTTTACCATGTGCACTTTTTAAGTAATGAATATTTCTTCTCGAAACATACTTTCTAAATTTGACTGTGCAGCTAATTAACTTATAAACTTTCATATTTCCCTAACATCTACCTTCAATTCAACCTAGTGGGATTTTAATAATAAAAAACTACTTTGCTTTTGAAATTTAAGGAAAATAAGCTTACTCTCTAATTTATTGATCGTTTGAACCAATTGGTATGTTTATAATTTTACTTTCTCTTATTTTAAATCATTTAAGTTCATTAAAAAAATATTTAAGCTTATCATTACGTATTGATTCAAATATTTATTTGTAACCAACTTCCAATATTTTGCAATTTAATTTTATATTTTCAAATTTTTCTGGACAAAATTTATTAAAGCGAAGTTTAAACTCATTTAGAGTGTATTTGAATAGAGAATTTAAATTTCTTTAATCTAAAATTCATTGTTTGGATTTTTTTATAAAGAATTTAAATTTTTGGAATTTTAAAACAGAATTTTAAACAACTAAAAATTTGGAATTTTAATTTCTTTCTAAAAGGTGGGAAATTGAAATTCTCTCCTTGATAGAACAACCTTCCAAAATGTTTGTTTATTTCCTTTATAACCTTCATCCTTTCTTCTACCTGAAAGTTCCCGAAATCTCATTCTCGAACTCGCGACTCTTCCCTCATGCCAATGATCCTCTTCTTCGAGAGTTTGAGCTTGGGGAGCGTCGACCGGGTGCAGGCGTAGGGGGACATATAGAACTGCACCCGTAAGTCAGGGGAGAAGCCGTCGCTGCCTATCATGCGGTGGAGGTGCTCGCCGATGCAGAGGGCCTGGGTCATGCCTTGCGTCGTTGACTGAATGTTGTAGTCGAGTATGGTGGTGTACGCCGTCGTGTTCCGGTTCCCCTGTGACTTCTCATGCCGCATCAATATTCTTCTCTTTGGAAGCACATCAACCATATCTTCTCTTCTCTTTGCATTCATTTTCTTTCACCCTCACAATTTTAATTTTTTTTTATCCAAACACAAAATTTTGAAAATAAAAGAATTTCAATTGAAGTATTTGAAATTCTTAGAATTTAAAATTTCTCAGAATTTTAAATTTTCTCATCCAAACACACTCTTAGATATTTCTCATCATAAACTTTTTTAGTTTCCTACCACAACAGTCAGAAGAAAATAAATTTTTTAATGTTTGATAAAGCATATTTAGCATAGAATAAAATTGCCTAAGCCTTTTCTTTTTTCTTATCTTATCCTTTTCTTGTCCTTGTAATGTCTTTGACTCTTTGTAGATACATAGATGCAAAAGTAAGTGGCAAAAGACAAATGAAAGCTCAGAGAACCAATGGTTTTGGTCCTTAACAGATTTTTATTTTATCATCCCAAACAAGTCAAACCAAATCCTTCAGAGCAACACATTCTTGCCAAAAGATGCTTCCACAGCTATTAACTCAGAGGGCTTTGTTCTCCTTGATATTAGGCCAACTTGGGAGAGAGAGAAGGCACGTGTGGCAGGGTCTTTGCATGTGCCAATGTTTGTGGAGGACACTGATAACAGTCCAATAACTCTGCTTAAGAAGTGGGTGCATTTTGGGTACATTGGGTTGTGGACTGGCCAGTACCTCACTACTTTGAATTCTGAGTTCCTTATTCAAGTGGAAAATTCCATTCCTACAGGTAAGGAGACCAAGCTTCTTGTGGCATGTGGAGGAGGATTAAGGTGAGCACACGGAAGAAATTTTTGTTTTTACTGAAAATGGTTATTAGTTATATCAAATTATGATTAATTTTTTTTATAACATTATTTACGCAGCTTAGAATTTTGAATGGAAATGAAAATTTTGGTCCCTTGCTTACACTTAATTGAAACGAAGTTGTTTCTGTTCTTGGTGAGAAAAAAATGTAATTTTAATAGTAACCATCTTAATTTTTATCAAGTAAACATGAAAGTAGATCCTATTAGCTTTCTTCCAGATAGAATCTGTTTATCTTATATCAATATTAGAGGAGGATCATATCAGCAGCATAGGCAAAACAAGGGTGTTAATTTGTTAGCAGCTTTGAAAGAGAAGTCAAGGTTGCTAAAAGTTTGGTTAATGGTCAGTGCATCTCAATAATGTATAAGGGGTGCTATAATATAGAAGCTAGCTCAAGGCTGGCCTAATGGTGAGTGAGACTTAAAAAAAATTGTAAAAGAAATTTATTTTATATGAAAGACCTATATGTTAGGCATTTTTACCAACATATGTGGCATTTTTGCCAACATATGTGGCCTTTTTAATTTTATAAAAAAACTAATAAAAAATATATTTTTGTTGGTGGGCCCAAAGCATAAGCTTTAACCTTGAGCTGGTCCTGAGCTAGCGTATACTGGTGCGAAAGAATGGTATGGGAGGATAGCTGCATTTAGCTTGTTGCACAACGTGGATTTTAGGCTGCATTGGTTGGGAAAACATTGGTGAGATTATTTGGCTTGTTGTGCTTGAGGGAAATAAACTGAAGCTCTCATCAATATATGTGTTATTGGTGCTCCAGTTTAGATGCATATCAGGTGTGGTGTATATCAGATGTGCATATCAGTATACCGAGTAGTGACCTATCAGGTGAGGTGTAGGTGAAATTGAAATTTTGCCAATACATGTAGGAATGGATGTGGTATATATGATTTGCCAAATACAGGTAGGAAATGGCTATGCAATTCTTCCATTATATGTTAGGGGGTACTGGTTTGTGCTTGTTGTAGTTTGCTTTACTTTGTATTGTTTTCTGTTTTGTTCTAGCTGCTGCAAATAACACTTTTGTATTGATTAATGGGGGTTTGATCATAGGTAGTGGTTTTAGACCTTTGATTATTCTTGATAAATTTTTCTTTGCCGTTAAAAAACACCATTTGCAAGCTTATAAAAATGTCCACTGCTAAAAAAAGCATTTATGATGACATCAATACAACGACGGTGCTTCGGGTACCGTCGTCAAATACAACGCGGTGGCATTATTGTAAATACGGTGACATGAACGACGACCTTTATGGCCAAAACCGTAGTCATATTTGACGCGATGATAGTGTTGTAAATAACCCCTCATAAAAACAACGATGTTTCAATAAAAAATATCATCGTATTTGACTACAGGCAATGAATACAACGTTTTTTAAGACAACACCGTCATTGTTTCAATTTTGCAAATTAAATTTCATCTCAGAAAAAATTGTGCCGCCATTACCTTTCGTTGTGCCCTCGATCTCTCTCGTGCGCTGCCATCCCTAGCCTGGTAAACTCCATTAAGGTTTTTGGTTCTTTGTGTTACCTAGCCTCCGCCGTCGTGCCCTCCCTCGTGGGCTTCCACGTTTCGTCCGTCGTGCCTTCCGGTATCTTCTCCGGCCTAAGTTGTGGAAGTTTGGTGAGGTAAGTAAAGTTTGTTAATTACTTGTCAGTTTTGCTCATTTACCAGTTCCTTATACTCTTGCATTAAGGTTGGTATTTAGAGTTGACCTCGAACTTTAGGCTCTCTTGGACTAACTTTTGCATAAGCAACAACAAAATATAAAAACAGTAAAATGAACTGAGCTTGTCTATAATTTAGTAGGTGCTGGTAAGTATTGTGTTCGAAAGTCAAAATAGTTTTTTTTTTAATTGGAGTTGTACACTTTGAGGTAACAATGTATATATAGAAATGCGAGGAAGGGAATTAACTTTGATGTATATAAGAAACTATAGCAAATGCAAGGAAGGAAATGAATATTAATTAAGATCGAGAAGGTAGTTGTTGCCAAGAATAGAGTGCAAATGAATGATGAGTTCTTCCTCTTGGGGTGAAAATACACCACGTTTGAGATCAGGTCTGAAGTAGTTAATCCAACGAAGCTGACAACTCTTGCCGCACCTTTGAAGGCCACCATTCCTAGCAATGTCACTCCAACACCTTTGTCCCTTAGTGATCATGTACCTTATGAGTTTTTCATCTTCCTCAAGTGACCACAACCCCTTCCTTAGGTTGCTCTTAATGTTGTTGTTCATTTGTCTTTTCCCATCATATAAGGTTTCCTCATTACGCAGAGAGCCAAGTGGTAATGGGGCGTGACAGCTATATCAAATATGAAGTCATTGAGGCCTTCAGTTTCTTATCTTATGATGTGGATTGTGAATGTGATGAAGATCTATGAGAAAGATATATAGGTGAATCATGGTTTTGAGGGACAAAAAGAAGGCTTCATGGGGTGGGAATGGTAAATAATGATGATGATGACTTGTGGGGTTTGCTTAAAATATGAATATGAGGGTATAAAGAGAGAGACGGAGGAGAGAGAGAGAAAGAAATATATTTTGGGATTGTGTTTATTTGTTGGTTGATAGCTAGAGTGGAAAAGGGATTGGAGGGGGACCTTATAGAGAAACGGAGATTCATAAGAGAGAGGTAGAAAAAAGATGGTTGGCCTTCTTGTCTTTGACTCAATTCTTGTATTTTTCGATACATTTTACTTCAATGACAAGGTAATCATAGTCTTTAATTGTATGGAATAGAAACAATTTTGCTTCCACTTCACATAATAGTCTCTCTCTTTCTCTATTGGTTTTTAAACTTCAAATTCACGTGTGTTGAGACTAGAGATAGAGAGAGAGACAAACTATGCTATGTAACATCCTGGAAATTTCTACCCGGAGTTTTTGGAAACGATGTATTTTGAATGATTATATATATAAGTATTATTCAGTGTCTATGCCTATATGTTCTTGGTAGAAGTAGGAATAGTGGGGGCAAGATATGTGGGTTAGGCTAATTAAGGAAGAGAAATCCATAATTGGGAGGTTATGAGTTAATTCCTAATTAATTAGTTAAAAATCATCGTTTTGCGTGCGACTTAAAATTTAACGAAACCAACCTCTGAACCACGTTCGGGGTTTTATTCTGAGCGTTTTGATATATATATTGCTTACTTTCAAAAACTGGCCCCGACGGACGCAGAGAAACGCGAGAAACTGGAACCAGAGAAACAGCACGCAAACCGAGGCAGAATTTTAGCGTTTCAAAGGTCAGATTTTTCTCACTTTTGTGGCTGAGTATGGGTCACAATCAAAAGGGAAAGTGGGCCCTTTTTGCTCCACTCAAATGGAGACATGTGGCATAGTATATAATAAAATAATAAGAAATGAGGAAAAAGCCTTTTTAAAATCAAAAAGCAACTCTCTCTCTCTCTTCACTCAGCCCCACACTTTTCAGACAGCTCTCTCTCTCCCTCACGTTGCCATTCTCTTCTTCTTCATTCTCCATTGAAGCTCCAAACAAAGCTTCAACCTTTGGCCATCATTTCTGCCCCAAATCGTGAAAAGAGGGCGTTTTTGGAGTCGTGAAGTGCGTGGCTACGAGTGGGACTTCGAAATTTCAGGTTTGGGTGGACTTCTTTCCCTCTTGATTTTCGTGGGTATGGGGTTTTGGGAGATATGAGGGGTAGTTTTGTTAGTTTTCTGCTGTGTGATGATTATTTGTGAAGACATTTGTTGAAAGCTTGTCGAAATTGCCATGTTTGGGTGAGTTAGACATACCCATTCTGTTTTAGGGTTTTTGTGATGATTATATGCTGAAATTGCTGATGGAAATCTGTTAGAGACGAAGGGTAGAACTAACCCAAGGTTAGAAAGTGAGAATGTGATGTTATGAGTGGAAAAAGAGTGAGACTTTGAGAGTTGGAAGGCTAAGTCTGAATTCTGTGGTAAATGGAGGTTAGAGTGAGTTAATACTAGCTTGAAATGTCATTTAGAACATGTGAGAAAGGTTAGGCTGAGCTAGAGAGAAAAACAAATGACCAAAGTGAACAAAGAGCCATTGCTAGGGCAAATTTGGGTGTTGAAGAGTCAAATTTTGATTCGGTGAGATTTTAGGTGTAAATCCAGTTTGAACAAGTCTAAATGGATGTTATGGACTGGTGTGAGGTGAGAGTTGGCCTCAAATTTACCTCATTCTAAATTTCACTTCTCAAACCTAGAAAACCCATTGAATTGAGAGGTATTGGACACCTAGATTCTGTGTTGCTGTGTTTTGAAGCTTGACTTTGGGTTAGACATGGTTGATACATGATTTGGGACTTGTAGGATTTGATTTGGGCAAGATTGGATGAGGGGAAGTGTGGTTTTCGAAATCTGCACTTTGTGCAGATTTTTGCTGTGAAATTGTGCAGCAGGATTTTGCACAAGTGCAGAAAAATGCTATGTATTTGCTGGTTGTGGAAAGAGTAATGTAGAATGAGTTCTGGATGTTTGCTAGTAGATCCCAACGGTCAAAATGTAGGCTTATGTACTAAAGACTTCCAGTAAAATTTTTGAGTCGATCCAACGGTTAATGAACCGGAACGAAGGAATTGTTACTGGGGTCTTTAAGTGAGAAAAGTTGTGATTTGGTTGGTGTTTTGGCAGAGTTTTCTGCCTTTGCCCTGTTTTGCTTGGCTGTGATAGCTTGTGCTGTTTGAATGTTGTTTTGCTTGGATGTTGTGGAAGCTTGGGAGGATTGATGGGGACCCGGTGTTGAGAGAAACGAGGATATGGGCTACGTGGGAGTACGTGAGCTCAGTTGGAGGTGGGCAACAGGGGATGGTGGGTTTATGCGCGCATTGTGGATGTGGAAAACTTGTTGTGCACCATCGCCCGACCGCCACCTAGTACCACATGTGATGGGTACCCCATAATCCTACAAGCTTGAGATGAGGAAGTGTTGAAGGGTGAAACTTCCTGCTTTTATTGTTGACCACAGAGTGGTACCTGGAGATATGTCGCGGGGGTCAGGAGACCTTGGGGACGTCAGGTGGGGTGCTATTGCCCAAAACCAAGCTTGACCAATCCCGACCCAACCCGGGCATAGTCGGTCAGTGAGAACCTGTGATGTACCTAAGCAGGCGAGCTCCTGGCAGTCAACAGATAAAAGGAAAACAAGACCACAAAGCAAGGAGGCTTGTGGTGGCTGGCCAGCTGTGAATTTTGTGTAATATGTGGATTGTGGCCTCTGGTAATCGATTACTAAGGGTGGGTAATCGATTACAAGGCTTAAAATTGAAGACAGGAGGCTAAGATGGTCTCTGGTAATCGATTACCACGGGGTGTAATCGATTACCAGGCTTGAAAACGAGGTCAGGAAGCTAAGGAAGCCTCTGGTAATCGATTACCAAGGGGTGTAATCGATTACCAGGCTTAAAAAGGGATTTGGGAGATGATAGAAGCCTCTGGTAATCGATTACCAGCCTGTGTAATCGATTACACAGAGGAATGGGTCACTGGTAATCGATTACCAGGCATGTGTAATCGATTACACAGTGTATTATTGTATATTTCATGTCCTGAGGCTGTGTAATTCAAGTTTAGCCTCTGGTAATCGATTACCAAGGATGTGTAATCGATTACCAGAGATGGAAAGCCTTAAAATACCCATTTTTTTTCTTGCATGTAATGGTTATGAGAAGCTTTGTGTTGCGGCATAGTTAGATTCTTGTGAAAGAGTCTGCCCCTTTCTTTTCTTCCTTGTAGATCGTGATGGCGGCGCAGCTAATCCGTGATCGAGTAGAGATGGAGTGCCTAGAGGGAGCTTGGGAGACCCTCGAAGGTAACACGAGGTGCCGATTTCGGGGCACCATTCGATTCACGGCTACTTCTTTGGTGCATCCAGATGAACCTGCACGGACGCTTCAGCGCACGGTGGAGTGGACAGCTCCTTGGATTAGCTTTGTGTATTTTTGAGGGTAGGTGTATCTAGGACTAACTGTTAGGTTTACTCTTTTGTTTTTGTATGGGTAGACCTGATGTATAGGCATTTGATGATTGTATACATGTGGCTGAAGCCACCACTATGGACACCTTTGCTCTGGATGACACTATATATATTTTGTAAAACTCCCATATTTTTGGACAGCTTTAAATGATGAATGCATTTATGATCGATCTTGTTATTTGAAAAGAAAGCATTAGCAACTTTATTTGTAAAAGAGTTTATCGACCGTATTTTATTCTTTTATTTTCACGTGACGACCTAAAGTAATGGCTGGTACATTCTTCCTTTTGAAAAAGCAAAATAGTTTAGAGATTACGAGTGGTAAGAAAGAAATGACTCCGAATAGAGTTGTGAACTGGCCATTCAGGACTCTATAGTGAGGATTTTCCTTCTAAACCTAGTTATGGTGAAAAGAAAAAGAAATGAAAAAGAAAAAGAAAAAAAAAATTTACCATGGTTTTTGTTATTTAAATTATTACTATTAAACCAGTCATTAATTTAGGGACGCCACATGCTACCTATACAATGATTTTAAAGCTTCGGCAAAAAGGTTGCATGCTTGAAAATAAATGTTTCTTAATTTTCAAATTGTTTTTTACAATAGTGTGTAACTTACATTGTTTGCATGAGTTCCATTAGGGGGCCTAACCACTTATTGGCATACTTCTGAAGCAAACATTGTACACCTCCCAACAAAGCAATGCCCCCATATTTGTAAATCTAAAAAGAAATAGAAAATTTGCTTCTACAATGTGTGCTTTTAGTATTATTAAGCAAAATATAATCCTCTGTTGTTATATTTTGTCCTTTTTTGATCTAGAATTGGAATGTCAGCATTTCTTTTGAGAATATGTTTATTCTCCACTTTGTAGCATTTTATTGTCATGAAACACCTAATAGTAAGGTTAGTGTCCTCTTTGCTTAGACCATGATAATAATTAGCTAGTTAGTCTAATTTTGATAAGTGAAGCTAGCTTTTGGGGTGCCAATTGCATGCCAATGGCCCACACCATAGGCTCCTTAGTGAAGAAAGAGAGAGGGGCCTGATATGTACCGTTGACAAGTAGTAAATGGCTTTTCTCTGAAGCATTAATTCATTGCTTAGCCATGGATTCTTGGAATTCATTTGAAGCAAACCCCAGTCTTTTACAAAGTCCCAGTACAATTGGTACATAGTTGCTGCACCTGACATTATCACTATTTAACACAAAGACATCCTACACTCCCATCTTTCTCATAAGCCACTTAGGCTCCTGCTGCTAATATTGCTGATACATATTTGCGTAGATTCACAAGGTGGCTTGTATGCCTTTCACCAAACCATCTTCTAGCATACTGCAAAATCAATTACAAGACATTAGTCCTATCCATTTCTTAATTATTGGATTGGATAATATGCTTCAATGGAAGGAAAGGAAAATATTTTATAGTCAATTACGCTGACACCCCTGAGGTTTGTTGAGATTACACATGACCTCCGTGGTTTTTTAACAGTTAAGCAACCCCCTTAAGGGTTACACGGTATAATGTGTTTCTTGGGTAATAGGGGGTGTCAGTGTAATGCATTTTATTAAGAGAGTAGTATAAGGGTAAAAGAGTAAGGAGTATTAGGACAAATTTTGATGAAACCTCAAGCAGTATAAGTGTAATATACTCAATATTTACCTGCATAGCCCTCCAATAATAGGGTAGAAATGATTGCATAAGCTAGATCTCTATAGTGCTTTGTCCTGATACAATTATTAAATATTTATTAATTTTCCCCATAGAGTAAGGTATTCCTTGATAGTAAAAAAGGGGCCTTACTACCTGACTACAAAGTTGATCAGCCATGAAAAAATCCAGCATGACAACCTAAAAAGACAAGAGAGAAGCCAGTGAGGTTATGTCCACAACAATAATTGTTTCTGCTCAATTAATTTTCTTCATTAAATTTCTATTCAAATTTTTGCCCAATTAGTGGTATTGTGTTTTGTGCCTAATGACAGGATGGGAGAACTTGTATAAAACATAGAGTAATAGCATTTCATTTCATTGATTCAGTGTTGCTTAAAGAAATAGAAGGACAACTTAGCACCTGAATAGCAAGAAGGAATCCCTCTGGTTGAAGTGATTGGTTAGACTTTTAGTGTTATATTTCAGAACGAAGAGGTAAGACAAAAATATGGCTTTTCTGATCTTTTTTATTTATTTATTAAAATGTGAAATGTGATCAATGCTGCATATTCGATTTGACGGACATTGTGTAGGATAAGTGTTTACACCAAATTAGTGGCATGATTTAATGTTCTTGGTCAGATTGCTTAGAAATGCATCTTCAACCTGAAACAAAGTTGTCAAATGTTGTCTTAAAATAAATGGGTTTTGATGCTAGTTATCTGTAAAACAAATGCACTTTTGTACTATTTCTACAATGTTTTTTTTTTTTTATTTTCCACTTCAACAATTTACTTGATTCTGAGCTGTGATATGTACAATATGTATGTAACTGAAACAAAGTTGTCAAATATTATTCTTGGAAAGCAATTGGATGAACATGGTGGTTGTTGGCTGAGGTGCAAATGGTCTTCATGCCCATACTGGCAAAGCACGCATGATTTTTTATATTCAAATGGGTTTAATATATGTGTATTAAAATATTTTGATATTAAATAGATGTCCAAGTTATGCATTCTTGATTCAGTATTGAATGCGCATATATATATATATATATATATATATATATATATATATATATATATATATATATATATATATATATACATCTGACAACTTAATGTATTTTAGTAGCGAACTCAGAAGCGCAAAAGGAATTTGTACCTGTGAAAAGATTACGCTTATCTCAATTGAGATGTGAAGCTCATTTAGGGAACCCCTTTCCTGCTCTCTGCTCTGCAAGGACTGCCTGGAAATTA
The DNA here is from genome assembly GCF_000004515.6 of Glycine max. Taxonomy (NCBI): domain Eukaryota; kingdom Viridiplantae; phylum Streptophyta; class Magnoliopsida; order Fabales; family Fabaceae; genus Glycine; species Glycine max. The sequence goes on from NC_016090.4 coordinate 8,259,856, forward strand.
GGTATATATTTACTCCTTTTGATTGGATGAAAAGTGAGGACTTTAATTTCATATAGGTTTCCTTACTTTCACATTGGCTTTGGGTGTGTTTATTGAGTACAAAATCTATGATGATATCTCCGTTTATATATTAATTGTAAAACTCTCTTACTATCAATGAACGACATTTTAAGTGACAATAAAATGCTCTAAACTAGATAAATTTGTAAAAATGGTCTAAACCAGATAAAGTTTTTGAAGTGCATCACTTGAATAATCTTTCATCACTTGAATGGACACCATTTTATTGTAAAATATGTCTCCAATTTGGAACAGTCCTCCCACGCTTAACATCCATAAGCACCCTTCTACCATCAATTTTCCTACCATCAGCTTGTTTATAAGCAACTGCAAAATTAACCAAAAATGTGAATTAAAAGCCATAGTGATAATAAACAAATTAAGCAATCAGTCTCAACCTTTCATGTCTGTTGTATGCAGATACTCAATGAAAGCATAACCCCTGGTCCTTATAATCCCATTCTTGGTGAGACACACCATGTTTCAAGGGGAAATCTTAATGTGTTATTGGAGTAGGTACTTGCTTCTCATTTCTACATTTGCACATTTTTGCTTAACCTTATGGCTAAATTCTTAGTTTGGTAACTAGGGAAGGGTAGTGAAAGAGTTTATCTATCTTTGAGACTCTCACCCTGTTAATGTGAAAGGGAGCTTTCTGTATGACCAAGTTTATCATAGCATCTTTTTGTATGACCAAGTTTATTATATGTGACTCAATTTTTGTTTTAAACATTCTGGTAGGTTCACTTGAACAATTTGGATGGTCATATAGAAGAGGTATAAAAAGATCCCTTTTATTTTACTGTGTCCATGGGTTTCACATGCAGTCAAGCAACTTCGTTCAGTTTCAAATTTTATGTTAAACAGGTTCCTTATTTCTGTCTGCCAGCAAATGATTTGGTTCATGTTATTGCCACATTTTCTTACAGGTAATTTTTGTTGTTATTTTAATTTTTTAAACATAACAATCACAAGTTTACTTTTACTTTAATTTCTTATTTTCTCTTTCGCTATACGTTGCACTAAGTTGTCAGAGTTTTTTTTTATTTTTTTTCCTGCAGGTGTTTTGACTATACAAATGCTTTAGCTATAAGTCCTTATATGCTTGACCATCTTGTCTTTTCGACATGCATATTTTACTTGAACTTAGGAGGATTGTGTTAATTGCTTCTGATTGTTTGTGAAATTGTCTGCAAAGTACAAACTGTTCATATGCCAAATTCTTTCACCATTTGTTGTTTAATCACTTTCCATGATGCTAGAGTACTTGAAATTTTTGTCTTCAATGTAAAACAGTATGTGAAACTTAGTTTTCGTTAATTAATCCATAAATATTAAGACAACTTATTGATTTGATATTATACTGTATATATGCGTGTTTTTTTACTATGTTGTAGGATATGCTTGAAAAAATATTTTGTATTCAGTTATGTCATTCATTATGTCCTTTCTTCTAGATGCTTCCTATTAGCTCACTTCTCTCCATTTCCTAAAACCCATATTTTTTTCTCTTGTATTGATTTGATGTTATTGATAATACTTGAATTTGATATTGTTAATATATAACAAGAAACCCCAACAGACCAACATCCAATCACTTTATATTTTGAGTGTATATGTGTATGTGCATGCATGTGCTTGAGGGTGAAATGTTAAGAATTATTGTTCATTGCCTGTTTTCCATGTCCTTATTACACTTGTTTTGCTTGATGTTTACATTGGTTGTTCTTTTCAGTTTTCATGGTAACAAACTTTTATTAGACTGTCTAAGTCGTGAAATTGCCTGAAAATTCATGGTCACGACTTTTATTAGTGGTTGGATATATGGGTGTGCCAAAATTTTCAGGTAACACTGTTGACTAAAACATGTCTCTCTCTCTCTCTCTCTTTCTCTCTCTCTCTTTCTTTTTGCATACTAAGAAATCACGTGATTCAGGGGAATAGGCAACCATTTATCATATGCCCTATTTATGCACTTTAGTTATCATGAGTGTTTATTGGCCTAAGAAATCATGCATTACTCTTTCATGGAGGGGTTACTCTTGCAAATTACCAGCTCTGTTCCATTTAAGCATATTATTATTATTATTATTATTATTATTATTATTATTATTATTATTTTAAAATAAAGACTATGATTTTTTCCATCTAATTCAGGGGGATAATCTTATATTATAATAAAAATTGATTATCTTATATCTAAAATATGATTTATATATTTAAAAATACTTATTTCTCGATGACGGTGCTTACGTAGGCACCGCCTTAGAAGGCTCGCTTTCGAAGACGGTGCTTACGTAAGCACCATCTTAGAAAGCTTGCCTTCTAAGACAGTGTCTACATAAGCATCATCCTCGAAAGGTGGTCATTTTCTAAGACGGTGTTTTCTTACCCGTCGTTGAAAGTTAACACTTTCAACGATGTTAGCTTCTACGACGGTTGACAACCGTCTTTGTATGTTGTTTGCGACCATCGTAGAAAACCCTTTTTTTAGCAATGGTCACAACTAATTTCATGTGAATATACTCTAAAATATTCCTTTTCTAATCAATTAAATTATTAATGACTTTGATTTAGAGCTTTATATTAGATTATGTTCTATATATGTGACTTTTTCCAATTCACAAAATCAGATCTTAAAATCATCACGGCAAGAAGAACAAGTTGATTTTGACGATGAAGGAAAATGATAATTTGTTGACTTTGGTGGGTGATTCAGGTCAATGGCAGCAGCTTCAAAACTATACAATGGAGGTTACAAAAATCTTGGATGGTTGGCTGGAGGCTTTAATCGTTCAAAGAACAATGACTTCCCAACAGTAGAAGGAAAAGAAAAGTTGCAGCATGCAACTGTAGGGGGTGCTTCTTATTTCTAAAGGATGTTGACTAAGGAATTATTTTTACAACGTATTACTTTTCATGTATGTGCATCTTTTAAACTTGTAAGCCTCTGTAGCCTAGTGGCAAGTACATTTTATTCAAATTCCATTTAAATTAAGACTTTGAAATTTTGTAGATATTCATGCCAGGTTTCCATATTTCACAAATGCATTTGCTGAAGTAGTTATGTCAATTATCACATTAGCATTAAATTTCTTTTTCTAGTATCATACGTTTATGGGAAGAATCAAATTTATTTCCTGAGTAAGAATTTCCTATTCTTTGTTTACAAACCTCATTATGAAAGTATTGGCATACTGACTCTTATATATTATTTTGTATCAACTTCAAGATTGTGAAAGGCCACAATGGTGGTTATTTACTACTTACTATGCATCATAAAATGGTTTACATAGACTTCAATCCTGAGTTAGAGATTCTCTAGGCAGCCTTTGGTGAATTAGTGGATGACCTTCTATTGTTGATTTTGTAATGGAATGTGTTTCATTTTCTTTGCTAGTAGTAGTAGGACTTTCAAATCAATAGAAATTAAGGTTGAGGTGTGATACTGTCATGAGATATGGATTGGTGCATATAGGCTTATGAGTTATGTCAAACGGCTTAATTTGTTAGGTCTTGTTGGCTGAGTGGTAGATTTTGACCCAATATTTTGAGGGGTTAAAAAAATTTGAACAAATTACACTTACCTCCCCTACCTCCCGTGTTTATCAATTATTATACCGGCATCCCCTTATTTTTGAATTCTTACACAAACCTCTCCTAACTTTTGGGGTTTTGTTACACAGCTACCCTGCACTGTAGTAGACTTTTTTCTGTTACTCCTAACCATCACTTGTTGCGCACATGCTCATTTAATGAAATTTTTTTGACAAAATTGCTCTCATCTTCTTCAACACTTAAAATATTCAACTTGGGTTTAACTTCAAATCTTTGCCTGGATTTAACTTCAAACCCTAAAAATCACAACTACATCTCAATAGACATAGTCTAAATCAAATGACCAAGCATAACAAACTTACTATAAAATATTTTGAAGACTTATCTGAAACTTTAGATAGCCTAACAAAAACACAAAATTTGTTGTTTAACAAAATACAAACTTTAGAAAATAAAGTTAACAATATTTTGAATATTCTTAAATCTAAAGAACAACAAATTCGTTTTTCTACAAACGAACTCGATAAAATTAAAATGCAGCTTTCTAAACTTGATTTAGGAAAGACAACAAGTCAAGCCTCAACCAAATTCATTTTAGCAAAGCCTAGAAAATGAGGACAATACCTTTTACAGGAACCTCACAAATAGTTTCAGGACACAATCTTGTTACTGAATCTATAAACCAGCATCCTGGAATCTTGGACAGACTCTTTAGAAGAACAAACTCCCGAACCAGACAACTGGAACAAATAGTAGATATAGAATCTAATATTGATATTGGATCAAATTCTAGGATAAACTCTCTCAATCCTAGACAATTATATAATCTAAACTGGTTTGCTTATGATAAAACCAGCTTATACAGATACAGAAGGATTGATGATTTTCATCTCCCTGACGGAAGACACGAGATTATCATATTAATCTCAGAACAAACCGGATGACAAGTCCTTAATACAAATAGAAGATATGTACATCTAGGGTTAATTGCCATAGGTGTCAAGTCATTAACAAGATCTTTCATAGGAGCTAAAGCTTTTGTAGTCCTCTTTGATCAAAGGTTCAGTGATAACAATTCTCAGGCCATAATAGGGATGATAGAAATAGATCTTAGCAATTTCATACGAAACATAAACCTAGAAGTCCAGACAATAGGATTTGGAAGAAACTTTGAGGGACACAACTTACACTTGGATATTACCTTTATTGGTAGAATAAGTGATCAAATATCCCCCAGATACAGGATAAACACTAATCCATTAGTGATAGCCTTATCATATGATGGAATCCAATTTTTGCCACCTGAAATCTTTGATTCCTCCAGAAACCATAACAATCAATGGCAAACACATATTGAGGCTGGATCCTCTAGGAGTGCAATAACCACTCACAGATTAGCTATAATAACAAACAGAAGAAATAGTCTTTCAGTAAGATTTACTGATTATGAAGACATACAAAATCCTCCAGAAGAGGAAATGGAACCCTCTAGGATGTCTATGATGAATCTATGGCATTGTTCATATTTCGAATCATATATTTCATATGAAGAGCATAAACAAACTAAAACCTCTTTTTTACAAAAAAACCTGTCTTTCCCAAAAACTCATTAAAGCAATTGAAAAATGAGAGGAAGATAAGAAATGTCAAGGACAAAGTTTTGTAAATAATGAAACCGATTCTGATGACATTGATGAAGAAAACATATATGTTTTCAGACAAAGATTATTCTCAATGATAGATAAAGAAAATTCTGATACAGAGAATATTGAAGATTTACTTGAAAAAATCAATCTACATGAATTTTATGAAAAATAAATAAACTTCAAAAATACTTTAGGACAAAATTCCGAGATTGATGAAACAAAATCACTAGTTTCATTTCCTGAAACTCATAAAGGTCTCATGGATGATGCTTCTAGTTCAAATTTTACCCCTTAATTTGATTATATTACAGAAGACTACAACATGGGATTTCCCCCTCGTGAAAAAGTTATCCCTCTAGTAGATTTAACTCTAGGAGATAATATAAAATCAAAAGGGAAAAGATTACCCATAGAGCCGACATTCAATATGCCATCCCTTCTACTAAACATAGGAAGTATTGACCCCTAATTAGTTTCGAACTACATAGAACAATGGACTTCTGTTGTTATAAGAGACTATAGAGTAAATCATGAAAGTCATGTATCTAACAGCCAAGACATGATAGCAAGGGCTGAAACATATCTAGGAGACATAGCTAGAGCCTGTTGGGAATCTTTCAAACAAACTTTCCCAAAACAAATCTAGAAGACCCTGGTCCAAATATCTACAATTTCTGTAGCCTAATACAAAGAATTTTTACAGCCCAATCTGTAAATGATGGAAATACCATCAAACAAAAAATTTATCTACGTAACCTAGAAAGACTCTCTATAACCTATTTCGGTAAAATAAAAGAATTTACCCAAGATTACCTAATGTATGCCTTTATAGTAGGAGTTTTTACAGATAAATTTTTAGGAGAAAATTTATTCTTAAAACTCCCGGGTAAATTAGGACAAAAAATTAGAGACAGTTGGAATAATGACCAAATTGACCCAGTCATGAATAATCTAACAGTCAGAATCCAACACATTATGAAAGTAATGGAAGACACATGTACCAACATAACCATTAATAAACAAATAAAAATGGTTGATTCAGAAATTTGTAAATAGATCTACACTCCTCAATAATACCATAAAGAAATTAGGAGAAAAAGACCTCAATACAGACCTCCCAATAAACAACCCTCTAGGAAAAAAAATCCAACCCGTAGGTATTCAATTGGAGCCTCTAATTCTAGAAAACCTACTCTTAAAAAAGAAAGACATGTTAGAAAACTTAGAAATAATAAAACATATACAAAACAATTAGAATGTTATGCTTGCCACCAACCAGGGCATTATTCCAGAGATTGTCCGAACAAAACCAATCTGTTTACAAGAGAAGTAGAATTGATAAAAAGTTGTAGGATGAATCTTATTCCCATAGATGAGACAGTCTCTACTGACTCAGAAATATATTCAATAGTTAGTTGGTCTGACTATACTTCTGAAGAAGAAGAACTTAATAAAGATTATAAAATCCAAAACGAATTCACTAGAAATGAGTATACTAATCTATACCCAGTGGATGACAAATACAATCAGTATCGAGAAATCCTTGATGATGTAGGATGTGGCTTAATGTTCAAAACATAACCAAATGATTGTGAACATGAAATACAATTTCACATAGGACCAAATCATAAGGACTGTCATTTCTGTAAAAGATATCCCCACAAAACGTTAAGAGCTCACTATAGTCTATGCTACAAGATCTTTTGCAAAACTTGTGTACAAACGGTTTTGAAAATAGAATTTCCAGATTTTAAGAAAGAAAATGATTCTGGAAATAAAATCATGAATAATAGGATTTCCACTCTAGAAATCAGATTAAGCCAAATGGAAAAAATCGTAAACTTGCAAAAAAAGATTGCATCCCCATAATTTTTCTAAAGAACATACAAGTGGGCTTATGGCACTACAAAACAAAGGTTGCATCCCCATAATTTGCAATAAAAAGAAAAATAAAAGGCTGCATATTTTGGTTAAAATAAATTTTCCTAAAATAAACAGCTTTGACCAAACTAAAGTAATTTTGCAAGCCTTGGTAGATACTGGTTGTTCTTTTACTTCCATATGCAAAAGTGTTGTACCCCAACATAATTGTTTTAGAAGTAATATAATAACCAAAATCAGAACAATGTCTGGAGATATAATAACAAATGATACATAAACTAGAAATTTTACTATTCAATTATCTACAAATTGTGATATTTTCGGCAACAAAATCTTTATAAATAAAGAAGATGTTGTAGACTTGCAACCGGCTAAAGAAAAAATGATTTTAGGACTTGATTTTATCGTAAACGATAACAGGTCAATCACTATTACAAAAGACTACTTGTTAATTTCTACAAATTCACAAATGTCACCCATAATAGACGAACTCACATCAGAGTTACAAGCAAAGCGTGGTGATGCCCCCACTACTAACGTTAGTAACCAATGTCCTTGTGACACACCTGATACCTGTAAAATAAAAGAATCAAAAAATTATGGTAGGATAGGAACTTTAGAAACATCCCATGATCCTTACCATGAAAATATTTTAGAAAGTATAAAAACAGAAACCAAGCTACAATATGAGTTATCCATAGCAAAATCTGATTATTATTCCGTTAAAATCAACAAAATCATAAATTTCAATAATATACAACAGATTATAGACGGATTAAACATAATAAGTATAATAGGAGAAGACCCTACAAAATATTGGGAAAAAGATCTTGTTATATGCAAATTAGAAATTATAAACCCAGACCTGATAATTAAAACTAAAGATATTTAGTATGGGAAATTCGAACAAGAGGAATGTAAAAACCACATAAAAACCCTCTAGGATCTAAAAGTTAAAGTACCTAGCACTAGTCCCCATAGAAGCCATGCTTTTATTGTTAATAAACATTCAGAACAAAAAAGAGGAAAAACTAGAATGCTTTATAACTACAAAAGGCTTAATGACAACACACACATAGATGGATACACTACTCCTTCTAAGGATGTGTTGATAAACAGGATACAGAAAACCAAATGGTTTTCTAAATTTGATCTGAAATCTGGATTTCACCAAGTTAAGATGCATCTTGATTCTATAAAATGGACTGCCTTTTCTTGTTCAGAAGGATTATTCGAATGGAAAGTAATGCCTTTCAGATTGAAAAACGCACCACAAATTTTCCAAAGAAAAATGGATAATATTTTTGGGAATTATAAAGAATTTACTTGTACATATATAAATGATGTACTAGTCTTTTCAAGAACTAAAGAAGAACATTATTTACATCTTAAACAAGTTCTTCATTTATTTGAAAATTTTGGCTTAATTATCTCAAAGTCAAAAATGGAGATTTGTAAAACTCATATATCTTTCCTAGGAACAGAAATAGGAAACGGAAAAATAAGGCTCTAGCCTCATATCTCCCAAAAAAATTCTTGGTTTTCCAGACAAAATGGAAGACATAAAAACCTTGAGAGCTTTTCTAGGTCTGCTTAATTATGCAAGAAATTTTATTAAAGATCTAGGAAAATACATAGCTCCTCTTTACAACAAAAAATCTTTGACTGGACAAAGAAAATTCAATACGGAGGCTATAAAATTAGTCCAGAAAATAAAAGAAATGGTTAATAATTTGCCATATCTATCTTTACCACTAGACTCCGACTATTTGGTCATAGAATATGATGGTTGTGAACAGGGATGGGGAGTCGTCCTAAAGAAAAAGAAAAATAAATACGAAAAAATTCATGATGAAGAAATTTATAGATATGCTTTAGGAAAATACCACACAAAACCACAGGTATACTCAACTTCTACAGATTACGAAGTAAACGCCGTAATAAATGCTTTAGAGGGATTTAAACTCTTCTTAATTAATAAAAGGGAAATTACCATAAGAACCAATTGTGAAGCAATAGTCGCTTATGATAGCCAACAAATAAATACTGATAAAAAGTCTCACAAAAAGGGCTTTTATTTCAAGAGTATGTTTATCATAATGGAATAAAAATAAATTTTGAACACATAAAAAGGAGTTAGGAATGTTGCTGCTGATATTCTTTCTCGTTTTGCAGGGATACAACAAGATGAAGCCTTGTAAGGTCTCATACCAAAGTATAAAACAAAAAATGAAGTTTGGTAATCAGGAATTGCCTGTACCTACAAACGAGTTTCACTACCCTGGCAGGGAAGCTGTCAATGACAAATTCAATTGCCTTATTGATAATATTCGAAATATTCCAAAACATACAAACAATAATGAGCAATTTGTGTGTTTAGTGAAAAAGGGCATAATTTGTGCCTTATACAACTTCTGCATAGCAGATAACCAAGGAGTCCTTCTCCTTACAAAAGCTTCCCCTTCTAGGAAAGGTTATACAACTTTTGTCTTGTTATCAGGACCCTATAAAGGTGTTTATACCAATTTTAAAGACCTTTACCTTGCGAAGGAGGGTATTCAAAGCCCAATCTACAAAGGACTTTATTCAAGGGAAGAAGCAGAAAAAACTCTTGAACTAAATACCACAGACATCAATAAAATAAAAAAGGCTCTTGAGCCACAAAACATGACTATAGTCATAAATGCTGACCAAACCAAGACCAACCACAAAACCTATAAAGATTCAGTCAGCCCAAATATCCCTGGACCAATAAATTGAACCTAGACAATTTCAAGAAAATACAGAACTTATTGTTGTTTAAGGTACACAACAACCAAACCAAATTCCAGGACTCTACATAGGCGTGTATGCTTATTTCAACCAAAAATTTGTATGCACCAATAAAACCCCTTTCTACGAAGACAAAACCAATTGTCCTTGCAAAATAAAATTCCTTTTCATAAAAGCCAGATTAGACCTAGACCAGTTTAAGTCCTTTGGATATGAGGACTTAGCAATTTCCACAAAGAGTCTACTGGACTATAGAAGATGTTTGGAATCAATCTTGATTCCTCCATCAGATAGATTTGAAGGATTTAACCCCTCAATTAATGAGGCTATAAACCTAATACTGGCAGAAATGATGGATTACATTGCCATCAAATTAACAACCTGCTCAAGCAATTTTTCTGCTCAAAATTACCTTTGCCATGTCATGAAACTCCTACCAGAGGATCATAGAAACTTTTCCTATCTGTTCAATGATGAATATGAAAGTTGGGATGTACAAGGTAACACACAATACCAATACAGCCTCATGAGGGCACAAATATAAGGGTACCAATGGTTCTTCTCAGAATCAGACAAATGAGAGTTTGACTTAATAAGAGAAACTCATGACACAAAACTCTTCTAGCCATCATACAATGGGAAGTTCTTCATTCCTTTCTCGATTGATCATAACAACAAATTGGTCCAATTCTTCCAAAAAGAGAAGAAAGATAAAGAAATTTACAAAGCAAGTGGATGTCAAGGACAACAAACTCCTCCTTTTCCATCCATTGATCTCTCAATAGAAGACTCATCAGACATTTTCTATTCTGGAAATATCCAAGACGAAGAAGATGTTACTATTACAAAATCAACAAAGAACTAAAGACAAAGCATCCTGTCAAAATACAGCTGTAAATTTAAGGCGATAATCTTTATTGTTGCAAAGACTCTGACACTGAGTCTATCTACAAAATTTCATTGTAAAAAGAGCCCTGTGACAAAGTAAATGAATAATAACTTTACTGTTGACTAAAGGGGCTTTTGTCTTTTCCTTTCCGTTTTTCTATATAAAGGGTCTTCGGGCTCAGTTGTGCACACACGGGAAAACACTAGAAAAATAAGTGAGAGAAATAGAAAGGAAAAAGTTTGTAATAGTGCTTTGTGCAATAATACCAAGCTTCTTTTCGGATCTTTCCCCCTCTTCCCCTCTTGATTTTTTTTCATCAATCTATAAGTAAACACCTACCATGTCTGGCTAAATTCTCTGAAGGCACCCTTAAGGGGCCTTAGTTATCTTCATTTAGAAAATGAGAATATGATTTAGAACCCAAATGTTTACTTTACTTTTAAAATTTTTGTTTTGTTTTTCAAAAACCTAGGATTTGTAAGCCTGCAAAGGTGTGCCCTTGATATCTGTCTTTGAAAAGCAATGAAAATCCTTTATGGTTAGGCTGGTGCTTGGAGGAAAATAAGATCATCGTAAGACCCAAAGAGTGTGGGTTGGTAAGGATCTTCAGTACTCGGCTTAATATCCAGAAAATCGATAAGGATCCTGTATATTTTTTTTTTTTAAAAAAAGAGTCTGGGATCATCATATTTTATATTTTTCTTAAATGAGATAACTAATAGTGTCCACTTGAGGAGTGTCCTCTATCCATCTAATTTGATCTTTTCTTCCGCTTATCACTTATTCTTAATTATGTATTTTACTTATCTGTTATAATATAATATAAATCTAACTAGGAAGCTCTGTTGCTGATCTATATTATATTATCTTACTTACTATTGTTTTACGTACTACTATTTTTACTTTTCGACTCGGTAGCTTATTGGTATCAATAGTACATAAGATAATATAATATAGATCAGCAAAGGTGGCAGAGCCTCCTAGTTAGATTTATATTATATTATAACAAATAAATAAAATACACAGAAGACACTCCTCAAGTAAAGACTATTAGTTATTTTCATTTAGAAAATGCGAATATGATTTAGAACCCAGATGTTTACTTTACTTTTGAAATTTTTGTTTTATTTTTCGAAAACTGGGATTTGTAAGCCTGCAAAGGTGTGCCCTTAATATTTATTTTTGAAAAGCAATGAAAATCCTTTATAGTTAGGCTGGTGCTTGGAAGAAAATAAGATCATCGTAAGACCCAAAGAGTGTGAACTGGTAAGGATCTTCAGTACTCGGCTTGATATCCAAAAAACCGATAAGGATCCTGTATATTTTTATATAAAAAAAAGAGTATGAGATCATCATATTCTATATTCTTCTTAAATATAATTAATTGGAGCTGAATGTGACTTTTAAGTTTCTGTGGTCATCAAAAGTGCCTCTAAAGGAGCCTTTGATAAGCACAAAGGTACAGCACAAGAAGAACAATACATAAGCTCGTGGGTTACTGAACAACTTTTTGTCTTATATATTATTTGGTGAATAATGAACAAAATAAATAAAGTGGGCATCTTTGTCTTTTAACCGGTTTGTGCTGGAAACAAAAAGTTGTCTCGCGGTTAATTGAGTAACAAAAATAGAAGCTTTTGTACTGTCCATCATTACTTTTGTTGTGTTGTTTCATGATTTTTTTTCACAACAAACAGAACAACTATAGTTGTTTTGTCATGTCCTGACCCTAAAGGTTAAATCTTTTGCTTGGAAGATGTTCTGTGACCGGATTCCTACTGGACACAATCTAATTCATAGAAATGTTATTCCACCAAATAACAATCTGTGTCTAGGATGTTCTAAAGCTCAAGAAAGAGCCTTTTATTTTTTGAATGTGAGTTTTCCTCTTCAATTTGGAGGGAGTGTTTGAGTCTTTGAGGTGGTGGTGATTGGGTTTTCTTATTCATTTGCCTTATTAGTATTTCTTTTAATATTTTTTTTCTTTTTCTCTCATATATACATAAAGGGTCTTGAGGGGTTGGTATTAAAAAAAGTTCAGGATTTGGCAAGTAATTTTTTTTTTGGGTAACCATGTACGAAGTTGTCTTTTGTTTTTACCAAAAGCAGTTACAAATTTTTGTTGGAGACCTTAAACACACAATCTGGATAATCGGCTATCAAATCTTTTCTTTGGCAATTAATTTGGTTCACTGTTGTATGGTCAATATGGAAAAGTAGAAATGCCCTTGTTTTTTCAGCAAGTGTCTGGCGAGTGAATTGTTGGAAGGGGTGAAATTGTTATCTTGGCAATGGCTTAAAGCTAATGGTGATCTTAGTTTTCCTCTATCAAGCTGGTTTGATCATCACAGGGATTGTTTACAAGCGAGCTGAGAAGGTGGGCAGTGTGGAGAGATTAAGGTGAAAGAGAGTGCGGTAAAATACAATGGATTCAAATTGGGGATTGTGGGGAAGATCATGTTTTGTAAACTGTTTTCTCGGACTGTGGGTTTTGGTTCAGAAGAAATAAAACAAATAGCTGGTGGGCAAATGCTAAATGGAAATCAGTCTGTGGTGGGTGTTAGTTGGTCACCGTTTTTTTTTTCTTTCATAATAGCTATCAACCACATAAAAATAACAGCCGTAAAATGTAATAAAATTAACGTCCTCGTGTCACCATTTAACACAATATTTGACAGCAAAAATTAAAAAAATTAACGGACAAAAACATCCAAGACTAAAACTAATACATTTTTTTTTTATCAAAAACTAAAAATAACAACTCAAAAAATTCATGGATTAAAAACATAATTCATCCTAAATGTTATAAGTTGTGCTCAAAGCGTAGCTGATGTAATTCCTGTAGTTGGTATATGTTTTGGTTGAACTGGTATGAAGTTATATACTGGTGGTTACATCGATCAACTAAATCTTATTTTTAAGGTTAAAATATATATTTTGTTTCAATAAATATAAAAATATTTAAAATTTATCCGGATATAATTTTAAGGACTCAAAATTAAAATCTGTTATTTTTTTTGTCTAGGACAAAATTTAAACATTCAAATATATATATGTTATTTTTTTACATTAATTATATGTATAAACGTTGTAAAAAACATTACATTTACATTTATTATATGTAATGACACAAGTAAGACTTGGAGTTAGTGGGGACAATTAAAGAAATTAATAATAATATTATCATACATATCAAAACAAAATATAAAGTATGGTAAAATATATTTTATCCCTCTAAAATTTTCAAAGTTTTATTTTAGTGTTTCCAAAAAAAAATTATTCATTTTTTTTCCCTTAATTTTGAAATACACAACTTTTGATCCTCAAAGCACTATCTAAACTATTTTTCTTCCTTCTATAAATCATTATCTAAATAATTTTGAGGAGAAAAAGTGAAGTATTTCAAAATTAGGAGAAAAAAAGAAAAAAGTAAAGGAGCTAAAATTGAATCATTTTTTTAGAAGAACTAAAAAACATATTTTATCTTCAAGAAGATAATGAAACCTCAAACCGAATAAGCATAAAAAGAACAAAACATATAAAAGAAAATAGTGGGGGGGTGGTGGGGGGGGGGGGGGCGGGAGGGCACAATACTAGATTTATCTCTATTTCCCCACAAAAATCAGAGGATGTGTTTGCTCCAGCTCAATAGTAGTTAGGTTTGCCACTTATTGTAATTATATGAATAATTGGTGTAAAATATCATTATGGTAGGTTATTTACTTGAATTTATGTCTGAATAAAAAATATACTAAAATTTTTATAGTAATATATTTTAAATATTTCCATATTTATGTGGACAAAAACATATTTTAGTCTATTTTTAATAACATTCAATTTAGCTTATAAAAAACAATCTTTCAAAAAAAATGATTTACAATTAAATCATCAGTTGAATTTCCTCCAATTTTTAAAATAAAAATAGAAAATATCCAATTCACATGTTATTTTATCAAATATTTAAAAGAAAAAATTTATTCTTCATAATAATTTTATAAGACCGACATATAAGATTTGTCTTTTTAAGCAACCAAAAAAAAAATTCTATTGTTCATTATAAGTTAATTTTAGTTTGGATTTCACGAAAAAATATATTTATAAAATTGAAGGAAATCAAATCAATTCACTTTAATTAGTGCTAAGGGGTTTGTTGAGTATGTTTACTTGTCTATTTAAAATAAGGTAAATATAGTGTTTTTTGAGTCTAGAACTTTTTCAGTGGCAAAAAATTTGTTACAAAAAAACAAATTCATTCTAATTTATTTGAATTTTCTCTCTCCATATTCAAAGAATCCCCTAAAATTACCGTTGCTAAGTAACCTTATCCATTCTTTTATCTTCAATAGGTGTGCGGCGTGCGTGGCACCGTGTATATACTATTTTTTGGGTGTGTCACACGCCACTTTTTTTTTTTTACACTAGATACACTTAAATTAGTGTTTGGTTTGATTATTTTTTGTTTTCATTTTTTCAGGAAATAAAAAATGGTGATAAAAATGTGTTTTGTTGAATTTTTAAAAATATTTTTAGTGAAAATATTTTCTCAAAAAATCTCGTTTTCAGTGTTTTTAGTTGAGACCAGAAATCTCATTTTGGGTAAAATGAAAACGCGAATAAAAATAGAAAATAAAAATACAAATTAAACACACCCTAATTTTCTCAAATTCATCTAATCAAAGAAGAAAAACTTGTAAAATTTGATACAACATATAAGACACGAACACGTCAAGTACTCGTCATTAGCCAAGAATATTAGAAAAAAGGGCCAGCCAATACTAGTTAATCAAACAAAGCGGAACCTAGCAAACACACTAAATATACACGTAGAATGATACAACAAACATGTAAGATTTCCTTGTCACGCGAAGAAGACATGCACTCCATTATCATGCATTTAGCTAACAAATATAACAGCCCCATAAGGCATTATATATATAAAGCACAAACTAAACTAGAAGGTACAAATTAAGGAAAGAACTTGGTGTCATTCCTTAAGGAAAGCATTATTGTCCCTAAACAAAGAGTTAAGAGAAACATATTGAATCAAAGACCTTCAGTTTGATTTCACATTGCTTATTTTGCATTGAATGTTGAAGATGTCTAGATGTGCTCCAAAGCCAGAAGAAAATACCCAGATGAGGTTGTCTAAGAGCTACGGATTTTTAATCAGGAGTAGATGGACGTTCGTGGGATGTTGCAAGAGAGCGTGGTACAAGGTTCGAATGCATATCTATTGAGAAAAACCTAAGTGTCACGTTAATTAACGAGATACTAGTGCATGATAAAAATTGTAAAGTTTAAACATCATCACTTTACAAATTGGTTTTATAGGTACAAGTTAGGCTTACAAAATCTAAAATCTCCATGGTTAATTGTTGATTATTATTAATTTTAGTTTTGTTAAGCAATTTATGTGTTCAGTAGGTGTCACCTTTCTTATGCAAAAATTGTACATTTCCACCGGTTGTTCATTGTTAAACTTATTATTTATGTAATGTATATATTGTTATGATTAGCAAGGAATTCATCAACCCCGCATCCAATTAGTATCAAAGTTTATGCTACCAAGCGAGTTATATAACGATAACAAAAGTCCTATCCACTATCAAGTTATAGTGGTGTAAAATCGAAGTAATCAGCAGATATTAGTTTTCAATACACGCATTTATTATTTATTACATATTACAAACAGCAATGCACTCTTTACACAAAACTTCATTTTTTTTTCAGAATAAAAAAATTTAAGGTCTAACGTTAGAAAATCATTTTTTGCATTTTCTAATAAAAAATACACACGCTGATATAAAATTATGGTTGAGATAAATTTAGATATATATGTAAATTATATTTAACATTTTAAGAAAATGTAGTAATGTCCTAAATGTCAAGAAAATGTAGTATCTCATCAATATTAATAGCATTGATCCAAATATCCAATTGCAACTCAGTTGCTTTATCGTTATGTTCATGTGTAGGTTGCTAATTTTGAGAAGTCAGATCCCTGTGTTGTGATGGATCCACCACACTGACTCAGGAGAGCTTTGCATTGTCTGGATAGGATGATAATTCTATTACTGCCATTTGGTCTTGCATTTTCTATTTTGTTTAAGAATGAGTTGTTACATGTGCATGGGACAAACTTACTGCTCTTGAATTTGATGTATAAGAATTATCTACTTATACATGTTTTGTTGCATAACTATAATAAACTCATGTTTTATTAATAGATATCGTACTTAAAGGAGAATTGCATAATCCACAATCTGCTTGCTTTATTTTGACCTTGATAATTGGATTGAGTTGTCCGATGATGAGGAGATATTCTTCCTCTCATATTTCTAATAAAGCAGTGACTAAGTGACTATCTTATGTAAAAATCCAAGTGCTCATGTTCATTTGTATATGGAGAAGCAATTTATTTGTAAATATTCCATTTGTTCATTTACTGTAGTTATTTAGCTATTAAATAACAAACAATTACATTAGAATTTTAGTGTTTTTTTATTTATTAAAATAAAAATTAAGAAGAAAAAAATGATAGAGGTGAATTGGTTTTGATATGAGTAGTAAATTGTAGTTGCATGTTCAAATTCTGAATGAATGAATGAATATTGTGATTTGCATCAGATGAAGAATGTTAGAGACATGGTACTCATATGCTTTATTACATGGAATTTTTGTTATCCCATTCATTAATGTGACAAGGTCAACCAAGGAGGCATTTTCTTATTACTCCTTCTGAGAGGAAATAGAGAGGTTGAAGCTCAAGTGTTGTTGCTAGTGGTCCCAAAGAATATATTCCTGCAGCAGTTGCATGTGAGAGGGTTCATACTCCCAATCTATTAATTTAACTATATATCTTCTTGTTAATTTTTTCTTCTTTGTTTTATTATTTTCTATCCCTTTGGACTGGATTGGCTAGCATTGCTTATTAAAATAAAGAAAATTGTGAGTTTAGTCCTTATTTCAACTTCCCATTGATATACTTGCTATTAGTTTTCATTCCCACGATTATTATTTTACTATTTCATGTCAATTATTTTCCTCTCTTGTCACTTAAAAAAATTATTTCTCTTAATAATACTTGTTCCTTTTAATCTAGTTTTGAATATAAATTAAAGTTTTATCTTTAAGAATTTCTTATTAGTGATTGCTAACACTCCTTATTTAAGATTGTAAGCATTAGAATTATTATTCTCCATACAGGTAGCTCAAGGTGATAATAGTGGAGAAGATAATTAGTTGGCAAAGAAAAACCTCTGGGTTGGATACTTCTTGCGGCAATGTCTACCTATGGTTTAGGTATGAAATGTTTGTTCTAGGATAAATTTTATGATAAAATGTTTAAATCTTTGGATTGGTTTTTACTATGTATTGTGGGTTGGGTTCTATTTTAAAGTTTTAGGTAAGAAACCAAATGGACCAAATCCTTGTAGTAACGGTCATACAAGAGTCTTATCTATTTTTTAGTCCTAAGTCGATAAAATGTCAAGAGTGCAGCCTCACTCATAATCAAGCATCGATTTGTTGGCCTAGCCATTAAACCAATTAACGTTTGCTTTCCTGGATTCTACTCTAATTGCAATTTGAACCACACAGAGCAATTAAGATTCATTTTTGACCCTTCAATGTAACACTTTGTTTCTCCTTAGCGTTCTTGGACATCTTAGGCTCTTCAATTATGGATGTAATAATATATTGTCATCACACCCTAATTACACTACTACAAAAAAGGCATTTCATGACGGTTAAAAAATACATTCAACGACGATTTTTAATCGTCTTTAAAGCCAGTATCATAGAAAAGTTAATGATGGTTATAAAACAACCATCATAAAAAGTTTAATTTTTTACGACGGTTGTTAATTATGATCGTCTTAGAATATTCATTTTCTAAGACGGTTGTTTGCTAACAAACGCCTTAAAATCTTCATTTTCTAAGACGGTTCCAGCTAACAATCGTCTTAGAAAAACATACATTCTAAGACGATCAGTTACCAATCGTCGTAGGTTTTAGAAAACCTTTTTTCAAAGTTTTTTCTTCATTATGTTATGAATTAGCACTGATAAAAATTTTACACCTAAGTTATACTAACTAATAAAGTCAAAGCAAAAACAACAACTAACTTTTTCAGACAATACAATACAGATACAATAGTTAAAGAAAAGTTTTTAAAGATAAGGAAAAAAAATCATGAGATATCAAGGTCATTATTGTAATTTATCTTTTACCATCAATTCAAACACACAAATAGGATAAATCAATAAGAGACTCAGTACTATATATGCTTCCTTTGAGAGTCGATGCACTCACTTTTCACTTTTCTTCTTATAACTCAATCTAAGTCATATTTTAAATATAATCATATAAGATAATGTTAGTGTTTAAAGTAGCAAATAGATGCAATTTTTATGTTGTTTTCTAATTAAAATTAAATTTTTATAATTTAAGGATATTTTAATATAATTTTTAAGGCAAGACTCTAATTAAGATATAAATTATACATTTCTCATATAAAGGGTTATAGTATAATGTTTGTTTTCTTAAATAAAATAAGAAATAAGTAGTTAAAAGGAATTTTATCTCCTAAATGTTGTTGTCCTAAAGGTAAAAATAAAATAAAATTTAAGAAAATACTGTTAATAATTTTTATCTCCCAAAAAATTTACTAGGACCTCGTAATCCCTCAAGATAAAAAAAAAAAATAAAGCACTAACCATGTACAAGCCATCAAGTTCAATTTATTGACTACAACTTCCTAGGCAAATATTAATTGACTACAACTTCCTATACACTAGTACCCATGAGTACTGATTGCATTTTATCATGTTATACATGAACATACTATTTCCTAAATGCATTAACTAATATTTCCAAATTAAAACTTCCCAAACAAAGGAACTGAATAATATTCAAGGCTTGAGGAAAGGTAAATTTTAGCATGTTTATGTAATGATTTTCTTGTTAATTAAATTTACCTCACAAAAGACAAGTGTAGATTTTTTTTATTCTTAACTCAATTATTGATCGTAACCCAAACTCGTGCATATGTCTAGTGGAACCAAACTGTGATTTCCTAATAATAAATTGGAGAAGGAAGCTTGCGACCCAACAATATCTCAAGCTCGCCACCCACTATCTATCTAAGGATATTCCCCCCTTTTGATTTGGTATTCTTGCTAGAGCAATTAATTGGTATTCTTGCTAATGACTTGGTTCCTACAAAGCATGCGGCATAATTCACATAATTTTTCTAATGATATTTTCCCCCTTCTGATTCTGGCTATTTTTTTTAATTATCAGTGGGACAAGGAAAACAACAAAACTACGACCTACTAATTTTGTTTAATTTAGGTAATACGACCTACTTATAGGAATTTTTTTAAATATTAATAGAAACTAAATTATTAGTACAATTTTATATTTATAAATAATATATTATATTAAAAATTAATATGTATTGTTGAAATATTAAGTGTTAGCATAATATATCATAATTTTAATATAAATGTATAATTGTTTTATTAACAATTTAATTTTAATGAGACAAAAACTATACTCACAAAAGTTATAATAACACTTAATAAAAGGAAAAATAAATTACTAACACATTGTTATATCTCATTGAGTGCTAATATAGAGATAACAGAAGCTATAGAGAAGTTAGTTGGCATAAAGGTAACCTGTCTAGCCACATGCGCATCGAGAGCACCTAGGGGATCATCAAAGATGTACACATGAGAATTGGAGTAGACAGCTCTAGCCATGGATACTCTCTGCTTTTGGCCACCGCTGATGTTTACCCCTCTTTCACCAATTTCAGTAAGATCATGACCACCCTAGTCATTAAAAGAAAGAAGGAAGCAAGGCCTACCAACTTAAAAATCTAATAATTAAATTGAAAATTCATTGTATGCACTTAAATGCTATAACTCATATGCACTCACCGACAGTATATTAGAATCATATAACTTGACTAAGACATACTATATAAATAGCAAAAATGTACCTGCAACTGATGATCAATGTTCCCCACAAATCAATTCACTTTGCATCCTTGAAGACATGTAGCCTGTATATAACAACCTTAAAGTAGAAATTGCATTCATTCTTACTGCGTGTCCAATAATGTCAACTGTGTACATGCTTACAAAAAATTGTATATTATCAACTATGTACATCACAAGCAAGGTACTTCATCATTTTTTTATTCGCATGAAATGTATTCTAAAAAGGAAATGTTCCAGACTAAGTATAGGGAAGGAGATGGATCCCCAAGCAACTTAGGCATGATTTGGTGGATAGCTGAAGAGAGAGAATGCTAAAATATCAATATATATTTGATAAATTTATATCCATCCTTGCTTCTAAGATGGATTGAGAACATCAACCATAAGAAATATATAATTCAGAAAGCATAAGCAAAATAAATAAGTGTGAAGTACTGAACAAAGATATCTTAGATACCTAAAGAAGTGGCCCATAGACCAGCAAGTGCATCAAGATATTTCTTCCCGTTAATGTCATATACATAGCTTCCCTGGATCAATTAATCAGGTAAATAACATAATTGAAAAAGTAATTATCATTAAATCTTTAAAATGAAAACAAAGGAAACTGTGATTTCCTAAATATATCACATTAAAGTAATATCTAAAAAATCACAAAAACAACAACAAAGTTCACCTCTGACTTTTCTATGACCAGAGGATGCAAATCAGTAGTCTGCCACCCAGCCGTGAAAGGAGCAAGCATGCTATGGCCTTTGAACCTGACAAAATTGAAGCAATTCAGCAATTTTACTGACACTAAACATATAGGGTTTGCAAATTTATAACTTCAAACTGATTTGTCATTGTTTTGTTAAACAAAAAAAAGAATAGAGTTCATACATGGACTCTCCAAATGAATATCTTTTCAATTTATAGTTATCATAACTGCCAGTGAACTTAAAATAGGAATCTAAAGAGAAAAGAGAGGTGTTAGATAATGCATTCAACATACTCTTGATTGCATCAAAATCATAAATACTAACCAGAGAGATGTCCTAGTCACTCACTTCTCCCTTTGGATAATAAAAGGCTATTCATACCTCCAGTTTAATACAATTAGCTTGAAATCTCAAAAGAAAAAGCAAAGCGACAATATTCAGCACCATATTTTATTATAGAAAGCAATGATTGTGATATTGAGTTTAAAGGCACTATACCAATTAAGAGACATGCAAGACAAAGCTACTATCAATACACAAAAGCACACATGATCAAAAGGTGGTAAGAAGTTATCATAGAAGAACCATATACCCTTGACCATTTTTTCACATCATTAGGGGAAGTATCCTTTGCCAAGGAAGCCTCCATGCTATTTGATCTAGACAATAAGGGAGCCTGAAGGAGATTTTCTTGAGCACTTTTGGAAACCGCAGCATATGCTAAAGATGAAGCAGTTTGTAAATAGAAAACAAAATAAGTATCATAAAACAAATAAGAGTTATGTGTAACAAATAGGACTATTTTTGGACCATCCATTTACATCAAAAGAAATCAATAAACTAGCATACAAGGTAGATCACCATTGATAACACAAACAGGCAGCCAACATTTCAAAATTCTGAACTACAACCTTCAGAGAATTACTAAATCCCTTAATCAAAATTTACAGATACTACTAGGTTCCTTGAATTTAGCGAGAATGATACAACCATAATTTTATTAAAACAAGATATTTTTAACCATAATTTACACAAATTTTTTAACATATTTCTCGAGATATTTTTCTCAGAAAGTTGAAGTTGAAAACATCTAATAATAACATTCAGACTTGGTCAGAAGCACAATAAAAAAAACAATCTCGAATCCAAACCCTAATTAACCCTTAATTAAAGAACATCAAGAAAACAAATCCCAACCTCCTTTGCAAAAATCCTACAACAGCGAAATCAAATCCCAAATCATGAAACGACAACCATTCCACAATCAATATATAGGGATTTTGAATTAAAAAAAAAATATCACATAAAATTCAAGAATGCTCAACGAAGTGCAAAATGATAATAACGGAATCGAAAGAGACAAGATTGCAAATGAGATCAGATCGGATCTGAATCGAAGGAAGAGAAAAAGGAAGAAAAGAGGAAAAACATGAAGAGGTCGAAGGAAGAGGACCGTCACGAACGACTGGAAGAGGTGGAATCCAGAGACAATGTGGGGACATGTCGGACCTTCGATCGCACTCAAACAACGGGCACGGGAGACGGCGGCACAAAAGCTAGATAACAGTGGGGATGATGGAGCTAGGTTGGCACGAAAGTCACGGGAGTGCGAAAATGCTAGGGCTTCTCTTGTTAATACACAAATAAGCAAACAAAGACGGTCTTTAGGAGAAAACCGTCTTTGTACCCTAATAGAAAATTACCAATCTGCCATCCCGTAAACTCATCAAAGGCGGTTTTATGCAAACGTCGTCGTTATGTTTGAGTTTTTTACGCAAACGCCGTCGTTACGTTTGAGTTTATTACAAAAATGTCACCGCTAACCTTTCTAAGACGGTTCTCTAGAATCGATGTAGAACTTTTCTAATATTTAATAACCATCTTGCTGACAATTTATTAACATGCAGGCATACATGCAAAATGGTATTTTCTCTATAGTTCATTGATTATTACTCCTTTTCAATGTTAAGTGCTTATAGTTTCTTCAGGTACTACCCATAATATGTGCTTATTTTTTTAATTTTATTTTTGCATTGTTCTTTCTATATCTAAGGATAGCTTATTCACTAAATATAACTTTATTTGCTTATAGTACTATGTTTTCTTCATACCAATCCCAAATTAGAGAAAAAATTAATTTAGTAATATTTTATTATTGGGTCCGAATGACTAAAATTGCATGTATGATTTCATGTAAAAAAATAAAATAAAAAAATCAACATCAGTTTTCGTCGAAAACCATCTTAAAATGTATGATATAATAAAGTGGTTTTAGGTGATACTCATCTTAAAATTTTAGTATTCTAAGACGATTATCACCAGAAAATCGTCTTAGATTCTTGACAATCTAAGATGGTTTAAAAACCGTCGTGAAAAGTAACCGACGTAAAATGTGATCAATAATCAACGTAAAATATGTTTTTTCTAGTAGTGTTAATAAAAGGTTTGCCTATAATAATAATGAGTAGATCACACTTAATGAGAAAATCAATCTCTTAATTAGCAAATATGTCTTTTAATGACCTAGTTATACATTTTAGAATTTTAGAATTTGCGACAATTGAGTTTGGGTTTCTTGGGGTGCAAAATATAGGATGATTCATATCATTCAAAACCAAATAACAAGTGTGACAACAAAACTTAAAAATACAAAAAAGACGAATGACATAGGTATACTAATTAATTAATTATGGGTTAATAAGGTTATTTGGATTTGACTTTATTTCTAATTAGGTAATAATCAACACAATAGCGTTACCATGAACAGGATAGGATGACAAGTCTCTATGTAAACTCTATTTAAGGCTAACTGTTAACGATTGTCGAATCATTCTAAAACAATCTAGGATTAATTCTGCAGTACACATTAACCTAAGTCGATTCAAAGACACAATCTAATTTGATTCCGACTTCAATTCACTTATAAATACCTGGGGATTTCAACAAACAAGTTGCAAACAATTGATAAAAATTGCAAAAATAGAATTGTAGAAACAAAAAAAAAAATGAAACAGATTTTAGAGTATCAATCCAATTCACCAAATCCAAGAAATTTGAATTATCACAGTTTTCTACAGATGATGATTATGTTATGAAAGTTCAGTCAACCTCATTAGAGGTAATTCAATCGAACTAATCCGTAAATTCATTGAGATCACAAATCAAATTGAAATATCATACAACTAATTTGTAATTAGATTCAAATTAGAAAATTAATCAATAGCCTAATTTATTTCCAATCCTAAACACATTCAAAATCATGAATATAAAAATAGAATTGGAGAAGAGGAAAAATATTCACAACAGAATTCAGAATACTTAACCAAAACTCAAATTCCTCATTGCTTGGACTAGATCCTTAGATTGTTTAGTTGTTTAGCCTTCCATAGTCATCATCAATGGAAGAACCACAAAAATTGAGCAAGAAAAGAGTTGAAGAACAATCGAGAGAAAAAAAGAAAAAAGAGTTTGATCTTAAAAACTTGCACTTGAAGTTTCTAAAATCTATTTGTGCAAAATGTAAATAACTAAGTAATAAACTACACTAATATATACTCTAACTAATCAGAAGTAATGGATGGGCCCTAATTAGGCCTATTTAATTAATCTAATTACACAATGTAAAGGTCCAAATTCACAGCCCAAAATCCAAGAACAGAGTGTAACGACTCGCCTCGTCCCTACGATATCAATATTCTAAACCTTGTAAATTGCAATTTTTTAAATGAAAATTCCTTTAATTTGCTTATGAAAACTGAGAGTAAATTTTTCACGATATATGTTCACCAAACAACGGACAAATACTTAAATGGATACATATAGATATATTAACTCAATACACATCATTCACATGATAGAAGGTAAATTAGTTCATACATATAATTAATTTTGTAATTTACATCCTCAATTCAAAAAGAATTATAGAATCAGCTATAGAGGAGTTGATTAACAAAATACAACACTCTCCAAAAATAATTCCAAGGTCATTACGCCGGCATGGTGGCTCCAAAAAAGGAATCTCACTTCACGTAATCTACTATTGTTCATCTGCTTCTAAAAATTAAGGTTCACGATCATCATAAGTACCAACCACATGGTACAAAAATTGCAAATGTGAGTTTATTATAAAAGGAACCAACACGAAAATCAAAGGACCGTGATTAGCAAGAAAACATTAATAAATATCATAATCATATACAAATGTTCACTAGTCCAACAAACACTCAACAAGTAGTCATCAACTTTCCATAATTCCAATAAATCATGCGCATGACCTCAATCCTCAAATGCAATATGGTACCATTTGTCAAGAAATAGCCTAAGCATGTCCTCGCGACACTCTCACTTAGGAAAATTTGGCATCAAGTGTTGAGGTCACCCTGTCATGCACATACAACTCCCCCCACCCCCCATGGTGATCAACCTGAGTCTCAAGGGAGTTCCAAACCGAGTGACATGCCCCCAAGTACAAGTATTTTCCCTCACGAGAAACTACAAGTACTTACTAACAAAGTTTATACTATTTCCATGCAATATGAAGTAAGAAACATGGGCTCCATCAATGCATTGACCGTGGATAATTAAATATTCTAAGTCATTCCATTTCAGAGATGCTTAAAACTCTTTAACCACTTTATTTATGCCACCAGGGATATCCATCATGGTCACTGCACCCCCCATGTGCATACACAACATACATCATCACAATGACACTTTCAACATCAACAACACCCCATCTCGATGTCATTATCACATCAACATCATCTCATCTCAATGTCATTTTCAACATCAACATCATCTCATCTTATCTCAATGACATTATCATCATCAACATTATCTTATCTCAATGACATTATCATTATCAACATTATCTTATCTCAATGACATTATCATCATCAACATTATCTCATCTCAATATTATTATCAATAACAACATCACCTCATGTCACATTATCATCAATAACAACATCATTCTCATATCAATATTATCAACAATAACAACATCATTATTTATCAATATTATCATCTATAACAACACTATTATTTATCAATATTATCATCACATCCTATCAACATTATCATCGATAACAACATCATTAATATTCCCATCCCACAAATACATACATATAAATTTCATGCTTGAGATTCACACTTCCCGGGTCTTCAAACAACATAAGTCTAATAAAACGATACTATCATTTATCAATAGTTGATGTATCGCATTGAAAACATTATTTTTCTTGAAAACCAGCATGCACAGGGACTAACATGCATTCCCATAATTGGGTCCACTGACCCTAATTATGGTATCAAAGGCATAAATTATACTCCCATCGGCTATCATGAGCTTTTTGTCAACTTCTCTTTGCGTCGCTCAGAGGCCTTTCTCGTTCCCGTTCGTCGGTCCAAACACAAAGTTCTATATACCAAATCGAAAGGAATTTAGTATAGATTTAAAAATTAAGGTTAATAATAACATTTGGGGTCAATTGCCTTTGTCAAAACAAAAAATGGCTAAGGGGTGTTTCGGGTTCTACTATAAAGAGATGTCATTTTAAAATTTCGACCACGCCAATGTGACCAGGGTTCAGCGAAGGCCACGAAAATAACATCAATTTTATAAAAAGGTAACTTCTACAAAACAAAAAATGGCTAAGGGGTGTTTCGGGTTCTACTATAAAGAGATGTCATTTTAAAATTTCGACCACGCCAATGTGACCAGGGTTCAGCAAAGGTCACAAAAATAACATCAATTTTATGAAAAGGTAACTTCTACAATGTCTCATTTTCAAAGGTTTTTCAAAGGAAGTGTAAAAACATCATATTACAGTACCCAAAACACAAGGGGCACTAAGAGAAGCTCAAACTAACTAGGAGAACGGCATAAAAGTCAAGGTTACCTCAGAGAAATGGCCAAGATCCCACTGACAAAATCAACGACTTAGATAACATCGATTTGAGGAACGCACGTTAAACAATCAAGATCCCACCGACAAAATCAATGGCCTAGATAACATCGATTAGAGCAACACATGTTGAACGGTCATGATCGCACCAATAAAATCAACGGCCTAAATAACACCAATTGGAGCAACACATGTTGAGCAGTCAAGATTTCACCGACAAAATCAACGACCAAGATTGCACCAAATAAATTGTGTTACTGTTAAATTTTTCTATAAATACAATGCATGTATTGCCATCATATACACAAACAGACTCACTTTCTCTCGTTCTAATATATTTCTCTTTAACTTCTTCTTGACATTAGTAGCAAAGCCTAAACCATGGAAGCTACAACTGCTTCTCTTCTTTGCAAAATAACACCTTTGTAGATCAAGAAAAGTATGTAATACATGTTTTACTTTTCAATGTTAATTATGTTATGATTTACAAATGTTCATGTTGTTATTAATTTGATTTCTACATGTAATAGATGATGTAAGCTAGTCATATGCTCAAGCTATACCTTCTCCAGATCCCAAAATTGATCTTTATTGGTTCAAGCTGGATTTTCAAATGTTACAAAGCTCGAATAGATTAAAATCTATGATGCTTTAATGAATGTTTCAATAGAAAAATGGAGACCTGAATCACACATATTTCATCTTCCAGTTAGTGAGTGCACAATCACTTTGGAAGATGTTACTCTTCACCTAGATTTACGGGTTGATGCAAAACCAGTTACTGGCTCAACATATTATGATTGGGAATAAATGTGTGCAGAATATATAGGTGTTGTTCCTCAAAAGAATGCACTAGTGGGATCAACATTGAAACTAAAATGGTTGAAATAAAACATGTTGACTCTCTCGGCAAAACCCACAACACAACAATTAGCCGCCCATTGTAGAGCACACATTGTAGCGTTGATTGGTGGAGTGTTGATACCAGACAAGTCATGAAATAGAGTTCACCTGATGTATCTATGTTAGTCTTCATTTATGACTAACTTTTATATAGAAAAGTGTTATAAAATGTTTGTCTTTTCCCCAATTTATGGTTCTTTTTGTAGGTTTGTACATATTTTTAGGTTTAGTTTAGTTTTGTTCAGTAGAAATGCCCAACATTGTGAATTTAATATGTTTCAACTTCAATTTAAGGTAAAAAAAGATGAAATTTGTGAAGGCTAGCAGCTGGTGTCTCACTAAGTGAGGCTTGTGCACTTAGCGAGAATCATGCGCTAAGCGAGGGACTCAGCCCGCTTAGCGAGTTGGGAGAATCTGGAGGAGAATCTAAGAAGCATTTGCAAGCTCAGCACATCATCAGCTCGCTCAGCGAGACGCTTGTCTCTTCCTGCGCTAAGCGCGCCCAACTCGCTCAACGGATGTTCACTTACTCGCGCTAAGCGCGAAAATGGCGCTAAGCGCGACGTCGAGGTCAGAAAGCCTCGCTTAGGTTTAGTATAGTTTTGCTCAATAGAAATGCCTAACATTGTGAATTTAATGTGTTTCAACTTCAATTTCAGGTAAAAAGGATGAAATTTGTGAAGGCTAGCGGCTGGTGTCTCACTAAGCAAGGCTTGTGTGCTTAGCGAGAATCATGCGTTAAGCGAGGCACTCAACCCACTTAGCGAGTTGGGAGAATCTGGAGGAGAATCTGAGAAGCATTTGTGCACTCAGAGCATCATCAGCTCGCTTAGCACGACATTTGTCTCTTCCTTTGCTAAGCACGCCCAGCTCACTCAGCGGATGTCCACTTACTCGCACTAAGCGCGAAAATGGCGCTAAGCGTGACGCCGAGGTCAGAAAGCCCTTTTTAAAGCCTGGAGTGAAAGAAGAGAAGAAAGCATGGCAGAGAATAGAGAAAAATAGAGAATAAAGGCGCAGAACAGAGCAAGGGAGCAAAAAGCTTAGATTTTAGGTAGATTATAGGTTTTTGAGTGATTTTTTGGTCCTTAAAGGTGGAGGACACATCCTCCCCACTGTGTATCAGTGAATTGCTCTCAAACCCCTTCTTCTACTTGTAAAAGGTGCTTCCTTGTGATGGAAGGCTAAACCCATTATTGGAGAATTTTGCTGAGTACTTGATGTAAACTCTTATCCTATCTATTTAAAGTTGTTTTATGTGTTCAATGTTTCTATTTGTGCTTTATTATCGCATGCTTGTGGCTTGATCACCCATTTGTATGTGTTGTTAGGAGCTTTAGCATTGGAAAATGTATTGGATAGGACAGGGCTAAGTTATCGTATGTTTGGACACAGAGTGCGGTAATTTAGTTTTTATTATGCTGTAGTCGTAACGCTATTTGGTTAGGCTAAGTTCAACAAGATACATCTGAGAATGAAGCTTAATTTGAATTAGTCCAAACTCACGAGACATCGATGTTTGGTATTTTAGCCCTCTGCGTAGAATACAGAAATAACCTTAAATAGAGAAATACTTTTAATTGCATCAAGTATCTCAGTAGGAGGACCCAACACTTTTACATATCTGTTTTCACATCCACTTGCTCATATTTACTGTTTTCAATTAGAATAGAAATCACATTTGTTTTTAATTCATGACAATCAATTCTTTGCACAAATGTCTGCCTATTGAATGATGTTTTGCCAAATAAAACAAGTTCCCTGAGTTCGATACTCGGTTCTTACCGTTTTATTATTACTTGCACGACTCGGTACACTTGCTGGTTAGATTTCGCATCACCAATTTTAACAAGTAATGCGGGGGAGAAACAATCTACCTCTGTTAGAAGATCTTGAATGGGCTAGACGGTACAACTGGGGTTAGACATGTTTAGCACATTTATACAGAGAAATGTGTAGGACAATTTATCCATCATCCAAAAAAATGGAAGGATGTGCATTGTTGTTGTAGTTATGGGCATAGTATCGCATGTCATTCATTCAACCAAGGGTGGAGCACCAACCGTCTTATCCACTTGCAACTAGGTAAATAAATTTTTTTCACTCGAACTAATACCATTTTTGATAAAGTATTAGACACTAACATATTACATTTCACTAAATGGAGAGGCAAAGGGCTACAATTTTCTAGAGTCCCACACAGTGATGTTATAGGCTATGAATCAAGATTTGTTAAGATGTGTAACAATGTGGTTAAACCATTTATTTTTGTTTTATTTATTCAAACTTCAATTATATTGTTTTATAAATTATTGAAGCAAATTATTTTTTTAGTTCCATTGAATGTTTTATAGAGGGTTTGAGTCATTTGTGTCAAAACATGCATACAAGGATTCCAAAATATGGATTGTTTGTGTTATTTTAATTTGTTTCCCAGTGGTATTATGGCAGTAAAATGACAAGGTCGTGCTCTAATTTAGACTTTGTAAAAAACATACCAAATCCACCGCGTAATATTGACAAACTCTATCAAATTGACATGAGAGGATACAGTGACACAAATTGGACAGAAGAACATCAACAATGATGGATTGCAATTTGGAAGGAAAGATGCAAATACGGGTTAATTGACTAATCTATTCAAGGACATCTTGAACATATGAGCCATTACATGACTGGTGTTGAGAAAATTAAAATTTTTGTCTGACATGGTTTGTAACTCATCCAAACGGTTCGCCACATCTCGCTCAACTCTAGAGATGGAAACTAAACAACATCCTTCACCACAAAGCCCAATAGTTGTTGCCAACATGCATGATGAAGGACTATAACCACCTCTTCAATCATACAAATACATATCACAACAATATCATCATCAAGATTATGGGCACAATTTGCAGTTCTTCAATGCTAACAAAGCAGATTTTATGAGCAACATCATAGGTACAGATCTTCGAACACTGAAATCTGCTTATGCGTACATGTAAAGTATGCTCATACCTTTATTTGCATCCTTTCATCAAACTATTGTCGGTGGTTCTTCAATCAATCAACCAAATATTAATGATTTCGTCCAGGAAGAGCAACATGTTGTTCCCAATGAACAACTTCAACCACAAGACATGAACGGGTACATCAGTAATTGACAAAAGAAACAAGCAACCTCCCAGATAGGGAACCAGTGGACACTAATGACATTAATTGCCCTTGTTAAATTATTGTATACTATGAATGTCAGTTTGCCCTTGTTTATTGATTGAACAATGAAAATTGCATTTATTGACTGAGAACTGTATTTTTCTAAGATGAATTGATTGAACATTATTTTTTTCGACATGATTTGACCCCACAATGCTTTTTCCCAAACAATTTGACCTCACATTGCTTTTTTGAGATAATGTGATTGAACGATACTTTTTATGAGATGATTTGATTAAACACTATCTTTTTCGAATTACACAAACCAACTGTAATAATTTAAGACACAATCTAAACCATTTTAATTGCCAGTGCGATATCATTTGTTGGTATGAGTCACAGGAGAATAGTTGATCACCTAATATAAATAGCAATAGGGGTTAGATGCAACTCATCACCTTTGTCTGATATTCATCATATTGCGTAAAACATGGAGAGTGTATCCACTCTTGTATATTGTGACGGTGACATGATTTCATCATATGAAGGGATAACGTTTGAATGCCCTAATGATCCTAAAGTCATCACAATAAGTGAGGACATGTCGCTTGATGTCTTAAGGAAAACAATTTTTTACATAAACAGAGGTTATAGAATTTTACTTGATCTTTTTTACCATCAACCAATTTACATAGGTGATGGTTGTGTTGAACATGATTGTATGGAGCTTAAATGAGACTATTATGTGGAAAAAATGTTTTTCATATATTCAAAATTTAGTACCAAAGGTTCGATTAAGTTGAATGTAACTTTTGGACATTTTTCAGATGAAATCCTTGTCTTGTTGCACAAACCAAGAAAACCAAGAACTACTAATGAGATCACTGCTATGATGCGTGATGAATCTGTGTAGTCATTGCACAAACTAGTTGTTCTAACATTTTTATGTACTTTAATCTTGTTAGTCCCTGAGTTATTTATTTAAGCTTTCTTTATTATTTTTTTTCATTTTCTTCAATCTAGATAAACTTGGCTTCATCTTTTCTCTTTTTTAGGTACGTTTACTTTCAAATTATGGCACCTATTCTAAATATTTTCATTTAAGGATTATTTTAAAAAATACTATTTGACAAAAAATAGATTACAAGTGATTTCTTTAAAATAAATTAATTTAAAATGAATCTTTAGGGCATGTTGTATGAAATTAAAAACATGATAGAAAGATTTATAAATAATTTTAAACAATAAATTTAATATAAAATTAACAATAACATATGCAAATAAAAAATATATATATATATAAATTAATAAAAAATTAAAATAATTAAAAAATAAAACGTTTAAAAAAACTTAATTAAGAAAAAAAACGATTTCTTAACTGAATTTTAAAAAAAAATCACATTTAGAAACTTAACTAAGAAAAAAAATAACAAGTGAGATATCGGTTTCAGAGAAATCGATTTTTCACCTTGTATGCTGAAATGTATCATCCATGTAAATAAAAATTTGGATGTATTATTTGGATAAATAATTAATTTATTTATATTATTTGGGTTAGAAACTCTTTATATATATCCCCTAAAATATGCTTTTTATATATAATTACTATTATAATTACAATTTATAAAAATAAATATATTTTAATATAAAAAATATATTTTGAATTTAAACTATGATAAAAGATTATTTTTAATCATTGATATTTTTTCAAAAACTTATTGAAATATAATTTATAAATAGAGATAGAAGAAGAAAAATGGAGAGGAATAGAGTAGACACTTTAAAAATTAAGATAAATATATAAATAAAAAGAGAGGGTAGTTTTAAGTGATTGAGAAAGAAATATTTTTGCTAGCTGCGGAATAATGTGCGAAATGAATTTCAAAAGTAAAAATGTTAAGAATGACTAATTGAAAAAGTGGAGAACGAGAGTCTCAATTTTAATTTATATATAATCTAATTTTATAATACAAAGAGTAGTTAAAAGAAACGTACGTGTTATTAGAAAATAAAATAAGAAAAGTTTATAGGAGGTAGAGTTTTGCCTTGTTACATTTATACAAAAGTTGTGTTATTTTCTCTTATAGATTTTTGGGTACGAGATTATAGTTATTTTTTACGAAAAATAAGAATATCATGAGAGAAAAAGTTTCATATGCCAAGTATATAATGCAGTAACCTTGATCTCAAAAATAGCTTATTAAGCTTAAATAACCACGCACCAATTGATACACGATTTCTAACTTATAATTTGACTTAGGATAAAACCATAAAATTTTTTAGTATGGCTTTTCAATAAAAAATGAAAATTTTCTCGTTAACTCACGCAATAAAGATTCATATCAAAGATTGACATACATTACCAACGTTAATTTTAACTGGAAAATAAAAATTGTTGAAATAAAACACCAATTGTTATTCGATTTATGTCATTGGTCATTTTCTAAAAATTTGGACGTATATTAATGTTAATAGGTTCCCTATCGTTATCTACACCGTTACCATACACTCTGTATCCAAACTAGATAATTGATAATTGAATTTTCTGTGCCAATGACAAGAGTAGGCAGCAAGAGAAAACAATTGATGTTGTGGAAGTTGACATTGACAAGAGAAGGCAACGTGGGAAAGAAAGCAAAATCCACGTCTATAAATTTTGAATGCAAGTTAGTGTGTTAAGTGTATTATTGATATTGTGGAAGTGAGAGATGGTAGGACCAGTGAGGCCTCAATTTGTGTTGTTTGGTTCGTCCATAGTTGAGTTCAGTTATAGTGATGAAGGTTGGGGAGCTATTCTTGCCAACTTGTATGCTCGAAAGGTACTTATATAGTTATGTTTCATGTTGTTATTGTTCATTCCATTATGGTTTTCTTATCTTCTTTGTCTTCAGGTTAATTAATGTTGTGTTTTTTCTCTTTTTCTTTCATTGCATGCACTTTGATTTGCACAATCTTGGGTTGTGTGGTTTTAAGGTTATTCACTCACTTTCTTTTCTAGCTTCAGTTGTGAATGATGATTGCAAGAGGGTAAAAGTTGTTGGTGTTCTCCTTTGATTTCGCTGGATAATTGTTTTGTTTTGTTTATGAACTCATGTTTCATATAGAGACGTGGGTTTTTGTGATCTATGGATGATCCTTATTGAGATTTGTTTTTGTTCAATTTTGTTTGTGTTTTTAATCTTCAATTAAGAACAGGACTGCATGCACGCAATGGAACAGTTCCTTTTGGGAAAAAAGAAAAAGTTTCTATTTATCACTAACTCGGATTGCCATGAATATATGCAAAGTAAGGCTAGTCGTTTTCTTGTGGAGAAATGAGAAAGTAAGATGCAAATTATTGAGGAAAAAAGTTATTTAGTGCCAACATAAGTCACCATATTGAGAACTTTTTGAGGAAGTGGTGGTCCTGTAATCCAACTGGATTAGCAATTAGACAAAAAAAAGTGGAAATTTCATTGATAAGATTCCTCCATATCCGAATTTAGATCAATACGAGAAAGGATCAGAAATGAATGTACAAAGAAATGATGAAACAGAAAAAAGATGAATGCTATGACAGATTACACACTCCAAGATGTTTGAGACCCCTCTCCCCTCCATCATTCTTTCTTTCTTTTAGCACAAGAGAACAGATAGAGTAATATCTAATATTTGAAATAGAGTGGTCTAAGAACACATGCATATAAAGTGTCTATATTTGAAATACAAGGCAAAATAACAAACGTTTCATTTGGATAAACTTCTCTGTAAGAACTGATAAGAATAAAAAAAATGAAATTAAACTTCTATCGTAAGTTAAAATTAGTTTACGCATTAGTTAAAATCAGTTTTTTGAGAAATCTTCTACATATTTACTTATACATAAGTTAATTTTAACGTATGAAGGAAGCTTACAGAGCTAGTCAATTTACATTTGTATATGCTTTTTGTGAGTTTAGCATTATGATGGTAAAAGAGTATAACTTATCACACATTGACTTGACAAAGGCAGATATAGTTTTGCGAGGATACGCTGGTTGGAATTCAAGGCGTGCTCTTCAGAATCTGGATAAAATATTTCCCAAGGTATTGAGCATCTGTGGTAATTCCCTGTGTTGATAAATCACACCTTTTCTTCAACTTCAATATCTCAACCTTTCTTGACAAATGATAAAATGTGATAATTTTATCTGTAGTTGTAAATTGGCTTGTTTATGCTGAAGACTAGATTAAACATTCTAGCATATGATAGCCTTCTATTTGCCTTAGAACTGAGCATGTATATATTAAGAACATTGGTTTGAAGTTTAAAAGATCAAATGTATTATTATAAACTTCATTTCATGATTGCAGCATATGCGCACGCACACATATTAATCTTCAGATTCATTTTTGCACATTGTGATCACTTTGATTCTCGCTCAGACTGACTTAAAGGGAATCACCCTATTACTCTGTCATCTTAATTCAGGATGCCACTGATCAACCATCACTGATAATTGTGTACTTTGGTGGTAATGATTCTATGCATCCACATCCATCTGGCCTTAGCCCTCATGTACCTCTCCAAGAATACATTGAAAATATGAAGAAGATTGCTATCCATCTCAAGGTAAACTTTTACAACAAGAGTACAAGTTTCCTCTCTTTTTCCACACATTATCACTTGAAAAAAAAAAAGTTATATCTTCAAGAATTCAAGTACTATTTATTGATATTGATTCAAGTATTCTTTACATCCTTATTTATTTCTATGAAATTTGACCCAAAATCTCTATGGTTGTCAGAGCCTTTCAAAGAAGACTCGTATAATATTTCTCAGTTCCCCTCCCATCAATGAGGTGCAAATGCATGAAACTCTCAGGTTCTGACTACAATTCATTTTGGTTATTGTATATAACTTCACATTATCTTGAGGCTATGATAGTGATGCCTGCACTTCTATTTTTTTATTAAGACCTTGCTTTTATTTGTGCTATATGATTAACAAAGACACATACCTGTTGATGGTGCGCTACTTGTAACCTCACTGACACATATATTCATAAACTCGAAGGTTGGTATTTACTAATATAAAAGGTCAAACCTGTACCATGGCCCAAAGCCCCAAAGGTTATGTGATGGTATTCAAACTTGAGACTAAGCTTCAATACTGGCTTGTCTGATATGTAAAACTTGGCATCTTTGGCTTTATACTAACAAGACCCGAATCTATTATGCTGGCACATGATAAACTTAGAGGATTGAAGGATCGTTCCTAATAGATTGAACATTCTTGTTAACTGATTTTCTTAAAAAATTCATCTCAATCTTGTACTCTAATGAATTAATGGTTGAACTGAATCCAGTGATCTATTGGGGCCACTAAGAAGGACAAATGAAGCTTGTCGAACATACTCGGAAGCATGTTTGGAGCTATGCCGCGAGATGAATGTGAAAGCCATTGATCTCTGGTCTGCACTCCGGCAAAGGCATGACTGGTTAGATGTTTGCTTTACGTAAGTATTTATATGTCAATTGCTCTATGTCTAAACTATAATGTATCTGAAGGAAAAGTGAAAATATACTCAAGTTCCATTTGATGGTGGTGGTGATTGATAGGGATGGAATTCATTTGTCAAATGAGGGAAGCAAGATAGTGGCAAAAGAGATATTGAAAGTCCTCAGAGAAGCAGACTGGGAACCTAGTCTGGACTGGAAGTCAATGCCAGTTGAGTTTGCAGAAGATTCACCATATGAACCAATTGGTGCGGATGAAAACACTCATATAGATGTCTCTAACTGGAACAACATCCAGGGAAAGTCTCAACTGGAAATGAGTAATTGCGCATTGACCAAGGGATTTAGCTCAGTTGATTAAGCAGAATACATGTCATTATAAATCCCTAGTTCCTATCTTTGATGCCTATATATAAGAAAGAATAATTGCGCATTTTCACGCTACAGAAATGTCCATAATGTACTGTGAGTCACAAAGTGGCGGGGTTATATTACTTTTATTGTGCTTAAAGAAATATGGTGTTCTTGGTGCATATTGAGCATTTGAGCTAGTTATATCTGGTTTTTGAGCGTGTTGTGAACTTGTGACGGGGTGTCAGCATCTTACGATTGTGTCTCGTCCATTTTGACAGCTATATACTGTGGAATTTTATGCACTAAAACAGTCGAACAAAAAAAATTTTGAGCAAGTGCATAATTTTATTTTTTAGCCTCAAATCATGATTTTAATAGAACAAAAATAATACTTTCCTTTTAGGTCAAACCATAATTTGAAAACTAACGTTTATGCTGCCAGATTATTACATTCTTCAGAAGACCCGCCCCCCCCCTAAAAACACGCAAACACACCCTGTTAATATAGGAATGACACACAAAGACATGAACATTAAAAGGTCCACAGGTACAATTTATGTTTGGGAAGAGTTGCATTATACATCAACGGGTCAGTAGAAACCCAGTAGTCTCTTGTGCATATGATATATTCAATTACATAATCAGAAGAATGTGTTGCACAAATCAAACGAAGGAATAATACATACAAGGGTTACGAAAGAATAATCAAGACCTAAGTGGCACCACAAGCACCCACCTAATGATTACACCGCAGGAAAATGATTCTATTCGGATGCTGATCAGCCAACTCTATAGCTTTCAATATTAAAACAAAACTAGGCCAATGCACATCCGAATAAAAGCCACTTCAAGTGAGATTTTCTGACAAGAATACTCAATGGCTCCCTTTAGAAGACACCCTTCCATGCTATTTTCTTTATGAAGACAATTGGAACCTGCCACTAGGCTTCTTTCTTCTCCATCCCTGATATTTCCAAACTCAAAACCCTTCAGTATCAGCAAGAACATTAACATGCACAATAGAAAAGAAAATTTTCCATAGGCAAACTTACAAAGGCAGCATAATATACAAAAGTCAATCCAGCCAATGCAACGAATGCAATCTGAAAGACGTTGTACCTGTGATGTGAAAAATGCATAGGTTAATTATAATAAGGCATAAAAAATGTCAATACCAAATACTACATGCAAACCCTAGTTAACTCACCACAGATAATCGTAAAAACTAGTCCCCTAATGTGGGCAATGTAGAGGTTAATCATACTAAAGTCTCAAACACCCAAAACACACAAGAAAAAAAACTCTGCTTGTCATTAGATCTCAACAATGTGCCGTATACTCGGGTGTCATGTCAATATATGGCCTGCAGAATTTATTTTTTGTTTTCCATATTTTGGGTGGGTGAAATGTGAATAGAAGCATTCCGCAGAGAATCTCAACTGTATAAGTGATTTATGGGAGTTGGAAGGACCATCCCATCACATGGTCACAATTTGCAAGTAAACGAAAAGTTTAGGTTCTATACTTCACATCTTCACCCAATCAGAGGGTTGGGGAGAGTGAGGGAAAAATATCCAGCTTGACTTACTTGTACAAATATTTAATTCCACGAAGAGACTCCAAGGTGTGGCCAAATATTTCCTGTGCTGCAGTTGCTTGAGCATAGTAGGCAAATGCTGTGGAGCAGAACTGGATCACACTGAAAAGGTAAAAAACTGAACTTTCATCGATGTTATCACACCATGACATTATCATGAAAGCACCACAATTTTTCACTATGTATAGAACATGACTTGGTACATTTCCATAACAACTTCCTCAGATACTAATAATACCACTGACACAACTAATTGAACAATTTAAAAAAAAACACAGGACCTAATTGAACATATAAATAATAAGAGGACCAAAAATATAATTAAACCTAAAATTTATCATGTTCCAAAATAAATACTTAACATAAATGTTGAATCACAACGGCAGCCATCTTAAAAGTAAACTACTACACATAATATCCATTTGGAAATGTATCATACAGGCTACACTAACCTAATGGAACAAAGAAGAATAAGCCCCACATTGAACAGAAAAGAGTTCATGAGTGTCGCTCCCCACCTGCCATAGATAAGTTCACATAGTGAGTAATCAATAGAAGCAGTATGTGACCATTGCAAATTAAAAAGCAATATGAATGATAGATAGTCATAGATTGCAAAGTTTAATTACTTCATGGGATGTATAGTAATGAAAACTAGTCTCAGCCCAAGCATCATGGCTCCAGCAATCACAGCAAGGAGAAGGTAGAAGCAGAAAAATGCAAATGCAGCTGTACCCAGAAGACCTGATGAAAGTAGAATGCAGACATCATGAAGAATAACTGAATGAAAATTAAAATATATAATGTCTGTATACTCTCTAGCTTATGGTAATGGAATAATCACTAAAGGTAAGAGTAATCCAACATACCCCAGATATCATCCAACTTGATGAAAACTTCATTCAAGAAAGGAGAAAGAGGAGGGTCAATTAATAGATAGATAATGATATGAGCAACCCATGCCACAGAAACAATAAGCCTGGCACAGTTTTCAAAACTTAGGTTAGATAATACATGGGACGAGAGACACAACACCTGTTATAGAATAAGCAATGCTCATTACAGTGAGATAGTAAGAGTAATATCCCAGCAATAGTTATGCAGCTGTATTCAATGCCCCATCAAAGGAGTGTCTATTGCCACTCTTGTTACTCTTGTATCCAATTCAACTAATTCATATCTATTTTATCAATATCATTATTTTCTCCTAGTTAAATTAATTTTCTATTACCACACCTAATTTTACTTAAACTCCTTATCAGTAATTTCATTCATTAATTTTTAAATTCTTCTATCAATTAATAATGAAAAGAAACCATTAAATGTATCCATCTATATGAAATGTATCAGGTGAGAGAAACATTTGAAAATTATCACATACAGCTCAGTTTAACAAATCGGCCCAACAGTAATAAATAACCCATTCGAGGAAGGAAGAAAATCTGTAAAACTATGCATAGGGGGTCATACAGCATCCAGCATTCCAAGCAACTCAGATTCTTATGTCATTGCTTACCCTAATATTCCCAAAACGAATTTTGCCAGATACCCTAGAACTGTTAGTGCCCATGTTGTCTCAGCCTGCATTCATACAGGATCAATAAGTGGGAGAACCATTGCATATTGATATTGTTTATGCTTAGCAATCAAGTATCTACCTTTTCCCCTTGTGGATACATCTCCTCAAGAAGCTTGACATCTTCTTCTAATTGAAACAACTCCTGGCAAATTAAGTGAGATAGATGAGTAAAAAAACCAGAACCACTCAAACTAGAACAAGAACATTTCACTAATCATTAACTGTAGACAACTTTCAGCCACGACTATAAGAGCACACATCAAATTACAATATGCAAGTCCATGTGAACACATAAAATACTTGAAAGAAACTTTTGCAATTTGCATTATAAAGTACTGATAAATCACCAATATTGTTTTACCTTTTCTACTGATTTCACATTTTTACGAAATTTCCTACCCTTCGAACCACTTCTTTCTTCCTGATGAAGTGATTCAGCTGCTTTCTTCAGTTCTTTTGCTTTTTTACCCAGTTCAGTTGCTTCCTGCAACCATAACCAGCCAACCACACAATAAATATAATACAGCATATTCAATCAATATTTAGTATGTCTCCTGCTATAAAAGCATATAGCACCTTGATATACTGTGAACGAGTGATAACAGCCTTTGGACGTCGAATGAATGAAAATATAAGTCCCAATGGAAGACAAGCAATACCAACACCACCAAATATCTGGATTGAATGGAAAGAAAACAATAGTTGATATCACTAATATGAAAAATAAAAGTAAATGTGACCTGGGATTGAAGACTTTAGAAAGTTATTACAAGTAATTGCTTCTGCTTTGGTGCAGTTTACGGGATCAGCCAATCAGTGGAAATTTTTTAGGGATTCAAAAACATCTAACACAATATCCTAATTCACACA
This sequence comes from Glycine max, assembly GCF_000004515.6. Classification (NCBI taxonomy): domain Eukaryota; kingdom Viridiplantae; phylum Streptophyta; class Magnoliopsida; order Fabales; family Fabaceae; genus Glycine; species Glycine max. The sequence continues at coordinate 8,301,199 of NC_016090.4, forward strand.
CACTTTCACAAGGAAAAAAAATGAAAATTGAAAGAAAGTAGTACAGATAAACCCATAAACTACCTAGGCAGCATACGATATACGATTAACTTACAGCAAAAAGCACAGATCCAACAATAGTGGCAAGAGCAACAACATATTCTGGAAAGGTAGTACGCATGGTCCATGTTTTCTCTGATGAAGGACTGGCAGTGAATGCAGAACACTGATTTTAGGACAAAGGTAAAAAAAAACCAGAATGAGAAACAGCAAAAAAATAAAAATAAAATACTTCTAAGAGCAACAAAACTGGCAAAAAAAATATGGACTGTTGGTGAGAGAGAGAGAGAGAGAGAGAGAGAAACAAACAGACCTGATGTGTGCTTCCAATACATTGTTGACCACTATTGAAGTCCCATGTGCTAGGAAATTGGCTTGTGGAAGAAGAGAGATGCCTAACAGTAAAGTCCACCTTCCCAATAAGTCCTAAAACATCAGTCAGACACAGGTTAACGTTCACATCAAGGCATCAAGCAAAAGTGGATTTAAAATGTTGACTCAATTGTGGGTGGTTAGCATTGAACAATCAGATTTTACACTTAGTAACAAATTTTCCATTTAATAAGTATAATTAGGAAAGATTAGAATGAAGTAAAATTTAAGAGGGTGATACTTGGTGCATAGGCGAAGTTAATACCTTGCAAGTTGGAACCTTATACTTATGGATTTTGGAGGATCAAGATGGTCTTATATGCAAAACACACACCTTCATGAAAGAGCCCTTTGGGCTTGAAACACAGATAAAACACAAGCCAATGTTACCTTGTTGAAATTTTATTTAATTATGATTTATGAAGAATGGGGGCAGCGATAATCAAATTCCTGCCCACTTAGTCATAGTGACTCAGAAAACATGTCAAGGACCAATTCTAAAAGCTTAACCTGTTAGATGGAGGCTACAAAAGTTTATATCTCTCACACAACCTCTAAGATGAAGGCCAGGAATGGCTCTGAATTTCTAACACACAGAAAAAGTCTCTTCAGTTTCACTTATTTCTAACAAAATTAGGCAACATGATGCTTCAATAAAAGAACTAGACCAGATCAGGCGAAATGGTTGCAAATCAAACAATTCAGAAAAGAACCACAATAACACATCATTCTGAAGTCAATCTCAAATAACTGAAAAGGCATTGATAGGGTTTTTACATCTTGTATTACAGGCCATCAACTGTCTCTAAAAACTAAAATGCAATAAATTCTGCAACTCGTCTTATCTTGCTATTTACATATTTGAGGGTGTTGACTCAACTCCCAGGATTTCATTTGTCTTTTACAAGTTTATTTGACCTTAAACATACGAGCAGCTTAAGTATTTCTTTGGGCCTTTTATATATACACAACATATAAAATAGATTAGTCCTAGCACAGTAATTATTATAAACTAGTAAAAGCATATTTCTTAGGTAACCCCAAATTTTCGGCACCGTTGTAGTCTTGACAGTATCCAAATTAATCCAACAGGGCAGGGGTATGAAACCTTCTGGTACAAAAAAAATCCATCTAATAAAATAACATCTATGATAATCTTCATAAGAAAGGATATCATTTTTTCACTTCTCATACTTATATAGTCTCAAACCAACTTGTAAAGTTGTAATAAATGCTATATGTTGAAATTCTGAAATATATTGTAGTCAAAAGTACACCATACCCAATGCTTAATTTTTTTAACCTGTTATTCCTTGTCTTTCCCACCTTACCTTACAATATCCGACTATCCGTTCAAGTTCCACAACTAATTTAGGAACTACAAAACACATAACATTTTCACTCACAGACTGAAATATTTCCTAGTGCTCACAGTGCACTAATATTGCTATAAAAGTGCAACCCAACCTATTCTAGGTTAAATCCCTACCTTAAATGCTACCATCAATCCACATCAAACAACTTCTTTTCCTTAGCATATAATCCTTGAACATGGCTTTATAATCTCACCCCCACCGCCCCAAGAACAGACTAACAAATATCACTAAACCCCACTGTTTTACTTTTTCCTTAATGTGGAAGTTATTACGAGATGGATGCATGGTATTTAGCTTCACATCCAAAGCAGGCAGCACCACAACCAATGGATTTCTATGCCTACCAAGTACTAACCAACAAGTGATCAACAGCATGAAACTATCAAAATCCTATCACAACAATATCACATCAATTTCATCTCAGCCAATTTCACTCTCTAGTTTCAAATTTTCATCCCACTGCTCAAACACGCTAACCACCATCCCAAAACAACATGCAAAATAATCTATGGACACCCAACACTAAATGACACTTAGAGAGAAAAATGTAAATATGATAGATGATATGATATCAAGAGCAAAACAGAAATAATAGGTGTTGACAGGAACTATGATATATAAGAGTGGCTGTATATCAATACTCAAACAACATTATTCCGTTCAGTCTCACATAACTCTCACTAATCCAAACAAATCCACCCACCCAACACCATTAACCAAATCCATACACTACACCCTCAAATCACACGCAGCAAAATTACCACCTTACCCCCACCTCACACACAAACACAAAGCAAAACAACAAAGAAAGTACAACTGAAAATAGAAAATAAAACAAAAACAACCAACAAGACCAACAGAACGTACCATATAAAATCCCCAAAACAAGAGCGCACACAATGGCAGTGGTCACCATCCACAACAAGGCGCTCTTAATCCGCTTCCCAACACTCCTGCACATTCCCAAAATCACAACACATTTTCAATTTCAGTATTTTTTTTGTTACCATGCTATTAGCACAAAGTATCAATTTCAGTATCTAATAATCACAAAACTTAAATTTTTTAAAAATTAAAAAGCACCACATACACTTACTTGTCCTGGTCGCCTTCGTAGTAGAACATGGCGAAGGGGATGACGAAGAAGACGAGGACGGCGTCGAGGATGTAAATTGCGAGCCAGAGGTCCTTCATGGGGAGCGTGAGGCTGCAGGCGCCATTGTAGATGGCATGGCGGCAGGCCTGGCGGTTGGCGACGTCGGCGGGGAGCATGAGAATGGAGATAGCGGCGACAGAGAGGCCGAGGACGACGACGAATTTAGGGAAGTAGGCCTGGTTGACGTCGTCGGGGTGCTGGAAGTTGACGAGGAGGTAGACGTTGAAGAGGAACACGATGACGCACACCACGATCGCCACGATCACCAGCGCCAGGTTGAAGTCCCCCATTGTTGGTGGGAGAAATTAGGGTTAGGGCTTAATCGGATCTGAATGGGGGATTGGGGAAGAAGAGAAGAAAGGTTTTTGGTTGGCTGTTTGGTTCCGTTGTTGGGGTTGGGGGTGGGAATGTGGAATTACCGTTTTGCCCTTGTGGCATGGGAGTTTGTTTTGTTTATTGGTTGGGTGGGTGTGAGCTGTGAGAAGAGAAGAGTAGCAGCTTCCAAAGTTCTTCAGACCAGGACCAGGCTGTACTATAGTAGTGAGTCGAGGTTGAATTTGAATGCTTACGATGCGCCGTTTGTTTTGCACTGATGTTTTTTTTTTCTTTATAAAAAATACAAAATTGGTTTGTTTGTTTAAGGATGTGACGTAAGCGTCCAAGGATGCACTTTGGAAACCGCTGGCAAATAAATAGGTTGGAACTTGGAAGTTCCGCGGCAAACGAGAGCGAAAATAACCTTTATTTTTACTTTTTTGGCTTGATATCAAATTTGGTCCTTTAATTATTAAAGTGTTGAATTAGGTTTTTCGATTTTTTATTATGCAATTATGTCTTTTAGTTTTCTTCCCAAGACTAGGGTGCTAAAGGTAAAATCGTTGTCAACCGTGCGTAAGTTTGTGAGGATTATGTGAAAATGTTTTATAGCTTCTAAGTTTTTTAATCAAAGACAACTAGGGGAGCTTCTTGGGTCAACATGCTCAAGATGCTGAGATGAAACTTCTCAGTGAATGAGATGATTGGACCATGAGTTCGTCGTCCACAACGATTTTAAGATGGGTGAGGGTGACATGGATGGCCTCGAGATGGAGGATGCGACACTAGAAAACACTAAACCAAATAGAAGGGTAATATCAGAAAAGGTAAAACAATAAGAAAAAAGAAAAGCAAAAAAATAGAGTTGAGCTCGATGGGCAACCAATTGCTCAGGAAAATATAGAATTGAGTAGAAAACGTGCAAGCAAAAATTTATGTTTTCTAAAATTGCGATGAAGTATCATCATCTATTAGCTAACAAATAATTTTCTTAAATTATATATTTACTTTATTCTAATTGTAATTTATCATATTTATTATATATGTATTTAAATGATTAGACTATACAAAGAAGAATTAGAGAAAGCAAATTCTCACAACATGGAACAAAAGCATAAAAGGATATCATTTTTGTTATTTATATGATCTTATATATGTTTGTTATTTATAATTTATAACAATATATAAAGAGGATATCATTTTTGTATAATCATTTTTTGATGTCTAGATTTCTACATCTATCCTACCATTTATAATTACCCATTATTAATTCTTTTTTCATATATATTTTTTTTACTTCTTTTTTTTCTTTTTATTTTATTATTATTTTAAAAATTTAGAGAGACACAAAGTGTCTCGTTTCCCTCTAGTTATAATAATAATATTATTTATTATTGTTATTAATTATTATTATTACTATATAATTTAAGAATATATCACTTATATTTTTTTTTCAAAATAAAGCAAACTTTTGAAGGCATGGGAGAAAAAGTATGAACGAATCATTATTTAACTTAACTTGTAGACCTTATACACATGTTTTTCGATGTTATCTTATAAATGGTTGGAGGTTTAACATAAAGGACCATGATATGCATTTGAAATCACAAAATAGTGCACCTAATTTACTTTGTGTCATAATAGATATTATTGAATTAAGTTATTCTGGTGTAAATAATGTTATTTTGTATGATGTGCCTAAGAAAGCTATACCTCAGGCTTGTCAAGAAAATGATGATATTAACTTGATCCTCTTTACATGTAATGCCCTAGATCAATGATTGTCTTTGGATAGGAATGATTTAGCTCGAATCATAATTGATGGAAAACTGGTGTACCTTCAAAAGTTAGTGACAGTGAAAAAGAAGAAAGTGATACGAAATTATTTATTTAGTAAAAGATGAAGAAAGTGATTATATTGATGAAGCTAATAATAGTGATGATGATTATTAGTATTGTATATATTATTTTTTGTACACCAAACTTTATTATTAGTTACTTTTAGTATTTTTTTTAATCATATATTATGTGTGTTGCTTGCTATAATAATTGATATTGTGAAGGTTATACTTTCATTTCTTAACATTTATTTTAAATAAAAAATTCTATGAATACAATCGAGTTTAAAATTTAAATTTATATTTTTAGTTTGATAGAAATAATAGATGAAAAAGTTGATTTAATAGGCTAATACTAAAAGACATGTGGTACTTTTTTCACACATGATGAAAATTGATTGCCTAAAAGTTGTTGTTACTGGTGTAGTGACATTCTATTAAAAAAACTATCCCTTCAATCAAAAAATAATATTTTATTCTAATAATAGTTTAAGGTCACTGAAAAATTAATATATGTTCTTGAAAACTTCAATAAATAATTTAAAGTTGTTTTACAGTAAAAATTTAAATGTTAGTAATAATTAATATAGAAGAAATTGGAGAAGTTTGAATAAATTATGTGATAATAAATATATAATTGAATGATTTTAATATTTTAAGTTTTTTTTGACATATCATAAGTATTTTAAATTACTTATCTAAAATATTAACACACCAAGCATTGTGCTATGTTGACAGATACTCATGTTCATGACTAGTAATTAATTTTAAAATTTATATATTTATATTTGCATCATTATATTTTATTATGTATATATTTCATGCATATTTTTATTACTTATATGATCTTATTTATGTTTTATTATTTATAAATAATAAAATACTAATATTTTAATATTAATAATACAATATGTAAATTTATAACATAAATTGAATGTGAATAAATTAATTCTCACTTAATTTACAAGAAATAAAGGTGGCTTAGTGGTTTGGTTTGGTTTGTTTCTTATAGTGACAAGTTACATGTTTAACCCTTCTTTTTGCTTTAAATTTCTAATGATGAATAATTTGTCCATTGTAATTGAAAATAAATAGACTAATCAAATATAATATATTATTTATGACAAACTCAATGTTTTTTTGTCAAGGATACCTTAATAACGTTAACTACTTGACTAAAATGTGCATTAATGACAATTTTAAAATATGGAAGTAAAATATGTAGATATTAGTGACAAGTCTTTTGTGATAAATATTTTTTTCAACACTAATAATAAAATTACAATGACAACTTCCTTTTTTGTCACTATTGTAAATAATATTAGTGACAAAATAAAGTTTAGTCACAAATGATATACTATTAGTGACTACTTTAATTTTTGTCATAATTTTTTAGTCACTAAAAATCACAATTCTTGTAGTGAGTTTTCGTCTAGTTTTCTAATTTTACCCAATTAGATCCTTCATGTCAAGTCTGTTGACTAGATGGGCGAAAGCATCATATGTGGCACCTACAAGTATTTTTTATTTTGTGTACATATAGTGGTTGTTTTTAATCATCACTATATTTATTAACAATTTTCAAAAAATAAGATAAAACTCTGAGAACAAAATTGCCCAACAGGTATGGGTTGTTGGAGCAACGTTTCAAGGTGGAAACCCTGTCGCAACATTCGTTGTCGGAGTTGGCTCTAATTGGAGTCCACAACAAGGTCATAAACGAGGTATGGGTGAATGAAGTGAGGCTGAAAGGCATTGAGAACGTCAGCAACATATGTTCATCATCTTGTATATGATCTAAACCACACTTATCTGATCTCGACAATAATAATGTCTTGAGTTTAGTTTTCGCTCCCACTTAGATTTGATGCTCATTGTGTGTTCAATGAAAAATTTGATCCACTCTTCCACCCATCTCACCCACAACAACCTCACCCACTCAAATTTGATGACTTTCCAAATGATGTTTTTGTCGCGCAGCGGTCGACAACAACGATGTTGCAACCAAAACCTATCTCACCCATAACCACAACATCAACCCATCTCGCCCCACAATCGCCGCATCATGCCTGAAACTCATCTTAGACATGGCTCACATGCTCATATCTGATAGCATACACCGATGCGAGCCTAAAACACATTTCATGTGGTTGATTTGGGTGATCCTTCATTTTTTTTCTTATTCCTTCATTTTGTTCTTTTGATCCCCATTTTGTTTTGCAGTGCATGCGACTGATTTGGGTGTGGTTGGTTTGGGTAGATAGAGCGAAGAGGATGATCAAAGTTTTGCTAGATTTTCCAAAATAATTATAAACATAGTGGCAACTAAAAACTGTCGCTATATGTACACGTCATAGACAAAACAACAATTTTTTTTTATCTCTAAGTGCCACATATGACATTTCTATCAGTCTACTTAACAGACTAAAAAGAAAGGACTCAATTAGGTAAAATTAGAAAACTAAGGGACTCAATTGCATAATTGAAAACTAAGGGACCAAATTGAGTATCTACTTTTTTAACTAGGTTAAATTGTAATTTTGACCTCTATAAATTGAGTGTGGAAAAGGTGTGATAAATTAGTACTATAGGCAAATTAATGAAATATTGATTCCTAAATTTTGCGACAAGACAAATCTATTGTATTTTTTGCACATTCGAAGACTAAATTTGAATTTTTCATCGTTTAAAGACTAATTTATCACCGCCTTACACTTTCAGGGACCAAAATTGGTATATATCCAAAATAAAATTAGGATAAATGCTCACTTTAGTCCTTGCATTTTGCAAGCGCCAACAATTTTGTCGTTATACTATGAAAATGATCATTCTAGTCCATAAATGTGCAAATATACCGACAATTTAATTCGATCATCAAATTATCTTTATTTTTGTTAACATTTTTTGCAATGTGGCATGTGAAGGACGACGTGCCTAATCCACATGATGGAGGTGATCTCCATGTGTCAGGCCAAGTATCTGTAGACCAAGTTGTCAATTCTATCCTTCTGTTTTACCTCTAAAAGTCACCACACAAAGTGACTATTCATCTATCTGCTTCATTTTTTACCTTTGTGAGAGAGAGGCTGAACTCATCCTTGCTAAGTGTGCTCTTTCCCACCCTTTGCATCACTAGTGACCAATAGTGAACCATTTTCCATACATTTTTGTCGGGTCATCGACGACAACCGTTCATTGATTGATGCTCCATTTTTTCTTTTTCTTTTATTTGTTGTATTTGTTTGTTTTGCTAATTGATGACACGGATTTGTTTGGTTTCTTTGTTGTACTTTTTCTAAATCTTTGTTGTTTTCAAGTGCATAAATTGATTTGGACTTTGGAGCATTGAAAATTATTTGGTTAAGAGATTTGTTGATTTTAAGTTAATAATCCTAATTCCTAACTTAAAATTTTGAATTGATTCATATTTGGATTTATAATGAAATTGAAGAAAAAGTTTTCTTCCCGTTGAATATGTGTTTTTAAATTCATATAATTATCATGAATCATTTTTTTGAGTAAGTTATATTTGTTAAAGACCATCTTTTTGTTGCATAAGAACATATTAACATGAAATTATGAAGAACAACTTTCTTCTCCAAATACCCATTATCTTCGTAAATTTAAAAATTAACAATTAATTTTTTTTCTTGACAACTTAGTTCAAAATGCTATTGTTTAATGTGGAGCATCCCTTGCACTCATAGATTTGTCATGTCAACATCAACATGTCAAATACGCACTAAATGTTAACAAAAACAAAGATAACTTGACGGTTAGGTTAAATTGTCAATGCATTTATACATTTGTGAACTAAATTGATCATTTTTACAATATATAAGGATGGAATTGTTAGCAACCGCAAAATGCAAGGACTAAAATAGACATTTATTCATAAAATTAAGGAAATACGTGAGTAATTTAGTTTCTATTTTTTTTATTTTTTTCAAAATTGTAAAAAAGAGAGAAGAAAATAGCTATTTTTGGGAAAAAATGAATCACACACGGAATCATGGCTAAACACATGCGTTGTGTCTGCATATTATCATTGGCTAGTAGGGGTGTTCATGGGTACGAGTCACCCACGAACTTGAATTGACCCAAGCTAATCCAAACCGTTTGGATTGAGTCATTTATGCATTTGGGTCAAAACCGATCCAAACCGTTCATGTATGGGTTGAGCCACGAGTTTAGATTTATAAATTCGATCAAAACCAAACTAAACCAATTAAAACCGATCAAAAGTTCTAGAGTTGTTTGATTTAACTTTAAATACTACTAGGATTGAGACTCCAAGTGTTGGGGGATTACTAGTGTTGGACCTTCTTAAGTATTACTTCTTGTTTGTTTCACCTTTTTTTATTTATTTTTGTTATGTTTACAATACTAATGAATTATATTTTGTTCATTTATTTAGGAAATATGGTTGCAACAAATATGATTGCAACAAAGCTTATTGTAAGAAATTAATTTATAAGAAATATTTGTGATTCAAACTATTATAGTAAATCTCATTGAAAAATATTATATTTTAATTTGTATTAGTTTATTTTAGAATATTATGTTGATGATATTAAATGAATCAATTTTACTACTTTAAAAAATTTGATAATATTATGTTAATTATATTGGACATTTGGATGAATCATGATGGATGAATCATGATATAAATAATAGTTCTAAAAAAAATCAAATTTAAATGAATAAATCGTCGGCTTGTTTTACCTTTTTTATTTATTTTTGTTGTTATGTAACTATGTTTATAATATTAATGAATTATATTTTGTTCATTTATTTAGCAAATATGGTTGCAACAAATCTGGTTATAGTATATATGATTACAACAAAGCTTATTGTAAGAAATTAATTTATAAGAAATATTTGTGATTCAGACTATTATAATAAATTTCATTGAAGAATATTATATTTTAATTTATATTAGTCTATTTTAGAATATTATGTTGATGATATTAAATGAATCAATTTTACTATCCTAAAAAATTTGATAATATTATCTTAATTATATTGGATATTTGAATAAATCATGCTATAAAATAATAGTTTAAAAAAAATCAAATTTAAATAAATAAATTGTGAACCTGAATCAAATCAAATCGTTCCTAAATAAATTGAATTGAATTAAATTAAAAAAATTATAAAAAATCAAACGATAAAATTTAATTGAGTTAAATCTTAAATGTAATCGAAACCAACCCAAGAGCATCCTTATTTGCCCCAAAATTCCAAAACGAAATCAAATCACTATTAACAGAAGAATGCTTAAACAGCTAAACAGTATATTAGCTTCACCTGCTATTCAATTTTCTGTCACTCATTGTCACTAACAAATGGATATAGCTATCTTCTCTCCATCATCCCTCTTCTCTGAAGATGACATTCCTACTCGTAATCTCTCTCTCTCTCTCTCTCTCTCTCTCTCTTCATAGTCATTTATATGTTTTGAGACAATTTGGGTTTGTGAATGCAGGCGAGGAAGATGCAGACTCTCAAGAAAGCTATGTTGAGAGGAAGCACCAGTTTCCTGGGATGGTAAAGTTTCCTTCTTTAATATCATAATTGGCTGCTTAAGCAAATTCATCATGTGGGTTTTAATTGGGGTATTATTTGAAGGCTTTTTGGCTAAAGTATTTTGCGCTTTAGGAAGCTGAATTTGCAATTTAGATATTTTTTTTATTGGGTTGGTTGCTATGAGAGTCTTGGTGCTGGAGCAGCTGTGAGCTTTGTAATGGTGCTGAGGTAGTGTTGTCTCATGGGAATGCTGTGTGGTTTGTGATGGAAAGGTCAAAATTTGACCGAAGTGCCTAACTGTTTGGAAGAGGAAAATGTTGAAAGCTTAGGGTCTTAGAAAGAAATTATATCTTTTAGGAAGATCTTAGTGTTATACGATTTTTTGGGCAACCTATGTATTGCTTCAGAAAGATTGGGTTTGCTTGTTTGGGATGAAAACAAGAGAAGGAAGGATTAATATTTGCTTGGTTTATTGTTTAGGGGGAGTCAGGCATGGTGTGTAAGTTGAAGTGACTCTTTATGGTTAAAAATCTTCTCGAGTTTGGTTTGACAAGTTTAGTTATTGTGCAGAAAATAGAAATTTTATATGATTTCGTGAGAAGCTAATCGTTTAGTTATCTTATTGACACATATTCAGTAGATGCATTTATCTGGTTGTTTATGTGGATGATATATATATATATATATATATATATATATATATTAGTTATTACATATGATGATCACAAGGGAATATTTGAATTGAAGAATTATTTGTTTTGCACTTTCAAACCAAAGACCTGGGAAAATTAAAATACGTCCTTGGTCATGAGGTGGCTTAGTCAAGGAATGGCATTGCGATTGCAAAAAAAGATTTGCTTTGGATATATTGGAGTAAACTTGCATGATAAATTGTAAACCAACTAATACTCCCAATGGATCCTCTTATTTAGTAGATCCAAGCAGCAAATTTTTGATGGATCAGAGGAAAGACAGGTATAGGAAGTGGATTTGGAGTTGGGACCTTAGAAGCTAAACTATCATACAAGATCCAGCTCATATATATATATATATATATATATATATATATATATATACATACATACATATATTGCACTTAGTGTGGTGATTTCATACTATCACCTTGGGGGTGTTTGTTTCATGGATACTTTTTTTTTATTCCCGGGAATATGAGGTTGGAAAAATTTATTCCCATGCTTGTTATGAGGTAATAAAATAATTATTGTCGAATATACAACATATTTTTTTAAATACTTGGGAATAACATTCCCATTTTATATTCCCAGGAAAAAATATTCCCAGGATTAAAGAAATAATTTGTGAAACTAATGCCCCCCCTGTGTTAATCACAGTAATACTGTGATCCAAAATTTATGATACATTAATAATGCTTTGGGTCAAAGGATGTTTTATGAAGACAAAGGAAACATGTTGTGGAGCATTCAGACACAACCGGGTTAGTTTCCCCATTGATAGGTGATCTACAGTCTACTACATAGTATAGCTTTTATGATTTGGTTCTCTAAGGTCTGTATAATGTTCACCCCACTGTTTCTTGCTGGTTAATGTTTCACTGCAACGAGTGGGCCTAACTATTAAATCAAATGATTTGACATGGTATTAAATTTCAGTTTATCTCTACTGTACTTTGTGTGTTTGCCTGTCTATTTATGTTGAGCCAATAGCTTTTGTTGTTTCTGTTGAGATGGTCATTTTGGCAATCATATTTTTGCTGCTAGACATGCTAGTTTTATGTTAGTTCCCTTTATATGACTTAAATCATTTCCAAACTTACTAATTCTGTCCATGTTTGAGGTTTTAAGAGCATTAACTTGTATTGTACTGGTCTGAGTTGCTCGATGCCATTATCTTTTGTGCAGGAGTTGGTTATTCGAGAATTTTCCTTTCATCAACTGAATGCTAATTTACTCTGGCCAGGGACATTTGCATTTGCAGAATGGTTAGTTCAGCACAGGTCATGCATTGAAGGACGGCGTGCCATTGAGTTGGGGAGGTATATAAATTACTTGTACATTAATTTATGTCTAAGCTATAGTTATTATTACTTATTTGCGAAGGGTGGAAGTTTTGCTCAAAATTTTCAATGTGAAGGGATCTTAACTTGAGCCTATGATTGCGTCCAGCTACACATCTATCAATAATCGCTGTTGGTTGTACATTTCGTTTCTGTGACAAGCATACTTAACTGTATTTCTTATGAAAATGTATCACCATGTCTTTTGATCTCACATTTTAGACAATTGATTTCTTTTTTGCTTTGCTCATGTTGCATCCAATTTCAGTGGCACAGGTGCTTTGGCCATATTTCTTCGAAAATCTTACAATCTTGATATTACAACTTCAGACTATGATGACCAAGAAATAGAGAAGAACATAGCTCACAACTGCAGGGCAAATGAAATACCTATCGTTCCTCACATAAAACGTGAGTCTTCTTTCAATTGATCTAGCTGTCTTTTGCTTTTTAGTTAGCTGTTGAGAAGGGTTTAAAAGTGGAGATTCTGTGTTTTCTGGCTGGTTAAGTAGCCTTTATGATTGTACTTTAAAATCTTTTATGCCATAAAACAATTTTATATTTGAGCCTTATTTGTTGCTTAGTTAACAAACCTTGCTTCCTTTGAGTGATTTGATCCGCTTGCTACCTGTATTACTCTCTAGAGCTCAAAAGATTTATTGTCTTTGCTAAGGTAGCTTCTTTGAAACTCGTTCCTTCTTCCCGTCTACTTTTGAGTGCATCATGACATTCATGCTATGCTCCCAGTCCCAGTTGGTCACTCTTCTATTCAGGCTGCCCAGTACTCAGGACCTGTCTCACCTCCTTTCTTGCTCATATATCAATGAGGCAATGACAATCACATCTCAAACCTGTTGATAGACCTAGTTGATTAGCCAAATCTCCCTGTTACCAATTCAGTTCCCAGACTTCATTCTCATCTTAGTGAAAATCTCCTGCTCCACCTCCTGCCCTAAAACTGACTAGAACTGACTATAGCATTGCACAATATCAAGTCTACTTATAGACCTCTAACTTTGTCTGTCATTTGAATTATCACCATTTATCTTGTTTTTAATATATCTGTATTTTCTTTGCTTGGCTCCTGACAAAACAACTATTGGTTGTCATGGGTCTATACTATCAGTATGGGCCCCAATGGGAAAGTTGATGGTTAATGACCAAAGGATTTTAGCAAATATTCAATCATGACTTTTTCACCAAGGGGAAGCTTGCTTTTATTTGTCTCTTCTTGTCGTGACTGCTCTTCATCAGTGGCCCTATTGTTTGTTAGACATTAAAAATGCCTTTTTATATGGTGAATTACATGAAAAGGTTTACATGCAATAGCCTTTTTTTTCTACTGCACAGAGTGCACTTGGCTTAGTCCGCCACCTGCGGCACTCTCTCTTGCCTAAAACAAACTCCCATGCTTGGTTTGGAAGACTCAATTCACTCACTTGGCATTTCCCAAGACTCAGTAAGAACTTTAGGCTTTCTGTGTTATTCCACCACTCTTGGAGTCTTGGCCATTGTCTTGGTTTTTTGTGTCTGTTAGAAAATATGTAATTAATGTCTAGGACTCTAGGTTCATTTATAGGCTAACAAAATCATGTTATTACATCAAGAAGGATAACTTTAATCTTTGGACTTATCTTTTAGTCTATATAATTTAGATCTACTGTGTAGTTTAGACACGGAATTTATGATGTCTCTTGTGAGATATCTGCGAACTTGAGGGGGATGTTAGAATTAAAAACATGCATTAGTTGTTAGAAATAAGCACATGTAAAATGAGTAGTTTTAGCTGTTACTGACTTGTAGGTGATTATAAATTTATAATTAATATTGTACACAAATTAAATTAAATTGAATTTATGCATATGTGACTGATTAGTCTCAAATATGCTTCCTCTAATTCCACATCATTTTACGTGTTCTTTGCATTACTATTGATTCTATAATTAATTTCTCTTCTCCAAATACTAAATGTGCTTGTATTTCAGACACCTGGGGAGACAAGTTTCCAAATTCTGACCCTGACTGGGACCTGATCATTGCAAGTGATATCCTATTATGTAAGATTATTATTGTTTACTATCTTGGTTAGCCATTTTTCCTTTTTTAAAAAACTGAATATGAGTTCATAGTAACTAATGCAATGCATCCATTAAGGAATAGCATGCCATTGTTAATGGTTTGTAAAGTAAAACTACCAGTATTTCTTGCAGATGGAAATGTATAAAGATACTAGAAGAATTAAAAAGCTAGTTCTCGTGTTCCCATTGGAATGCATTAGTTCTCTGCTGAGTTGGTATCACTTTAAGTGGTGATGGAGAATAACATCAAAGTGACTAGCCTAGTTTCACTATTCATTTTTTTCTGCAATGATTTAAGTTGCAATGTCCATCTATTTTGAGCTCTGTGACTTGTTGGTTATTGTTTCTTGGAATGCCAAGATTTGTAATTTCAATCTCAGATTGATCTGATCTGTGAAGGATTGTTGTGAATGGAGTGAACTAGTACTTTGTCCTTTTATTTCCAGATTCTAATTCTCACTAATAATCTGTTTTGGTTAAAAGTAAAAAATGATGCATTTAAATTATTATACTTGTTTAATGAATATTAAATATGTCATTTAATTTCATCATCTTGTTATATTTAATTGGATCTATGAAGATTTTGGTCTTTAACCAAACTGAATGACATGTGATTTATATAACCTCCTCACCTAGTGTGATAAGGCTTTTGTTGTTGTAATATTCAATTGAATATAGTTTTTTGTTTGTGAATTGTAATAACCTAAACGATTTTTTTTTTGTTAAATTCAAGGAGCGGATGGTGTCCGGTCACGGTCACATGTCCACTTGACAATGTTCTGGGAAATGTTTTAATTTGTGTTTCTGATCTTGTCTTATGGATTTCTTTCCTCTTGATCGTCGTTCCTAGAGAAAAGAGATTATTACATATGCATATAGTCCCTAATATCTCTCAAATCTTAAATATTTGTAGATGTGAAACAGTATGCAAATTTGATTCAGACCATTTCCTTTCTTCTCAATTGTTACAAGCCGCAAGAGAGAAGAGCAGTTTCTCCAACTGGAAATGATGAGAATGATGGTATTGTGTTATAGACCCTTTTAACCAACATGCTTTAGCTACTCAAGTTTACATATTTTCTGAATCTTGTGCTGGCAGGAGATGTAGTGTTGCCGCGGCCAGCCTTTTTAATGAGCTGGAGACGCAGAATCGGGAAGGAAGATGAATTGCTTTTCTTCAATGGTTGTGAGAAAGCTGGTCTAAAAGTGAAGCATATTGGATCCCGTGTATATTGCATCAATTCCATAGAGAATGAGATATCAGAAACAAAAGGTTGATTAATGAAATTAGTATTCAAGCATGCATGGGAGGAGAAAGAAGTGTAAACTAGAAGGTTGGTCCATTAATAGAGTTTCTTCTGGTCATAGTTATAGCTTCTATAGAGTAATTTGCAGCTCCTGGATCCTACTTGATAACACGCATACCTACTATAAAACTTTTCATCAATTTGAGCCGAGAGCAACTGTGCTACAATTTCTGACTTGTTTTTATTTTCTTATTAGTTGTTACATCACTGAAATTCATTTCTTGATTTTGGTTGTCACCATAAAGATCATGTTTTATTTTCTTTAGTTGTTACATCACTGAAATTTAAATCTTGGTTTTGCTTGTCACTGTCAAGATCATGTGACCTTATAGAGATCTCTTGGCCTAGTAATTCAAGGTTGATACATTTGTTCGAACCATGGATCACTTAGTAAAAGAATAAAAGAAGCTGCTACCACTTATACTAACCGTTGTTGGTACCATCTTTTAAAGTTATTGATACTAACTTTAGTACTTTACCATTAATTTCAAATATCATGAGATACAGAATCTTTGGACTAATCACTCTTTTGCAGTGACTTGTTTTTGCTATGTTTTGTAAGCATTTTCAGTTATTTTTATTTTTTTTACCAGTGAAAAAAATTGTTTGATTTCATTAGATATTTGGTAAGTAATTTTTTGGGTAAAATATGTTTTTTTTCCTAAACTTTTTCAAATTTATGGTTTTAATTCCTGAACTTTTCGAAGACTGATTAAAATCCTCTAACTTTCTTTTTTGGTAATAGCTTTTAGTCCTTTTTGTCTATGGGAGGATCCAAGCTCTGAGCTGATTCACAAATCAAACTTATCACCTTTTATGTTGTAAAAGATTGGTATTCAATAATGATACATAATACTTTTTTTGTCTAGATCATCTATGCTAGCAATACTTTTTTTTTTGTCTATATCAAATTTGAATCTGCGGATCATGTTTGATTTGGATAGGATTATTATGATCGACAATTTTCTTCTCCCAAGTGGGTAAACTAGAACAATTAATCCTATGGACAACAAAGTGATTGAATGGATTATTATAAAGTGGGATGTTGAAATTAATTGATTATAAAACTTTAATTAATGATTCTCTTGTCCAAAAAGTTAGAAATCAAATTTATTATATTAAACTAGAACTTAAATATAAAATTTATCTAAGGTTCCAAATATTCTAGCACGACTCTGGTATTACGCCTTGATTATAAGTTAGTTGTTACATGTCTATATTCTTAAAATACATTTGGTCTTCAAGAATAGGTTTGCGGCCAATAACCCAATGGAATGTGTGGTGTATCTTGGTTGCTTTTGATGAGTGACTTTGATGGTGACACTTGTAGAGATTTTGACATTCAAGTTGTAGTGTGTATGGAAAAGTAGTGAAAATGAGTTAAGGCCCAAACCTGAGTAGAGAGTTCTTATATATAGGCACATTTGGCGAAAAAACTGTTAGGTTCGTTATATGTGGGAACACGTGATCATATGTCTAAGTATTCGATTACTCAAGTCTAAGTATTACTCTTATACTGATATTTTTGGGTTAAGTCTAGATGTCGATTTTAGCTATTAAACTCGATGCCCTTTGAAGCGGTTTGCCTTTTAGCCCAAATTAAATAGAAAGAGCTGAGGTGATGTACATAATAATTGCCCTAACTCTGTATTACTTAGAATAAACATTGTTCACTTAAGGATTAAGGTGGATATTTCCCAAAGTCAGTCTCCAAGTAGGTTGTTCCTAAGTCAGTATTGCTTAGACTAACCAGTGCTGACTTGAGATTAAAACAAATATTTATTTCATAATAGTTACCCCAAGTTATTATTCTAAGTTATTATTATTTAGAATAAGCAATGTTGACTTAAGGATTAAAACAAATATTACCTCCATAACAGTTATCAATAAAATTACCTGGTGACCTAAAAAATATTGAGCGCATTTCACAAACAAATGCTTCAATAGTCAATGTACTTCTAATTTATTCATGTAAGAGCATTTCTAATTTCTTAAGCCACTCAACGATATTGGGATCATTTAGAACATGTCAGAAGAAAAAAAGAGGGGAACAAGTTATTTGTAGAGATTGAATTGGCTAGTGAGACAAGTTATAGATCAACATATATCTTTGAATGGAAAGGAGGAAGCTTCACAGAAGCTGCAAAGGTGTTGAGAAACACATGTACGTGGGGGCATGCTATCGTTTGCAGGTGAAAACTAATTACTGTGGCTGTTGGGTGTGTTGAAGCTAGGGTGAGGGTTATATAAATGAAGCAGATTGGGATTGGAGTGCAATCATAAATTTCCAGGTAATATGCTTTTGGAGGGAAAGTGATAATTTGGTAGGTGTGAAGCTGAGATATATTAGCCTATCCAAAAAATTTCTTTGGTGGAGGCAAAGAAATAGTCTATAATATTAATTTGGTAAGTGTGAAGCTGAAATATATTAGCCTATCCAAAAAATTTTCTTTGGTGGAGGTAAAGAAATAGTCTATAATATTAATTTGGTAAGTGTAAAGCTGAGATATATTAGCCTATCCAAAAAATTTTCTTTAGTGGAGGCAAAGAAATAGTCTATAATATTTTTAGATGAAAAATATTATAAATTTTTGTTAAATACATAATTTTAAATCCACAGGATTGATACAGTAATGATGTAAAGTTCCGTTGCGTTCATGTGAGTGAGAACAATTTATTTATTTTGTACCAATGATGATCATATATTGCGAGTAAAATTAGTCTCTGACTCAGTGTGTTAGAGGATATTTATGATTTCTAACATATAACAAAAAAAATACATAAATTCATAATAAAAAAACCCAAAATACCTTAGATTTTACGAATTTAAAAGGATAAAATAAATAAAATTAATACAAATGTATTTTCTATTTTCTCTTTTTTAATTTCTTAATTCCTTTTCTTTAAAAAATATTTTATGAGAGTAATACCTATTTTTTTTATAGGAGCAAAAACAATAATTATTTGATATATTCATATAAACAATTACCCCATAACTATGTAAGTGCATCCGTCCCTGCCTGCATTGATAAGGACACAGCAACAAATTAAAGGACACAGATGTTATTTGTCTCTGATTAGCATGTGAACCTTTGCCTACTTCATTATGAAGAAATGGACAGAATAGAACAATGCCCCAAAATAGTAAGACATTGTACGTGTCTAAGCTGTCACCTGGCGATGGCTTTATTTTCATGGAATGAAAATGAAATTTCTGGTGGGATATTTTCAAATGAATTATATATGTAGCCTAGCTTTGATGGGTTCGATCAAATGAAGCTCACCATTAGAGCTCAATAATCCCTCTATGATCCCAACAAGAAAATAAGTGTCACTAAAAAGGACAGACACAATTTTAGGATCCTTAGACGATTACACATATCCCTTGAATTGTTCTATCATGACTTATATTGTGTTTTTGTTGGTAAGGAAAGAAATTAAATGAATAAAGTTGTATGAGAAAATTAGGAAAAAGAATGAAAATAAGTGAAATAGAGTATATAGAAAAACAATGAAAGTATGATGATTTGGTTGAAGTTAAATACAGCAGAAAAGAGAAAAAATATTTAAATTAAAATTGTTTAGTAGATTAAAAATGAAAAATAAGAGAACTTTATATTAGATAAAAATATAATTTTATTATAATTATTTATTGTTAATGTCATTCTTATTTATTATTTTTATTTATATTATTAATTATTATTATTATTATTATTATTATTATTATTTAATAAAACATGAGGTAAAAGAAGAAGAAAAAAGCGTTGAAAGGTAGTGGTAGACTGGTAGTTGTTTTCACAACACTTTTATCTCATTTTTGCAACCAAATAATATTTTGTGGGACTCATTTTTTTAACTTCTATATCACTTTGTCTAATCAAACAACTTTACTCACATCTTTCACTTTCATTTCTCACTCTCTCGCCCGAATTAAAAACTGCGTTTCTCTAATGTCATACTTGAATTATTTTTTTTTTTAAATACTTTAAGTGTGTTTGGACGGAGAAATTTAAAATTCTGAGATATTTTAAATTTTAAGAATTTTAAATACTTCAATTGAAATTCTTTTATTTTTAAAATTTTGTATTTGGATAAAAAAAATTAAAATTATGAGGATGAAAAAAAAATGAATGAAAAAAAGAGAAGATATGATTGGTGTGCTAGTTATATGTGTTCCTGTATGTTCATACCCGATCGATATTTTAGGAGGTGAGACGTGTTTCTTGAAGAAGAAGACTGTAAGAAGAGAATTTCAATTCCTCACATTTTAGAAGGAAATTGAAATTCCATATTTTTACTTATTTAAAATTCCAAAATTTTAAATTCTTCATAAAAAACATCCAAACAATGAATTCTAAATTACAGAAATTCAAATTTTCTGATAAATTACTTTCCTTAGTTAAAATTCTCTATCCAAACGCATTGTTAGAGTGCGTTTGGATAAAAAAATTTAATTGAGAAAAATAATTTATTAGAGAATTTAAATTTTTTAATCTAAAATTCATTGTTTGACTATTTTTTTATGAAAAATTTAAATTTTTGAAATTTTAAAACATAATTTTAAATAACTAAAAATGTGTAATTTTAATTTTCTTCTAAAAAATGAGAAATTAAAATTCTCTTCTTGATAGGAGAACCTTTCAAAATGTTCTTGTATTTCCTTTATAATCTTCATCCTCTCTTTCACCTAAAAGTTTTCGAAATTCTGTTCTCGAACTCACGACTCTTCCCTCACGCTGATGATGATGATCCTATTCTTCAAGAAATAACGTTTGAGTTCGCGGAACGTCGATCGAGTGCGGGCGTAGGGGACACGTAGAACTGCACCCGCTAGTCAGGGGAGCAGCCTATCACGCGATAGAGGTGTTCACCGACGCAGAGAGCCTGGGCCTGAATGCTGTGGTCGAATATGATGGTGTATGTCGTCGTGTCCCGGTTTTCCTGCGACTCCTTCCCCATATAATATTGTTCTCTTTGGAAGCACACCAACTATATCTTCTCTTCTCTTTGCATTCATTTTTTTTCATCCTCACAATTTTAATTTTTTTCATCCAAACACAAAATTTTAAAAATAATTTTTTTTAATTGAAATATTTAAAATTCTTAAAATTTTAAATTTGTCTGAATTTTAAATTCTCTCGTCCAAATACACCGTCAAGAATTCCAATACACAATAATGAATTTCAACGCATCAAATAAAAAGAAAAATCATTACTTTTAGAATAAAATGAATGTAAGAAAAGTGTTGCACCAGGATGTGGAGCTTATCCTTTTAACAAAATGTCGTATTATTAAGAAAAACTAATATGATGAGAGTAATTAAGATGAAAAAAGTTTCAATCAGGTGATAAAAATATATATTTGACCACAGTTTGTGGAATTTTGAAAATTGAGAGAATGAATGTCATTATTTTAAAATGGGGACTAAAATTATAAATTAGGTAAAATAGGAGACTAAAATAATATTTTAGTCTTAAATTTGTTAAATAATTTATATAAATAATAAAAAGTGTAATTTTTATTTAAAAATTATATTATTTTGCTTCATATGAATTAATTTTGCCCCAAAAAATAACACATATAACATGTCCTGTTTTATTTTATAAATTCTCAAATCTTACTATTTTAATCCCTAAAATTTATGTCTTTCCTAAATAGATACCTTAAAATTTAATTTTGTTCCAATTAAGTCTTAAACTTTATCCTTTCACAGATAAACACCATAAAATTTAATTATATTTTTAAGTAATCTTTAAATTTTACTTTTTTATTTTTACAGATAGACACTTGAACAATTGATCTTAAAATTTATCTTTTTAATGAAAAATAATTCTTTCTATAAAATTGGGATAGACTTAAATTGGTGCTGGTCCTAAGGATTATTTGGAGGTACAATCACATTAGTTCAGACTAAAAACAACCAAAAAAAAAAAATACTTTAACTTCACAAGGAAAAAAATTAATTCCTTTTGATAATTATTTAATTTTGTCTATTTTTTTAAAAAATCCTCAATTCTTAATTATAAGTTATACAAGAATTAAAGTTAACAAAGTTTTATTTTTTATTTTTAAAAAACTATTCGCAGTAATATTTTGTACTTGTACGAGGTTTATTTTACTGTGCATTTTCACAAACTTTCACCTCATTCTTGGGTGAAAGTGTAGTCAGTGGCCCATGTAATTTTTAAAACTTTCACCTACAAATCACTGTGCAACATGAGGACCACTTTCAACCCTCTTTTTAACATTTATCCCCTATATTTACCTGAACCGAACACAACTTTAGTTTTTCTTAGTTTTTGATATAAAATTATATGGCATTTTTTAATTTAGTTTTAAATCTAGTTTTAGTATTTAATTTAATTTCTAAATTTTAGTTTTATTATTTCCATTACATTTAATTTTTACAATGAAAATTATTTTTTTATTAGTAGTTTCTATAAAAAAACTAGAATTTTTTTTTAAAATATTTGTTTCTAAATTTCTTATATTTTTTTAAAACATTTTAAGTTTTGTATATGGTTTTTAGTATTTTATCAATTAATATTATTTAGTTAATAAATTTTTGTCCTTCCAAATTTATATAATATTATTATATTAAATCAATTAATTTTTCTATTCTTCAATAATTAATTTTGCGAAAAAAGTTCACATTTTTTAAAATAACAGAAGTCGGTACTGAATTTAATTTAAGACTTCTATATAGAAGAAGAAGATGAAGAAGTCTAAATGTCTAATGCATGAAACTACAACCAGTAAAATTAACGACAAAATAAAATTAAGGATCCTCCAGACTGAAACCAATAATTAATCTTACACGGTCTGCATATACACCCAAATCACTATTAAATAAGCTGTTCCTCAAATCAATATGTCCGGAGAGTTACTTAATTGTTGCGAGTCTTGTTGGCTCTAACTTTTTGATCAAAGCATGATCCTTGGGAGTTAATAAAAAAGACTTGAACATAAGGTAAATAACAACTATAGAATTCTGAATAAATTAAAAATATTGATCCATATATGCTTGTTGAATAGCTCCTTACACTCATATACAAAATAAATGCAGCTATCAATCACCATCAGGCCAGCTCCCGATTTCACTAAATTGTACATTGAAAAAAAAATTTGGTGGTTAATGCATGGTGTGTTTGGTAGAGAGGAAAAACATAATATTGAAGAAAAAAATTATTTATTTTTTTTATAAAAATCACACATTTTACCATCTATTTTAATTTTAAAAAATTTCTTTTATTTTTATTCTTTAAATCGAACACACCTTAAACATGACCGTAATTAAGTCACTTTTTTTTGGGGGTACATAGTAATTAAGTCACTAGTGACACTCTGAGTTCGACTAAGAATTTAATAGAGTAGCAATATCGATTGTGTACCTACATATTTATGTATGAACATTGTGGAATAATGCCAATTATGTTGGTATAACCAACAGAATTAATGCTCATATTCTGAAGAAAAAGCGATGATAAACCCACGCCTTTCATAAGCCACAATATCGTATGTTCATCCAATTTTTCTTTTAAAAAATCTAAGATAAAAAATATAGGTACTACGTCTATTTAGAAATCGTGATTCACATGTACGGCTTCCCCTATTTTGAATAAATTTTGATAACCTACCTCAGTTTTTATAATAAATGAGAAAATTTTTAAGTGATATAAATAGATCAATCTTAATTCACTAATCTAATTAATCTAATCAAATTTAACATTAAATTAAAATATATTTTTAAGTGTGTCCACACCTCCCCTACTAATATGATAATAATGAGTTTCATCTTAACTAATTCTTATAAAATTGATTAATAATGATTATTTCTTATTTATATAATTTATCTCGACTATCTTTATTAGATATCGGATTTCAATGTCATTTTTTTTATGACATAAGACTTTAACACACTTTTCTACGTAGGTATGACCACAATTTATATACATTATTAGTAACTTTTCACCATGTGGCTTCCTCCGTTTGTTTTCCAACTATGTAAGATTGTTTTGACTTTTCACTAATAATGTCCATCTTAATTATGTGAGAAAATTACAGGAACCTATCGGCTGGATCTTTCACTTCCTGCCGACATGTGACACCCCTTGCTTTACTCGTGGCTAGTAATTCATACATATTCGTGTCAGGTTGTCATCATAAACACATGCATAAACTTTTTTGCTTAGTCATTCACTGCATCATAATTTTCAGGTCTAGAAAAAATGGCTTCTCGAAACCATGAGGTATCAATGGTAAAGGAGAATGGTGGTGGTGGGAACAACCTGAAGGGGTTGAGCAAGGAAATGAGACATGGCAGAACGGCACATAACATGTCATCATCTTCTTTGCGCAAGAAATCTGACCTAACTCTTGTGTCTAAGGTTTGCTCTGGCCATGTAAGGAATGTGTTGGTGAATTTGCAAGAGGTTATTCTTGGAACCAAGCTCTCTATTCTTTTCCCTGCCATTCCCCTAGCCATTGTTGCTGAAGGCTATGGCTTTGGAAGAGTGAGCCCTCTTTTTCTTAATTCTGTACTTCTTACTTATACCCTCAGCTTTAAAAATTTATTATATGATCTAGGAATTTTTTTTTTATACATAAAACTTATAAAACTTTAGGTAAGTTAAATCCAAAGGATTCATAAGAGTTAAGACAAGTCTCAAGCTTCAAAAGAGTGTTTATAGATATATTTAAAAATTATTCATTAACAAGATTTTTATCTCAATAACAGAAATTGAATCTATATTCTTTTAGAGTGAACTATATTTTCTTGGCATATATGATTTAGGAAATATTCATTGTCCCACCAATTCAAATATGAAACTGAGTTTTATTAATATATATATATATATATATATTAGCCGGGTTTAAAAAAGGTTAATAATACCCTAATGTTTTTATCTACCCAATTTGCCAATCATGGAGTTATATCTGTTCTGGTTTATTCATTGAAATTTATTTCATAACAATCACTTTTGATAATTAGTCTTGCAATTACGTATGATAAGATTGTTAATGGATGCTTGGGATACTTTTTTACTACATATCGTGAATTTGTCATAAAGATAATAATGCATAAATGTGTTTCTAGAAACTGTATATACAATGTAGGTTGGATTTTGCTATCGCTTGTCTATTGATTAATATTGCGGTTGTTAATAATGTTATATTATGGGATGATATGACCCTGTACTCTCTCTCTCCTTTGTTTCGTAAAGTCTTGGGTTTTTGTGTTGAGTTTACTTGGGCTCACACCACTTGCGGAACGAGTCAGCTTCTTGACAGAGTAAGGAAATCTTGTTAGTTGTTGCATTCCTGCTTATAGTTAGATCGTACATTAGTCATCATTAATCATTGTACGTACAATTTTTACTTTCGTTTACCCCTTTATGTTTGCATGCTGATTCTCGTTTTATTTGCTCTCTTGGTGTTTGGTACTTTCAAATTTGGCAGACAAGTTGCTTTTTACACTGGTCCTGCAGGTGTGTATGGATCCACAACTGTACTATTAAAGCAATTTTTTTTTAAATATGTATATTAGTCATTTTTCTTTAATTCGGTCTAAGAAATTTTGAATTAAAGTAAAATATAAAAATATAGATCCCACGTCACGGGACCTAAAAATTAATATCACATTGTTACCATAGAAAAAGTATAGAATAACAGGACATCAATGCTTGTTACATAATCTCTCTTCTTTGGATTTTGTCTTCACACCAAAGTTGGTTATTGATACGAATGAAGCTTTAGTATAATTGTTTGTCATGTTACCTTTTATGTAATTTCTTGAATAACAGTGGGAGCACTTTTGAATGCAACATGTGGGAATGCTACAGAGCTCATCATAGCAATTTTTGCCCTTAGCCATAACAAAATTGCTTTGGTCAAATATTCTCTCTTGGGTTCCATAATTTCTAACCTTCTTCTGGTTCTTGGAACCTCTCTATTCATTGGTGGCCTAGCAAATCTTAGTCAGGAACAAAAATACGACAGAGTATAGCCCTGCACTCCATTAGTCCATTCAGAACTTTCACCTATGAATTGCATAGTTTTGGTTCTTTATTTTCTTTTATAGTGAAATATGGGCTAGTGTTAATTAAGGATTTGAATGTTTTGCAATTTTCTTGCAGAAACAAGCAGATATGAACTTGCTTATGTTGTTTGTGGCATTGCTTTGCCACTTGCTGCCATTGTTGTTTCATTATGTTGGTGCCTCAGCAGCTGACACTGGAGACTCATCTCTGCAGTTGTCAAGAGCTGCTAGCATTGTTATGGTGATTGCATATTGTGCTTACCTTGTCTTCCAACTGTGGACTCACAGGCAGCTATTTGAAGCCCAGAATGTATGCATTGTTATTCGTGTCAATGTTTAATTAGAGTGTGTTTAAGACAGCTGCAAAAAAAATATAGATTATTTCAATAATCAATTATAATGCTAATAATTTATTTGTTTATAATTAATTTTTTTGGGATAAAATAAAAAAGCTTTTATTTAATGAATTACGAAAAAGGGTATGAATAGTTGGAAAAAAGTTGTAAAATAATTTGGGGATAACCATTTTGAGGGAAAAACTGTTGGGAAATAATCATAAGCATTAAATTTTCAAAATGTATGAAAATAGTTTATTTATTTATTTATTTTTACAAATTTCAGCTAATGTTTCAAATATTTTTTTTTTCTAAAAAGAAGCTGAGATAAAAAAAATTCCAGTTGTCCCAACAATTTAGAAATAATATATGATTTGTTTTTTTCCAAACAACTTAATTATTTACCATCATGCATTTTGCAGGAAGATGATGAAGAGGGTGGCAGTGATTCAGAAGCAGTGATAGGATTCTGGAGTGGGTTTACTTGGCTGGTTGGGATGACTATGACCATTGCTTTGTTGTCTGAATATGTGGTGCAAACAATTGAGGTAATTGACTGACTGCTTTTTATTTTTTGAAAGATGAGAATATTCTTTTATTCTATTGCTTGAGATAATAGTACATGAGTTTAATTTCAACATTTTACACTATTAATTAATCAGAAATTATCTTAAGCAAATAATGGTTATTGTATAAGTTAAGAAACCTATATCTTACATGACAATATCTAATTCGTCATATCTAATTATATGACAATATAAAATAATATTTACATTGTCAATCCATTTTAATTAAATTTATAATTTATAATTTATAACTATTATAAAAAAAATATTTGGCATCTATTTTTTTGGCATTTTTATCTTCAATTATTATAAATTATTACATTTTATTTTTAACTTCCAACTGTAGTTACATTTTTTAAAACAAATCACTATGTAATAAAAAAACATTACATATACATACAATTAACTTTCAAGTCCAGTCAAGCAGGAAGTGTACATTTTTGCACTAGTAATATATAATGGCGATATGAAATTTTGGTGTACACATTTTCTCCCTACTTTACCCCTATAAAAATGTGAATCTGAACAGGATGCATCTGATTCATGGGGTTTGTCTGTTAGCTTCCTTAGCATAATCTTGCTTCCAATTTTTGGCAATGCAACTGAACATGCAGCAGCAATCATATTTGGTTTCAAGAACAAACTGGTACCAACTTTAATAGCTAGTTTTATGAAGTTCAAATACTTCTATTTTAATTGGAGAAAAATTGAGGGCATGTGATTTAATTCCTTGAGACTAAGCTAATGATGTTACTGCAGGACATCTCTTTGGGTGTTTCTTTGGGTTCTTCAACTCAAATTAGCATGTTTGTGGTAAGCATTCACCTTAAAAAAAATGTTTGCATCCACTTAGCTTTGATGTTTGATATCAATATAGGTTCCCCTATGTGTGATTGTTGCTTGGATTATGGGTATCAAAATGGACCTCAACTTCAACCTCCTAGAAACAGCTTCTCTTTCTTTGGCAATAACAATCACAGCCTTCGCATTACAGGTATACTTATTATATACCATCATTTCATTGGTTGAAACATCACAAATAGATTTGGTATATATCTTGATTCACTATTTCTTTTCCATGTATATCTTTGTAGGATGGAACTTCCCACTACATGAAAGGCCTTGTTCTCATACTCTGCTATATTGTTATTGGGGCATGCTTTTTCGTACAAAGAACACCCCCTAGTAAGTATAATATGTGACACTTTGTTGTCACAAAAATATTTAAAATTTATATTTATAATCC
This sequence comes from Glycine max, assembly GCF_000004515.6. NCBI lineage: Eukaryota > Viridiplantae > Streptophyta > Magnoliopsida > Fabales > Fabaceae > Glycine > Glycine max. Next base: position 8,329,430 of record NC_016090.4, read on the forward strand.
TGAAATTATAATCCATATCTAAAATTTGGTCAATCTTTTTCCCAGACCAAACTAATGTTTCTAACATAACGCTTAAATCCGCAAACTGAAGCAGTTTTTGGAGCTTAATAGGTAAGTTCATATGTCCTCTAGCTATATACACATGCAGACAAATTTTTGTGTGTGCATTCTGTGACACCCTCTACCCCTCACATATATACTAATAAGGAATAAAAAAAATTCAAATATTAATTAAAAGTATTTTTAAAACATTTTTTTTAAACAAGTCTTTCAAAGGGGAAAAAGGCTCACATTCATTTTCTTCTACATCATATTCAAACTTGTCCAAATAAATAATAAAGTATTCTCGACTCAACAAGGTCGTCTAAGCTTCATACAATTAATATAGAACCTATATCCTAATGTCACATCCTATCAGAGCGTTGTGTTCCCGTGTCCTCTAGCATGAGGTTCTTCATAGTCATCCACCTATTCATCTGCTCCCCCGAACACAAGTTCAAGATCATCACAGGATCCAAACACAACAACACACAGGGAGTGAGTTATCACATTCCTAGCTAATAGAGAAACAAGACAATTAAATATACATATTATATAAATGAGATACCACTTGCTTAAACATAGCTCACGTAACTTCACCACTTCGTCATTCAAAATTCACTTTTCAATTATCAATCACATTACACAAGAATCCCACACTCCGATCAAGATATAATAACACATCAATTAGCAAGCATATGCAATAGTTATGCTAAGACTCAATCCTATATGCAATGTGGTACCATGTCAGTGAAAAACCACCCTGGGGCGCTTAGGAGTACATAACAAGACACACCACACAATGGGTTTGTCAGGTCACTCTCACTAAGTAAGATTATAGGGAGACCAGTCAGGGTCACGATGTTTTGCGAGAATGCTCCAACCATATGGGATCAGCATAGGCTTAAAGGAGCACTCAAACCCGGTGACCCCCAAGGCCTACACTCCGAAGAGTCCGTCAGGGCCTCTCCCTCCTGATTCAGGTCCAACCCCTAAAATCATTTTAGCACACAGACACTGCTAGTGAATTATACAATACCCACGACCTCACACTCGTGTCTTAAACACGTACAACATATTGCGCTACAATTTAACACTGGTTCCTAAACAGGAACCTACACTTTCTCTTTAACACTGGTTCTTAAATAGGAAACCTACACTTTCTCTTTAACACTGCGCATTTACACTTTTTTCAAGATAACACTGGTCGGGTTATTGTACAATTCACAGCTTACAACATAAATAATGTCACATCAAGAGTTAATCACACACTTATTCACAACCAAAACTCATTCACAATTTCACATCTCATAATGTCACAATTTACCATCACATGTTTTCACGTATCTCTCAATTCAACACCCGTTCTACTTTACACTTTTACTCAATCTCAAGGCAACATATTATTCCACAATTCATCACATATTTCATTTATAAGCACTGCTCATGAATTATACAATACCACGACCTCACACTCTTGTTTCACACATGTTTAACACAATTGCGCTACAATTTAACACTGGTTCCTAAACTAGGAACCTGCACTTTCTCTTTAACACTGCGCATAAACACTGGTCGGGTTATTGTATAATTCATAGCTCACGATATAATTAATGTAAAATCAAGTGTTAAACACATCCACTTATTTACAATAGAATATCATGTCCACACTTTAACATTTCATAACATTCCTAATGATATTCATAAGGTACAACATACACATGTTCATCAAATTTAACCATAATATTCTCAAACTCCAACACTTAATAATTTTTGGAATCATACTATAACACTCTACAATATTATTTACATAAATTATTAATATAAATAACAAGCTCTATATATATATAAGCTAGCATACATCATATTGAATCACAAATTACAAAGTAAGCTTTCAATGCACAGATTCTAAATAATTATATGAACACTTTGGTCAATTTCAATTATGATATTGACTTTTTAAATTATATATAAAAACCTAAATAGCAAGAAAAAGAGAAAATACAAAATCAATATCTCTCTCTAAATTTATCCTTTATTTCATCAATTCATATTAATTAGAAAGTACTCGATTTATAGGGTTCACGCTCAACACAATAGCATATCAATTCCACAACAATTGGTCTGTCAAACATATATAATTCCCTGTAATAATTATAAGGATAAAATGAAAATTGCAAAAACACCCCCAAAATTCATTCCAATTGATATCTCTAAGGATCCCTACACATGTTCTCACTAATTCTCAATTGTGAATAACTCATCCCTTACCTCTGAGCGGACTGACGTGCCTTCAGCCAGCGATAGCAACATCTCTAGCGGTTCCCTGAAATTCTTTCAATTATTCCTCCGACTGCTCCGATAGAATTCCCAAACGTCAGAGAGACGGAGAAGAGATTGAAACCTCCACTTGTACTGTCTTCATGCGATTCCTTTTTCTCCCTCCAAGAATATTATCTCGCAAATCCCAACGGTGGAAGCGTGCGGAATTGAATTTCGAACAACATATCCAAATTTCATGAAAATCCAACGGCTAACGAAACCGGGATCGTAGTTTTACCGAGACAGTTTTGGGTTTCTGCGGGAAACTAAAATGCTACAATGCGAAGGTTTTTCCTCTAAGCTCAGATATGATTTTGAAATTCCCAACGGTGAGAATGTTCGGAATTGGGTTGCGAACATGATAATCAAATTTTACGATGAACGGGTTCGAGATCATCGTTTTTCTGAGACAAGTTTGGTTGGCTGCGGGAAAAAGAAAGGGTTTTGAGAGAAGAAGGGAAAAAACGAAAATGAGGCCAAAAGGAGGCAGCTGACTTAACATAACTATTTATACCTAGGTTATTCAGCCTATTATTTACTCTATATTTATTTATTTATTTATTTTTTTACTACAAATCTTTTTAAATTTATTTACGAAAAATTGGGATGTTACACATTCAAGAACTCTATGGAATTAATTATCTTTGGGCACTTGATTGCAGGCATATTGCTGGTTTTGGTTTCTGTGAGATAAAGGTTTGCAACATCCAAACTTTGGATAAGATTCAATGGATTTGTTATTTGTTCATTTTACTGATTGTCATCCCCAGACAGAAACCTGAAGAAATTTTCATGCAGTAGCTTGCAATCTATTTGGTTGTCTGTGTATATAGGTCAATGGATTTTTTGACAAAATTTTCATCTCATAATGTAATATAGATGAGACTTGTGGCATGATTCTCAAGAAAAATGAGAACTGCTTTTTGGAACAAGAGGTCATATAAGCAAGGATTTGTTGTATTTGCCAATTCTCTAGTATGACTTATGAAGTGAGTTTATAAGTTGGTATCTATCTAAACAATCGTATCATATCTCCATCTTGTTAGAAAAATAGTGAATATGAAGATAATGAATTTGCCTTAGGCTACCTTTGTTGTTTTATACAAGTGCATAAACTATTTACGGGTCAGTCAATTATTAAAAGCTGTGTCTTGGGCTCAGAAAAAAAAAATCAAGATTATACCAACTAAATATACGGTTTATGTTACACCGATTCAAATTAGGGTACTGTTCACGCATAGTTCATCATTAAAATAGTTGTCCCATGAGTCAAAAAAATAAACGATTCAGATTTACACCAAAGAATTCAACGATCCAGATTGCGTTGATCCATATGCGTTCACTGTTTATGTGTCACTGAATCGTTACGCCTTTCACAGAATGTTGACTTATTAGTTAAATTGCTACTATTTATAATATTTATTAAAGGCTTACAAATAAGAAAAGACACAATAAAATCAAGTTTTTGTTGATTTTTTTTTTGAAAAAATAGATAAGAGAAATGCAATTCTGATATATATTTTTCAAAAAGTGTAATGGAAACCCATTTTTGTTATAACAACAAAATTATATTTCTATTGCATTATAAGGTGAGAAAAATGTAATGAAAACAAAATTTTATTGTTGTTTATATACAATAGAATTGTGTTTGTATTGCATAATCATCAAAATTTTTCCTTTTGTAAAGGAAAGATGATTTTTTTTAATCAATAATAACAAAATCAAGTTTATGTCAAAAGGATAGTTTTGGAATAGAAAAAATAAAATAAGGGTGGGGAGTGAGAATAAATAAATGGAGAGTAATAATAGTAACTCCGTCTTCTCACATACACTTTGCAAATAATGGACCTCTTTAGGTCCTGTCAAAGATGAATTACTTTCTTCAATGGTTGTGATTAGGGATATGCTAGGTGCACCCAGCAATTTATTGAAATGTCAATTTTGCCCTTCATTAAAAAACTTAAAAAGCTTTTTCCCTCTTTTGGAAGCATTCTCTCTTCTTTATTTCTCTCTTCCGCGAAAGCTTCCTTTCTCTTCTCTCTTCCGCGACGAGCTCGGTTGTGGTCTTCTTCTCCGCGAGGCTTCTCCGCCAGCCCTTGGACCCATTTGCATTCGAGGTAGGTGGCCTTCTTCTTAGCTTTGGTTTAGTTATGCATTATATTTGTAGCATTTAAGGTAGGTTAGTTGAACCTTAGGTTAGTGGAACGTTAGTGAAACCTTAGGGTAGAAGACGCCGGAAAAAATGGCGAAAGCTTGATGACGGTGGCGCCTTCCGGAAGACTCGTTTGGGGTTCTTCCGGAACTTTCGGAGGTCTTCCGGAAAGCTCCCGGAACACCTCTTTCGGAAAGTTTCCGGAAGAAGTAGTTCTTCCGGAAACATTCCGGAAGAAGAGTTCTTCCGGATGACCTTTCAGTGCTTTCGGAAGCACTTTCCGGAAGACCCCTTATTCCAGAAAGTTTCCAGAAGAACTACTTCTTCTGGAAGTTAGTTTTTTTTTAAAATATTGTTTTTTTTAAAAAAAGTTAGTGTATTTTATTTATAAATAAAGTTGGTTATTTGTATAAATTAGGTTGGTTATTTTTGTTTATTTTTTATATCATTTTAGTTGAGTATTTTACTAATTATTTAATTTTAAATTACTTATGTATTTTTTTTATAAATGAAGTAGTTTATTTTTATAAATAAAGTTGTGTATGTTTGGAAATTTTTTTAAATACTAATTATTTTTTATATATGATATAAATTAAGTTGTGTATGTTTGGAAATTTTTTTTCCCATTTTTGTTTTATTTTTATATATAATTTTAGTTGTGTATGTTTACTAATTATATATTTTGAAATTAGTTGTGTTTTTTTTCTATAAATAAACTTTTTTATTTTATTATAAATAAAGTTGTTTATTTTATTATAAATGAAGTATTTTTTTATAAATGAAGTTGTTTAATTTTTTTTAAAATTAAGTTGTGGATGTTTAATAATTAATTATTTGTATATGTTGTGGTTTTTTTATAAATGAAGTTTTTTTTAAATTAAGTTGTGGATGTTTAGTAATTAATTATTTTTATATTAGTTGTGTTTTTTTTATAAATGAAGTTTTTTTATTTTTTTTTAAATTAAGTTGTGGATGTTTACTAAATAATTGAGTTGTTTTTTTTATAAATGAATTTTTTTAATTTTTTTTTAAAATTAAGTTGTGGATGTTTACTAATTAATTTTTTTTACATTAGTTGTGGTTTTTTATAAATGAATTTTTTTAAATTAAGTTGTGGATGTTTAGTAATTAATTATTTTTATATTAATTGTGTTATTTTTTATAAATGAAGTTGTTTATTTTTTTTTTAAAATTAAGTTGTGGATGTTTACCAAATAATTTAGTTGTGTTTTTTTTATAAATGAAGTTTTTAATTTTTTTTTAAAATTAAGTTGTGGATGTTTACTAATTAATTTTTTTAACATTAGTTGTGTTTTTTTTATAAATGAAGTTGTTTAATTTTTTTTAAATTATGTTGTGTTTGTTTTCAAATAATTTGATTTAAATTAGTTTTATTTATTTATAAATAAACTTGTTTTATTTTTATAAAGAAAGTTGTGTATATTTTGACCAAAAAAAATACGTGTTCGACATGATTTGCAGATCATGGTTAGAACACGAGATTTAGGTCGTGCCATAAGTAGACTTGTAGGCAGAGATATACATGATGACCATGATGCAGCTGATGTTCCCAAGAGGCGTAGGCCTACTGCCTCAACCCGTAAGCAACGGGTTCATCAGATGACTGCGGAGGGACGTGATATGGCTGAGGACGTTGCTGACATGACTGACGATGTCCCTGATCTGGCTGCGGAGGCACCTGAGATGCGTGCGGACGTACAGAGTGCTGGTGGTGCTGAGGGGTCAGATGTTGATGATGCTGCTGAGGGATTCCCTGGTGGGCCACGTGACCCGTCAGTGCTGGCATCATTTGCAGACCATGTTGCACATGCTGTTTGGAGTGGACAGGTATTTTAATTTGCTAATTATTTATCATTGTTGATTTATTTGTTTGTCATTAATTTTTTTTAATAATTGTATAATTTGTACTTCAAATCAGGAACGTCCTGATTTGAAGTTAGTGTCACATGGGAGGAAGGTGACACTGATTGGGAGGCCAGTGCCTGAGATTGAAGGCCTGGTGGCTGCCACAGGATTAAGTCCACTGATCGATTGTTCAGTTATTACTGGCGATCCTGGACTGATATCCGCATTCGTGGAGAGGTGGCATGGTGAGACCAACACCTTCCACTTTCCGGTAAGAGAGTTGACGATCACATTGGATGATGTGTTGTCACTCCTTCATTTGCCCATCACTGGCGCGTTGCACAGTTTCCATGCTCTTTCTACGGAGGAGGCCAGATTTTTGCTGACAGAGTTGCTTGAGGTGTCTGCCGAGGAGGCTAGAGCCGAGACAGCACTGACACGTGAGACATATGTATGACTAGGATGGGTTCGAGACATTTATGAGACGAGATGTCAGGCCCGGTGGTGGATTGTCGCAGCTCGCGCTTATCTGTTGCACCTTGTCGGTTGCACCCTTTTTGCTAATAAGAGTGCAACATACGTGCATGTGGTTCACCTTGACGCTTTCCGGGACCTCGCTCAGAGTGGTGGTTATGCTTGGGGAGTTGCCGCGCTGGTTCATATGTATGACCAGTTAGATGTGGCTTGTAGGACCACCACACGACAACTTGCGGGGTACTTGACGTTATTACAGGTAAATTTTGTGTTTTTTAATATGTTACGTTCGATTATGATTTAAACATGTTTTTATGTTATGTTAACCTCATTTATTGTATAGTGCTGGATGTATGAGCACTTCCCTAGTGTGCACTAGTGCGTGACAGATGATACATACCAGGAGACATCCCCACGTGCTTCCCGGTGGTTGACGTCGAAGGCGCACATGAAGGGAATCACAGGAGCACCCTAATAGGGCACGTTGTGATGATTTGACCGTCACAGATGTGTCCTGGTTGCCGTACACGGAGCATCGGGGGGTTAGGGCCTTTTAGGAGATTTCATCATTCCAGGGTCAGCTGAGATGGGGTCCTATGGTGGTCACAGCTCGACCAGAGAGGGTGGTTCGACAATTTGGTTACATCTAGAGCATCCCTTCGCCGCTTGTTAGTGCTCGATTGTCACACGATGATATAGATGACAGGTGGATGCATTTTGAGGAGCACTTACTACCTGCGGGTGAGCTTTGTCTAGTGCCTGGGCAGGTATCTGCGGATTACATGGAGTGATTTTTTCGCGTATCTCACCCATTCATGATACCGACCCAGGCAGGTGACCAGCCGAGAGATGCACCAGTTGCAGACCCTGAGGAGTATATACAGCCGCCCAGCCCCCAGGTTCCAGTGCCATTTGACCCCCCTCCACATGTGCTAAGATTTTTTGCGCCTTTAATGTTTGATGAGTTGTTATTTATTTTTAATTTTATAATAAATGTTTTTAATGACTGTGACAGGATGATTACGACGGATATGAGGCGATTGCACAGAGGTTAGAGCGTGTGCTCAACCTTAGGATGGTCACTGCAGGCACAGAGTTGTATGAGATTATGCAGGACTGCCTAACGATCGCCAGAGGGGGAGCTAATGCTGATGGAAGTGTCAAGGCTCGTCAGAGACGCCGCACGGAGCATTGATTATTGTATTTATTTTTTGTCTTGTAGTTGACATGAATATTTGTAATTATTACAGTTTTTTGTTTGATATAGTTGACTTGTTTTGCACAGTTTATTATTTTATAATATAGTTTATTATTCCGATTGTGGTCCTTAAGCGAAGTTTGCGAGTGTATTAAATTTATTTTTAAAAAAAGTGAACCTAAAATCATGAGTTTTGTTTGTAAGAATTACATTAAAAATAAATGTTTTTAAAATCATTCATAATTCATAATTATGTGTTAGTAAGATTTTTAAAGTAATTATCATATATAATAAATTATGATTCGATCATAATTTACACTATTAATATATAATTTTTTTATATAAAAAATAATAAGCTTGTACCAAAAACAAAATATTTTTTTAAAAAATTACATGACAATGAAATCGCCATATAAGATACTACAAAGATCACTTTTAAAAAAAAATTCATGTTTAAGTACCCATTTTTGGGGTTTTTTTTTCCGTGGGTGTGTGTCAGTGCCGTGAAACAATGGAGGGCCGCTATTTCTCATGTTTGGACGTCGAAGAACCCAAAAAAATTATTCCGGTTCCCCGGTTCCGTCAAATAACACCTAAAAACAAAGCCAAAAAATCCAAAAAAATAGGAATCTGACCCTTTTTCATGTTCAAGTACCCATGTTTGGGATTTTTTTCTGTGGGTGTGCCAGTGCCGTGAGACAATGGAGGGTCGCTATTTCTCATGATTGGATGTCAAAGAACCCAAAAAAATTATTCCCGTTCCCCGGTTTCATCAAATAACACCTAAAAACAAAACCATAAAATCCAAAAAAATAGGAATCCAACCCTTTTTCATGTTCAAGTACCCATGTTTGGGATTTTTTTCCGTGGGTGTGCCAGTGCTGTGAGACGATGGAGGGCTGCTATTTCTCATGTTTGGACGTCAAAGAACTCAAAAAAATTATTCTCGTTCCCCGGTTCCGTCAAATAACACCTAAAAACAAAGATAGAAAATCCAAAAAAAATAGGAATCCGACCCTTTTTCATGTTCAAGTGGGTGTTTGGGATTTTTTTTCCGTGGGTGTGCCAGTGCCGTGAGACAATGGAGGGCCGCTATTTCTCATGTTTGGACGTCAAAGAACCCAAAAAAATTATTCTCGTTTCTTGGTTCCGTCAAATAACACCTAAAAACAAAACCAGAAAATCCAAAAAAATAGGAATCCGACCCTTCTAACAATTAATTTTTTGGACCATTGAAACAACACATTCAACTTTATTATGGGAATAAAACACGCCGTAAACAGATTAAGGTTACATCAACGAAAAAGAAAAAGAATAAACATCACATTCAGTTGTTTAGCGATGTCCCAGTGACCTCGTCTTCGATTTTCACAACATATTTAGTAAAGACAACTAAAATTTCTATTGGTCCATATTTTTTCCAGTAGTTAGATTGTACTAACACCTTCAGCAGTTCTTCGTTGGTCCTCAGCTCATTTATTTCATATTTTATAAGCATATCTGAATACTCAAAGCGAGCTGGTTGGCAGAAAAACAATCGTCTTACCGTTTGTGATTCGTGAATTCCAAGAGGGGGAATCTCTTTAGGTGCAACTTGCTTTATTAAATTCTTCAGTTCATCGATGGTACATGTTGAAGGAATTCGGAATTTCTTAGGATTTTTTCCTGTGAACGCGCATCCAACAAATTTGTTCTGCGGTGGCATGTTCCATTTCTCGTTGTAATACAGGATCACGTCATGAGTACGGGCCATAGTGCGTTCAAGTAAGTTTATTATTCCATCTGGCCAACACAAGAAAATTGATCATTACACATTAACATTGTGTTGACATCGTCATCATTTATCAATTTCATACACTGAAAGCGAATTTGGTTACCTGTATCGGTGAATGGCTTCCGGTAGTGAATTTCATCCAAAAATTGTTTGTCGGATAGCTGAAGGGTATTGCGTATTTTGGTTTTTAGGCTTACAAAATCACAACTATTTGGTACTCGAATGGGCACCAGAGTTGAAGTTTGGAAGTAAACGCCAGTATCATTGTGAATAATTGATCCATTTGGAAAAATAAAAGCCAACCTTTAGTTGACAATCGTCTGACCGCTAGTTTCTCCTAAAAATGTGATACTTTGTGTATCAATTGGGAGACTATTTGAAAGCAAGATAATGTGTGATTTATTAGCCGTGTCTGCTATATATATAGATGGTTGTGACCGAGCCATTGCTTAACTTTGTTTACAAAAAAATAGACACGCGTGAACATGTTTCGTGTTTATGTTTCCTTCAGAATGTGTAGTCAAGTCAGTCAATGTGTTATCGCGCTCAAACTTTAATACGCATGCATGTCATTATGTATTGTCAATTATGACAATGATGTATGCTACATGCGTAAATGATTTTTGTTGGACTAACAATTTTCTTGCTTAACCAAACGAGTACTTAATAATATTAATTGGTTAGTAATGGGTTACAACAAATTACATCGCATAATGAATATAATTACATAAACAATGCATGTTTAGTCTTCATTTAGGTCGACATAGTGTCTTTTGAATGACATCAAGCTTGTGTATTGTTGCATTCTACTAATATATGGAATTGTCCACTGCTTTGCCTGAGAATAACAATTGCTTGACCACAACAACGCTGGAAGCAGTAAGGGACAATGGTCTTTCAAATAAACCTGTTGTACATGAACAAAGATTATATCATGCGGTGACCGTGTCAAACGAACCAGCGAAGTCATTGCATAATTGTTATACTAATTATATTCAATGTACCTAAACAAAATGATTTCCAAACACGTGACCGACACATATCATGCGGTGCCCAGATGAATCAGGTGGTGGTTGACTTCTAAGAGGAAAAAATGTCATGCTTTGTTGTCAGGACAACGATACAAGGATTACGTTATACCGTGATGCAATCACATATCCCATCTCCGTTATATCCATCCACTTGTCCACACTAACCTGAATCAACCAAACATATACATGTAAGTTATTTAAAGTTTGTTATTAAAAAAATTAACCTAAAAACATACCTTCGAAAACCCATCAACAAGTAGGGACAACTTTAATTGTTCAAATCTCTCTGTGCCACCGAAGAGGTTCATGTACTCATGCGACCACCTGCCAAGTTCTTTAATCAATTCATTACGCACTAATGGCCACGAATCTTCCCCCATACCTAATAAAGCGGCAATGGACCGATATCCACAGTTACCGTCCGCTTTCACATCCACAACGTCACGAATGAAACCTTGAATGAATGGCGCAAATTGATCCAACATCGGGATGATCCTTGTTGGCTGAGGCGGTTCAGAACATGATGCACTATGTTTGACTGGAGAGTTGCTGCTTTGAACAGAATGAAAAGCATCAACATACTCCCAGTAAGAGGGATCACGCTTTGTGGATCTTTGACTTCTTTTCATCGATTTCTTCGGTGCACCTTTAGTGTTAACCTTTGATGGAGGAGGGTACATAGAGTTATGATCAGGGTATGCAATTTCTCGAAGTTTACTCTTCAGAGTTACTTTGCCAGACACCTCAAGTTCATCAAACCTTTTAGATATGATTTCTATCTCTTCCTTGATGCTGACTTCCGTCTCACATAACCCTTGGTCTGAAAAGCAAAGTCTCCTCCAAAAAAGATGGACTGACTCCAATGGGATGATGCCAGCAGTATACCTAGAAAGCTCACATGCACAAGGAAGACCGTGCGTGCTTCTCATCACACAACCACAAGAAGAGAGATTGTTGTCGAGATAACGTAGACAGTCAACCTTAAAAGCAATCTGATTTAAAGCGTCCCTTGAAACCATCATAAGAAGCCTCTTGTATAAGGTTTTTTTATATACATGCCCAACAACATGCGTACTGGTTTCAAAGGATGCTTTAATTTCGATGTGTTGCAGTGTGATCATGTTGTTCATGGCATTCCAAACACTACATAGGTCTCCAACGCTATTTTGTAGCACTCTTTTGAGAGCCCAATAAGCTGATTCAACCCTACATTTAAAATACACAACAAACATGAAAATATACAACAATTAAATACCATTTATTACTAATCCTTACTAACAAATAAAATCAGTTCTTAATACCTGTTTGTTGTTGTGTTGCCTAGGTGCATGACCTTATTCGTCCATGCTGTAATAAATTTTTCCTTGTGGGGGATAATCCACGTGTCGTTAACATAGTCAATGAACATCGGCCAAGGAGAACAAGGAACTTGAAACTTCTGAAGTGACTCATGGAACTGGTGTTCGGACGGACAATCAACCAAAGTACCCCAGTTATCCATTACATAGTCCCACACATTTTTTTCACCGATTAAAGATTTGCACTTCACCTTCACATTCTTATCGATATGAAACCTGCACAACAAATTAGTACACTCCTGGAACACAATTTTCACTACATTCATCAGTGTTAGGTCTCTATCAGTGACAATAACAACAGGAAGACAATCGTTTCTTAAAAATAGGCCTCGAAATCGTTCCAAAGCCCATACAATATTATTAACACGCTCAGCCTCCAGATATGCAAACCCAGCAGAGAATGTCATCGCCGTTGGTGTCACTCCAACAAAGTCAAGTAGTGGGAGTCTGTACCTGTTTGTTTTGTAGGTACTGTCTATAAAAAACACCAAATGACATGCATTGCATAACTTTATTGCATCTGGGTGACACCAAAACAGATCATGCACCATAACTTCATCCTTCAATCTATGCCAATGAATGTATTGATCACGTTCGGGAAGCTTCATCAGATGCTGCATTTTGGTATCAGCTCCTCTTATTGAAGAACGATATGCACTTCTTGCATTGTAAATTTGCTTTATCGTGGTGCAACTGTTGGCATTGTGTTCCTTCAACATTAGCAAGATGTTTTTTGGTTTCACCATCGACTTTGTCATATCAGCAATAATTTTCTTTTCATCCTTAGTCAATCGCCTAGTGTATGGATGTCCAACTAAGGACTTGGCCAATTCAAGATTGTGAATCCCACAGATCAACTTCACCATCCAACCTTCCCCTCCATGCACTGGTTTCCCATGAAGCCTGAAGGGACAACCACATTTCCTACTCCCAGTGTCTTTTCTAACGAATTCTTTATTCCTACACTTGTACGTACCACTCCTTTCACACCCAATTAAGACAAATGAACTTCTTCCTCTGCTACCGGTCTCTGTGTCAGACCTCATAATCACTGAAACAAATCCATTTTCATGGGCAACTGTTCGAGCCCATTGCAAAACATCATCTCGAGTACCGAATACCTACAACGCAATCCAAACATATTAATTTTTATACAAAACATCAATTCAACCAAATGACTCAAATTATCTATGATTACCTGAGACGTATTAAAAGCATTTGAACAATCCACATGTGGTTCATTCAGCCCACATTCTTCTTCATTATCATAATCATAATCCATATGAACTTCTTGTGACATCGCATAGTCATACCTCCATTGATCTTCGTCCATCTTAAGGACATATGCATCATACACAAGTACATTCAAATTATCATATAACCACATCCAAAAATTTACTACACATTAAATAAAAAACATATTAACAGGACATATGCATCATACAGAAGTATATTCAAATTATCATATAACCACATCCACAAATTGACTACATATTAACTAACAAACATACTAACAACTGATACAAATATATTCTAAATTTATAACTACATTATTTACTTAAACTAAACTTATCACTATAATAAACAACTAATAAAACATTTTTCTACTACAACAAAATACAATTATGTTACCTAAATCATTTAATATTATACCAAATCATTATACCTAATTAAACCAATAATCCACAATTGAATATATATATATATATATATATATATATATATATATATAAATTTTAAAACAGAAATAAAAAATTTGTTAATAATGTAACATTCCGGAAAAAGTTCTTCCGGAAGTTACTAAGGCCCATTCCGGAAGAAGTATTTCCGGAAGACACTTCTGGAACTACTTCTTCCGAAATGGGCCTTAGTAATTTTCAGAAGCACTTCTTCTGGAAGTTACTATGGCCCATTCCGGGAGAAGTAGTTCCGGAAAACACTTCCGGAACTACTTCTTCCGGAATCCGCCTTAGTAACTTCCGGAAGAAGTTCTTTCGGAAATACAACATTCTCATTCCGGAACTTCTTCCTCCTGTACTTAAAATTTCTTCCGGAAACAACTTTTTGCTGTTTTTCTTCTCTAAAAACTAGCCAGAATACGCAAAAATACCCATAAATGCGTTCCTCCGATGAAATAGGAAGAACAACGACTAACAAAACTTCAAATACGGAACACCTGCTTCACGGGGGACCACCAAATCTTCAAATACGGAACACCTACTTCACGGGACCACCAAATCTTCAAAGCTACACAGGGTGGAAAGCAACAACAAGAAAAGGAAAGAAAACAATGAAGGATGAAGCGCAGTAAGAAATGGAAGCGTGAAGCGCAATAAATTTAAAGAAAACTACACAGGGGCAAAATCGTCATTACATATGCATTAAATATTATTTTATTTTTACCTATTATTATAAAATGAAAATTATTTTTTCTTGACATTGTTATAAAATAATAATCATTTTTTTTATCATATATTAACTTTTGTAATACAAATTAAATGTTATCATAATAAATATTTTATATTTTTAATAAAATATACAAATTAATTAATTTTTATGATTTAAATTATACTAAATTGTCACACAAATTAATATTTTCATTTATATGCGTGTAAAAAAGAAATTACAAATATTAGTCATAATTATGTTCACTAATTATTTATGTATAATAATATTAATTATTTTATAACTTAGTTTATTCATTAAAATTAAATTATTACAAAAAATATCATTGTTTTTTTTTTAAAAAAATTTCAGAAGACCCTCCTTCCGGAAGAAGAAGGTTATCTTCCGGAAGAACCTTCTTCCAGAAACATTCCGGATGAAGTTCTTCCGGAAAGTGTTCCTGATTTTTTCCGGAATCACGAAATCTTCTTTCGAAAGAAGGGTCTTCCGGAAATTTTCCGGAAGAAGTGTCTTCCGGAATGATTCCGTAAGAAGGTTCTTCCAGAAATGGTCTTCGCGGAAGGACATTTTCGCCCATTCACTGTTTTCTGGGTGCCCCAGCAATATTGCTGGGTGCACGTAACAACTCCCTTGTGATTAAGCTGGTCTAGAAGTGAAGCATGTTGGATTCGGGTACATTACATCAATCCCTCATACTGTATTTTGTCCAGGGAATGAGGAGATAAATAAAAAAGAAATTGTGTGAGTTTCATGTGAGTCTCATATTTTTTATATTTTTTAATTTAAATATATATTTTTTATTTTCAATCTCTTAATGAAACACACTATTTGAAAATGAGATATTAGAAAAAAAAAGTTTGATTAATGAAATTTGAATTCGATCAATCATGCATGGGAGAAGAATGAAGTGTAAAATGGAAGGTTGGTCCATTAACACAATTTGTTTTGCTAATGGTTACAACTTTTGTAGATTAATTATTTTGAAGCTCCTAGTTGATAACTTTCTCCAACTATAAAACTTTTTTTTATCAGTTTGAGCAAAGAGTAACTATGATACAATTTCTTTGACTTGCTTGATTTTCTTGTTATACATCACATAAATTCATTTTTTTCGTTTTGGTCGTAACTGTTTATGATCGTGTAAAATAGACCACAATAGATTTGTATTGGTATTCCGTCCCTATTTTGATTTTTGCCTCCCTTTTAATCAAATTCATTTTTGGGTTGGCATGATCAAGTTATAAATATGGTTATTTAGTTCCGCCTTCCCCCTTCAACATCACTACTCTTTAAACACTTAACTTCTTCTTCAACCCTTTTCTCCCTTCTCTCATCCCTTACTCTCTCAACAACCTCACCAACCCAGAAACTCTGGCTCAAGGGCTGCAACCTCGTGAGCCCCATCCCGGACCCCCTCGGGAACCTTGTTAACCTTCGTGTCTTGGACTTCTCCTTCAAAAACCTCTAAGGTTCTATCTTGAGTTCGCTTACTCGCCTCATCGCTCCCATGCAGATTAAGTTCTACAACAACTCACTCTCCGGGGAGTTACCCAAGGGAATGTCCAACCTCACTTCGCTGAGACTCATTGATGTTTCCATGAATCATTTGAGTGGGACCATTGTTGATTAGTTGTGTCATTTGCCTCTCAAGAGTCTTAACCTCTATGAGAACCACTTCAGTGGCGAGTTACCGCTGAGTATTGTAGACTTGCCAACCTCTATGAGCTGAGGTTGTTCAGGAACAAGCACGTTTGGAAATTGCTGAAGAATTTGGGGAAGAATGCTTCGTTGAAGTGGCTTGATGTTTCCACCAATTGGTTCTCCGATTGGATTCCGGGGAGTCTCAGTAAGCATGACAAGTTGGAGGAGTTGCTGATGCTAGAGAACGAGTTCTCTGGGGAGATTCCAACTAGTTTGGGCAGCTATCAGAGCTTGTTGCGTGTGAGATTGGGTACCAATCGATTATTCGTCAAGGTTTTGGCTGGTATGTGGGTCTTCCGCATGTGTATTTGCTTGAACTGGGGAATAACTCGTTTAGTGGTCCAATCACTAGGACCATTGATGGGGCGGGGAATTTGTCGTTGTTGATTTTTCCCTAGAACAATTTCTCCGATTTTGTAACAGTCGTGCCTTTTGGGTTTTCCATTTTAATAAATAAATAAATAAAATTAATTAGGTCATAAGTTCCCTCACTTAATAAATTAACTTTTAACCCAAAGCAGCTTTTATAAAAACACATTTTTCTTTCTTTTTCTCTGACACACAAAAACTCTAACAGAGCAGTTGGAGGAGGAGCTCTAGAGAGCACCAGAAACGCCACTATTGCTAATGGGGAACGCTTGAACGACTACATCGAGGTAAGGGACGAGTTACTCATGCTTGAGGATTAGAATGAACATGTGTAGAAATTCCTAGATCAATTTTTGGGTTATTTTGGGATGTTTTATGAAGTTCAATTATGTTTTTTTGTTTCAATCGTAGATTGAGTGTATTAGATGGACCAATTGGTGTTCTCATGCGAATTTGTTGTAAAATTGATGTGTTCTTGTGTTGAGTGTGTACCTTAGGAATTATGACTCTTTATAATTAGCATAAAAATTATGTGGTAGTGATTTTGTTTAGATAGGATATATTGGCCTTTCAATCTTATTGATTTTTTTTCTTTTTTAAATTTTCGACGTCCCAGTGTATACACTACACATATTGACACTTTTATTTCACAAACATTATATTTTCTTCTGCGTACATGATTTCTCATCATGAAATTCATATGTGCAATGGTTATTGGATAATTGAATTGACTAAAGTCATCGAAGAAATTAACTAAAGCTTTATTCACATCATAATTAGGCATTTCCTTAATGTCTGTGACTTTGTTGAAATATGTTTAGGATATAGGTATACATGTTTTCCATGTAAATCAATATAAATATATAAATTTTTTATTCTTTATATACATATTATATTTATTTAATGATATGTTTGATATTTAAAATAATACTATATATATTTTAACATATATTACATTTATAAGTTATATTAAAGAATAAAAATACTCTTATATACAAAAATACATTCACTCATCTGAATGTTAACTAATTACTACTTAATTTGGATACCTATGGCTATACTACTTAAAAATTTCTGATCTAGTTTTATTCCATCACATGTTATATATATATATATATATATATATATATATATATATATATATATATATATATATATATATATATTAATTATGTTTATGTTAATATAATTTATATGTATGTAAATTTGAATGTTACCATAATATATTTAATATATTAATGTACGTTAATATTTTAATATGGTTATATTAGAGAAAAAGTAATTGTAAGTTTTATGAACGGTACACTTAATAGGTAATCCTATGGACATGGGGAAAATATTTATCTTATTGGGTTTATAGCGAGTAATTATTACGCGTGTCCACCAAATTGAACTATAGTTGAGAAGGAAACGACTTTACTTAATATTTTAACATATTTATATTAATGTACATTTATGTTAATATTTTAGGTTTACATTGATATGTATATATTAATTTTGTTTACATTAATATAATTTATATATATAATTAATATAATTATGTTAGTCTTTTAATGTTATGTTAATACATTTATATACATATACTTAATAAGCTTTTAATGTATTTATGTTAATGTTTTTAATACGTTAATTACTTATATATGCATATTAATATTTATAATACATCTGATTTCTTATAAATTTAATTAATGTTTTTTATGCACCGATATGCACATAGTATTTATCTAGTGATATATATATATATATATATATATATATATATATAGTATTGCATGTAATTGTATGGTGGTGTGTTATATATATTTGTTACATGTAAATATATTTATAAGCCTTGAAGTTAGATGTGTTATGTTTTTATTATTATACATTTTTTTATCTAATTGTTAAATATAGTTTGTAATTAGTTAAATTGTAGATATGAGATATGGTTGTGAATGAGTGTGTGATTAATACTTGAAGTGATATTACTTGTGTTGTGAGCTATGAGTTATACAATAATCCAACTAGTGTTTACCTTGAGAAAAGTTTTTATGCGCAACATTAAAGGAAAAATATAAGATTCCTAGTTAGGATTCTGAACGGTTAAATTGTAGCGTAATGTGTTAAATGTGTTTGAAATATAAGTGTGAGGTCATGGGTATTGTATAATTCATGAACAATGTCTGCGTGTAAAAATTGTTTTAGGGGTTGGACCTGAATCAGGAAGGTAAGGCCCAAACAGATTCTTCGGAGTCTAGGCCTTGGGGTAAAGACACTCCTTTAAGCCTATGTCGATCCCATATGGTTGAAGCATTCTCGCAAAATAGAGTAGCTCTGACTGGTCACCTTATGATTTTACTTAGTAAGAGTGACTTGACATACCCATTGTGTAGTGTGTCTTGTTATGTACTACTAAGCACCCTAGTGTAGTTTTTCACTGACATGGTACCACATTGCATATAGGCTTGAGTCTTAGTATAATTGTTGCATAACACATGTGAATTGTTTATTATGAAATCAGCTAGTGTTGTTATGTCTTGATTGAGTGTGTGATTCATGGATAATGTGATGGGTGATTGAAATATGAAATTTAAATGATAAAGGGTTGAAATAACGTGAATTGAATTAAGTTGAGTTATGTTATAAATAATTGTATAGTGTATTTTTGCTTATGCTTTTATTTATCTGTATTTTATTTATAAATGTGATAACTCACTCCCGGTGTATATTTCTATTTGGGTTGATTGTCATTTTGTTTCAGGTGAGTCAACATATAATGAGTTCCATACTAGAGATAGAGAGACTTAGCCTGTGATAGGGATATGCTCTGATAAGTGTGACATCAGGGCATAGAATTTTACTTCATATGTTATAATTTTGTGAATTATATAATTGTGTTATGTTTTAGCTTTTTTTATATATTTATTCAGAATGGACGACCTTGTTTTGAGCCGGGATAACTTTATCTTTTATTCGAACAATTTATACTATGATTTCACTAAGTGGATGTGAATCTTTTATCCTTTTGAATTGATTTAAATTAAATGTTTTTTTTTAAATGAATTAATTCCACATGGTTTTGTTTCCTTCTATTATTATGTGTTTAAAAACTTGAAAAATAAATTTTGTATGATTTTATTTCCTTTTTATTATTTATTTATATTTGTGAGGGTAGAGGGTGTCACAGGTGTCATTTTTTATGAAATTGGGTGGTTGGAGAATCTCCAAGAGATTTCTGGTGGTGATAACAAGTTCAATTAATACCTTTGACGTGGCTCTGCACATGTATCGCTGACGTATTCAACTAACGTACATGCTATCATGTTTTGGAGCAAGACTTCGACAGAGATTTCCCACAAAAACTTTTAAAGTTTCAAGGACACAACGAGAAGTAAAAATTTTTCAGGGATTAGTTACGAAATTCGGATATATTTCAGAGATCTCCAACATATTTAAGCCTTAATAATAATAATAAGTTAAAATTGTCACCAACTCAAATGATGAACAATACTCTTAGTTGGAGGTACTAAATTATCTATTTCTTTTACAAAATTAGTTGGAGGTACTAAACAATCTCAACAACCTTAAACCTACGATTCAATATTACCAACTCACCCTTGTATTGTACCACAAGGGCTTCACCCCACACCCCACACCCCAACTCATGGTCGTGATCATGACCCAACAACAGATGGGTCAAGCCCAAGGGACAAATGCCCTTGGTTCATTACATTGCAACATATATATGCCTCTCATAACATATGAATCACACACAAGACAAATCAAGTAACAAACTAATTAATGGGGTTGGGTCTAGTTGATGGGTCTACTAGAAGAGATTAGTCTCTCAAAATGTAACGAATCAAGATTTGAATTAAAAATATTTGTTTATAGTATCCAACCGTAGATGTCTCAATTATCTTAAAAAGAAAATACCTATGAAAAACAAACAAATAAAATAAAAAGTTAAATATATTTTTTATAGTTAAAGACAATACTTCTTTTTTAACTTACTATCTATTTTTTTTTTACCACTTGATATTTTCAAATTTTTATTTTTAGTATTTGTTGTTAGTCTAAATCTATTAAATAATAACAAATGACAAGCACCAAAAGTAAAAATTTTAAATATCTGATAATAAAATTAAATTATCTTATTTAGATATTAAATTAAAAAAGAAATATATTATAAATATGAAAAACATATTTAGACTTAAAACAAATAACATAGCTCTCAAACCTATTGTGGCAACCAACAATAGCGGCTACTAAAAAAAAAAGAACAAACTGGCAATAGTGGTAGGAATTTGGAACGCGCAATTTTTTTTTGACTTCATTCATTAAAATCTCTTTCACCCCACCTTTTAGGATTAACTAACGCAACTCCACAGAAATAATCTAAGACCTAACTCAACACTAACTAAAAAAATAGTTTTAAAATACAGTGGTTCTTATACTATATATATGTCAAGTCAAACCTAACGAGTTTAACTAGAACACGTAAATTAAGGAAATACATGCAAGACATTACCTTCTTAAGTAAAGAGTAGTGATTCAAACTACTTCTCATCATGGTTTCTTTAATTTGCCAAAACTCACCCTCCAATTATTCTGCAACTGAGATATGCAATATATATAGGGTAGATAAAGAGCGTTGTTGTCTTTTTTTGTCTCCACTTGGGAAATTTCTCGCCACTTTCCCGGCCTTTGTATTTTGCTGTGGCATTTAGCGCTGTTGTACAAAGAAGATCAGATGGTGATTTTCATGCTAACCAACACTTTGCACTAGGATACAAAAGGACACCGAACGAAAATTAAAGAAGTAAAAACATATATATTAGAGTAATAAAACAATACACTACTAAAAAAAACAGATTCAATGACGTCAAAACGAAAACGATTATGTGGAACTGTCGTCGAATTTGACACATTGGCAATATTGTAAGTAGAGGCCACCATAACGACGATGTTTTTCTTAAAACCGTCGTCGTTTCCAGTTACTTTTACAAAATTGCCACGACATGTCTCCTTTTCCTTTCTTCTAGCATCCCTCGCGACTCCTCGTTCCTCTGTCGTAAGTCTGTCATTTTCTTCATCCACTCCTGTAGTCTTCGATCAGAAGTTCGTCCTTCCTTGACGTTGTTCCTCCATTGTCTCTTCCGTCATTTCCTCAGCCACTCACCTACTCCTTCCCTCGCGTCTGTCTCCTGTGTGTCATGTTTTCGTTGTGTGGCGCCATTGTGACACAGGTAAGTACATGTTTTTCAACCATTGCAAATATTTCTTCAATCAAAATAGCCACACGGCTCAGAAATACGAAATACACTGTATAAATTTTGTTTTCCTATTTGTCCTCACAAATGCTCTATGGTGTTTGGTCCATGTGTGGCATATTCTTCTACATTGATCAATCTTAGTTTTTCTTTTCTTGTCTTTAGACTTCACTTACACTAAAGCTAAGTTCAAGATGAAGAGGGGGCAACTTCATTGTAATTTCTGAAGGGAATAAAGAAGGAATATATAAGAAGACAAGAAGAAACTTTTTAGATGCTTTTATTTCTGTGCTCTTTTTAAATGACTACGTATCATCCCAGAACTCCTACCTTCTCTAAGCATTGGGGTTTTGTGTGTGAAAGATATATGTATTGAGAAAAAGAAAGACAACCATTTATAATAAATAGTCATATATACATGCATCTCATTAATTTATCAAGTACACTAGCTAGAGTATAATGTGTAAGAGAATCTTGTGTGCATAGGATTTAAGCAATTAGATTTGTGTGCGTGTTCTAATAATATAAATAAATTAAACAAGAATAGAAAGAAAAGAGAGATGGTGGGTTGGTGTCATGAAATTAGCAAGATGAAATGTCTCTTTCTACAAGCAATTTAAAATTTAAAGGAGGCCTAAAAAGGTGATTTTCAGTTTCTTTCACTTTATGGAAGATTTTGGATGCTTTTGAAGGGAGGATATATGCTTCTTCACTTACACTGCCTTTACATCTTTCCCCCCTTTTAGTTTATGTTTACATCTTCTCTATTCTTAATTTTCTCTTTTGGTATAATGCTCTTTAGAATGATTATGTTTTTGGCAGAGATGCACTTTAACTTTTTGCCCTTTTAATTTGTTTGGACAGGTCTGGCCAATCCATGTTGACCTGAAGTTTTTGGAACCGGTTGGGTGAGACCTTAAGATACTTGGAAAGGTGAAGACCTTTCTACTTATATTATGTTTTCATGCATGCAAGGAAAAAATGACACTTCTTGAAGTTGATCTTGATGAGTTATTTGCATTTAATATTGATGAAATATGGAATATAATACATTTACTTGCATATTTGTCAACTGATGTACTACATTCAATAGCAAATTCAAATCCAATATATTTATGCTTCAATTTGTAGAGATAATGTTGAACTGAAAACTTTGCTACTAGCCAATTTTGCAAAATGAATTTCATCCATAAATTATTTATTTGGAAAACTCACGATTAAATTATATTTGAACATAGTTTAGAGTCCTAAGTCACACTACTAGAAATAATACTTACTAAGTCGGTTAAATTGAACCTTTTACGACGATTTTGAACCGTCATAAAAAAAAGGTTTCGTAAAAAGGCAATTTAAATATAATGAAGGTTCCGATAATCGTCTTGGTATATCCAACTTTTTAAAATAGTTATTGGAATAACCGTCTTAATATGTCATTGGAATCTAAGACGGTTATTGTATTAACCGTCTTAGTATGTTATTATTTTAGTCGAGAATCTAAGACGGTTCTCAGGATAACCGTCTTAGAAGATTATACATACTAAGACGGTTATTGGAATAATCATCGTAGAATGTCTTAAGTGGAGTTGTCTTTCTACGACGGTTATTCTATAACCGTCTTAGTATCCTTTACTTTCTAAGCTGGTTATTAGAATAACCGTCTTAGAAATACCTGTGGCTATATACTCATGAGCTGCATTGGTGCCCATTACCCTTGTAGAGACATGACTCTTATCATAAAAATTAACAATAATAAAAAAGACTGATTCATTGCTAGACAAATGTTAGCCTAACACATCAAGCAAAATGGAAGCACATATTTGTTACGGACTCATCACTTGAATTTCCAGAAAACCTAGTAACAGTAGTGGCATGATTAAAAGAATATCAGGTAATGTCAAAATACCTATCATGCATTGTGAAGTAAATAGTTCAGCAGCCTGAGCAAGATATTTATCACACAGAGAGTCATCACTTGAATTTCCATCTGCCTCCACTAATTCATGCCTCTCAGAATGATCACCACTCAAAAGAATATGACTAGCCTTGGAAGGTGAACACATATATTAGAAAAGGAAAAAGAATAAAAACCAAGCTAGTGACAGCAAAACCCAAGGAAAAATAGAAATACACCAAAACCAAAGGAAAACATGTATTCAAAAGACTTGTCTAAATGAATTCCAAATAACATCCCCTTATCTTCAAATATCCTATCTACATCACTAGCAAAAACTGAATTGGTACCAACTACCAAGACATCATCTTCAAGAAACAAAACACCATTCTAAACCATTCATCTATATGAATCAATGTAGAGCGTCTGCTACTGTGTCTAATTTATGTAAGCTTAACATTATAACTAAGAAATTCCACAGCCTGTTCTAGGCTTATTTTTCTTCCTAGGTTTTTTCATCTTTGGGTGTGCGGGCCCCGTTGGAGGACCAACAAAATGGAACAAATAACAACAAAAATTTTCTCTGTATTATTATTTATAGATTCTTCTAAAAACATTATTGACTTATATTAATATATTTCTAGTCAAATGATTACAAAACTAAAACTTATAATACACTACAAGAGTCTTACTTGCAATGCTCCCTAAATGCCAAGATTCTACAGACCAAAAATCACATTATCATGCATCTGGTTCAGAAGTTTCTTTGTATTCATCCATTTTTTGTGACTATCCACAAGAACCATGCAGTTCACATATAAGGTAAACATAAGGAATTCAGAAGAGTTCAGACACAAATATCTTTCTATGGAGCTCAACAAAAATAATTAATATTATTTAATTTTTATCATCAAAATAATTAATGTTATTTAATTTTGAATTAGAATTTTTAGGACATTTTTTATAATTTATTTTTTACTCTATAATGTTAATTAATGTTATTTAATTTTGAATCAGAATTTTTAGCACTAACTCTATATATAATTAAGGTTTAATTACCCATTTGGTCCTTATAGTTTTCAAACTTATCTAATTTAGTCCATATAATTAATAAGTAGCTTTTTTAGTCCTTGTAATTTACTTTTTAATTCCTAATAGGTCCCTACCGTTGCAATTGTTTAACACCGTTAGAAGATTGTTGCCAGGACCTTAGGTTTTGTTGTTCTTTTTGCACAACATCACAAAACTCCCTCTCCATTTTCAATTCATCTCAATCTCAGCCACTCAAAACTGATTGTGATTTGAGTCAACCTAGCGTTGGCCGATGTCGTCCATTGTTGCAACCAACTGAAAATTAGACGTGTTCTTCTTTAACAGAGAATGAGGGCAGGTTAAGGTTAAGGTTGATTTATTGCAAAATCCAGAGCTCATCAAAGTTGATTTATTGCGAGTCTGGAAGGAGGTTAAGGTTGTTTATGTCATGAACTGAAAGGAAAATGGGGCAGATTCTGCACATGTGCGGTGTGAGGTGCGGTGTGAGGTGTCGTGCGGGTGCGAGGTGCCATGCAGTGCGAGGTGCAGTTCGGTCCGAGGTGCGATGTGAAAACACACTTGAAGTGAGAGTTCATAGTGGACTTTGACAAATCTTCTAACGGTCTTAAACAATTTTAACGACAAGGACCTATTGGGAATTAGAAGGTAAACTAGAGGGACTAAAAAAATCACTTATTAATACAGGGACTACTAAAGCCACTTATTAACTATATGGACTAAATTGGATAAGTTTGGAAACTATAGGGACCAAATGGATAATTAAACATATAATTAATAATTATTTATATTTATCTTTTTCATATGTTTATGCATTTAAAAAATACTTTCCAAAAAATTAAAAGAGCTAACAATTAGCAAACCAAACTAACAATAATAATAAATGTATATTTTGATTTTTCTTAATTTAAATTTTAAATTTTATTTAATTTAACAAATAGCCCAAAAAAATTGTTTCTCAACTATCTCAAACCACTCTCCTTCTATCTTTATCTATAAATTTGATATTCCCCCATTTCTTTTTCTTTTTTTAATTTATCAATTTTATCATTTTTTAAAATTGGATTTTAATATTTTTTTAACAAATATCAAATATTGAAAAAAAAATATTGCATCACAATATAAATTATTTATCGTAAATCTAAAATATAATTAATAATTTTAAAAATATATACTTATTACAAACTTTAATTATAACATAATTTATATATTTCAAATTTTTTATTTATTATAAATTTTAGTTATATATAAAAAATACATATATATTTACACTGAAAAGGCTAAAATATTAATTAATCAATAAGTTACACTATTAATAGCCGTGCAAGTCAACTATACATAATACATATATCTAAGGGTGTAATCTTAATGTCTTATACATTAAGTGCCTCTCCAATTAGAACCTCTTGAGAGCAATATAACAATATTGGAAAACACCCTATTTGATCTGCCATATAAGCGCAACTACATAGGGAAGAGCAACGGCAGTTATTTACTTTTTAGTAGGTCCTTCAAATTTTTGGCTGTGTGGAATAAGTAGTGACATGACATCTACTTACTCCAATATAGGGAGATTGTTTTCCAGATCCATTTCGTCAATATTTCCAACATCTCAACTCACTCCAATTTTTCTGCCACTTTCTTCAATGGGGTAGGCTGAGAAAGTTTGGTATGTCAAAACTTAAAATATCCAACCAACCTATGCTATATTTTGTTAATTATCTTAATATATGAATTTGAGCCATAAAATGAGCTTGTCCATATTAATAACTTTGTAATTCCTAACAGCAACAGTACAATAATATATTTCCACAGGATCACATTATTTAGGCCATAACTCTACAAATATATAGAAGATACTACTAACCTTCATCCGGCGTTCTCGTAAAGCAAGTAAGCCAGCTTCAGTACATATTGCTTTTATATCAGCTCGAGAGAACTCATCCTTAGTCATAACAAACTCTTCTAAGTTGACATCATCAGCTAATGTCATCCTTAAAGTGTGTATCTAAATATCAAAAGTATAAGACCTTTTAGTGAGGAATAAAAAACAGAGAAAGAATTTCAAACTCCAAGTTATTAAACAGAGAAAATGAGAAATAAAAAATATGTCAAGATTATATTCCATCGCCCCGTATAAGAAACCCCAAAAAATGCACACCTTAGCAAGCAACGTCTTCCCAGTTCCAGGTTCTCCGTATAAAATGACTCCCTTAGGAGGCTTGATACCAATATCAGCATATGATTCCAAAGGTGCCTTTTCAACCTTCATAACAGAGACCATTGGATCAACTTCATCTTGAAGAAGCCCAACAATAGAGAGAACCTGATAAAGAACCATACATGATAAGAAGCATTACATTTCCAACATCATCTAATCATATCAATTGCACAAAAAGAGATGACTGATCTTAATACAAAAACAATTATGTCAATATCCATGTCCATTTTTCCCAAAAAAACATGGTTCAACAAAAATATTTTATTCACAAATTTTCTCACCCTCTTTCCAGGTTCTGGTGTCCACATGTCAGTTATAAGGTAGTAATGTGTTATTTCACATCTCTCAAAATTTATAACTTCTTCAACAAGATAGGAACCCTAAAACATGTTACCACATCTACAGAAAACCCTTGAACAACCTTAAAATATATATTCAACAGCTCTTAATAACATTTTTTAGATACATGAAAGATCAACCACCCCTGGCCGCCCAAAACAAAAACAACAGGGTGTACCCATTAACCATTCCAACAAGCACCATTATCAATGAAACTTTTAGTACTTCCTAATACAGTATTATCATGTCAAAAAGTTACCAAATATGTCAAGTGTTCAACCTAATGCATACCTTTGATTAACTAAATATATTTTCAAAACAGGCTATAAAATATAAGTATAATCAAAACCCTATTGAGAGAGAGAGCATTAGAGGGGAAATAACAATTTTCTACCAACTCAAAATGACCAAACCAGCTTTCATTTGAACTCCACTACATCACAATGTCTCTAACCCCAAGCAATTCAATCTAAAATCACAAAATCCCAATCCACAAACTGATGCAATCCTACCCCGCAAGGACATTGGATAGAAAACTCCAAGTAGATTGAGCTAGAGATGCAAGAGAAGGCCCTAGGGTTCTTATGAGCCTTAGGGTAGATTTCGGGCCCATAGGCTAAGTATGAGCCCACTTATCTTTGTAAATATTAGATTAAGGTTTCATTATTTTTGGGCCTTGTATTTAGGGCTCCATAATGTAGGTAGAGTACCCTAGAAATATAGGATTTTTTAGCTCTTGTATTTTAGGGCACCTAGACTAGTTTTTGTATTAGGGGTAGTTTTGTAATTTCACATGCATAAGTGGATATTTGATGTGTGTGGTTGGAAATAAATTTAATTGAATTGGTAGAAGCTCAATCCAATTAAATTTTAGAGGGGGAGGTGAGCATTTGCTTACTACACCCCATTGCCACATCATATAGTCACACTTTGTGCATGTCCTTCATGCTTTTCATGCCTCATGACACCTAAGAACACTTAGTGGATAATCTTGGAATTGATCTTGTATTAGTGGGCTGAACCATAACTAAAATTCACTAATCATAATTAGTGAAATTTTGGCTCCAAAGTTTGGCTCCACAAATTCAATTTCAAATTCAAGTGAAATTTGAATTTCCCTCCAATTTTGTGTGACACTTAGGCTATAAATAGAGGTCATGTGTGTGCATTTTTTTCAACTTTGATGATTTGAATATTAAACTTCAGATTTCAAAGATCATTTGGAGCACAAAATTTCGTGCTCTTCTCTCCCTCTCCCTTCATTCATCTCCTTCTTCCTCCAGGCTCTTATCCATGGCCTCCTATGGTGGTGAGCTTCTTCTAGACTCATCTTCTCCTTGAAGTGACGTCTCCTCTCTCTCTTCCTTCTCCATTCCGCTACCATTCATCTTCCAAGAAGCAAAGGAATCCATTAATGAAGAAGATCCTAGGCCTACAAGCTCTTGCATCACAAACCAAACACACAATCTAACCACTAAAGTCTAAACCCCCCCCCCCCCCCCAAAAAAAAATCTATCACAAAATAGGGCAGTCAATCAATCAAAACGCTAAAACAATTCAACAAATCAGCAGCATACCCTAACCCTACCTTGTTATGCAACAAAATAGCCCATCCAGGCTCGAGCTGATCTTTATTGACGAAAGACAAGATACCAACATAGTACTCGGGCCCCACCGAGGATGAAACTATGGCATGACTCTCGTCAATGAGTTCCTCGAGGTTTCCAATGCTCATAGGAGAACCTCGGAGATCATCGACCTTGGATTTGTCCTCCTCGGCCTTCTCCTCCTACAGCTTCAACCTCTCCTGGTTCGCCACGAAAGAAAGAGTTTCCTTTTTGTTTTTGCTTTTAATTTTGCTTCCTTGTTGCTTTGTCTGGTATAGTATTAAGATCCTGCAAATCAGAGCCTGGATGTTGACGAACACGTGGTTGCAGATCGAGAGCATTCTTTGCAGTGTCTTCAGGAGAATCTCACCATTGACCCTGACCGCGAGTTTGAACCCGAACCGAGTCTGGTTCTGCTTCGGCACCAAAAGCCGAGGACATTCTCCCAGCAGTGGCGGGTGTGGTAGAGTTACTTGAAGGAAATGGTGGGCTTTTGGGCTTCCTCATCTCCCACAGTGTCGCGATGAATCAAAAAAGCTGAGGTGACAACAAGGAATGCGAGAATGAGAGAGAGTGGTCTGGTACACTGCCCGATAAAGAGAGAAAGAGAAAGCGATAAATTATATTAATTAAAAATAGTAACCATTTAAGACGGGTTTTTCGAAGACCGTCTTTATTTTGAAGCATTCCAAGGTGATTTTCCAAAACCGTTTTTAAAATATTAATAATATTTACAAATTTGTCATTGTGATAAAAACAAAGAAGGATTTTTATGACTGACTTAAATTCCATGTTGTAAAAAATAGTATTTTTATTAGTGTCATGGTTTGAGTAGAGGTTAAAAATTGCTTTGTTTTTGGCAAACTGTAGTTTGGAAGCTGTAAGCCAACTCTAGAGTGGACTCCACCCTGGTAAATAGTAGTACCATTTGATTAGCATAATCTTTAATGTGTTATTTTCCTACTGCAGCAATTGCACCTGCTCCCTCCTTCATTGAACATATTGCCAATACAATACAATATATAACACATGGTACAATGCCAAAGATTGCAACATTAGGATGGCCACTTGCAAACTTTGGACACAGACTAGTGACTGTCGCTAATAGCCAAACAACACTGACTGGCACGAAAAAAACAGCTAAGAACACCACTACACCAGTCTAATTCATAAACAAACAGCATAATATTTTAATCTATCAAAAAACTCTCACGATACTAAATACACTTTTCTCCATATTGAACAAAAAGAATTCTCACTGGTGTGCTTTTTGTGAAGATTTTATTTTTTAAGAAATGGGGAGGGGGGATAAACCCTTTGTTGTTGCTTTCTTGCTTTGGTTTTCTGGTACTGCTTACCACCACTATTGGCTTCAACTTTGTAACTCACCTTTCTCCGACTAAAATACTGGCGTGCAGGCTCTTGAAATACCCACTGGCTGCTACATTCTCCACGTCCAGGTAATTTTCACTTCTGCTTCATAGTTTAGAATGTGAAGACTGTACATTTACTTTCACTATGATATGAGCGTAGTCTAGAATCAGTTGATTTCTTTTTAATTTTGCACGCAATTCCACAGGGAAACACGGTTGCTGCTATGGGTTCATTCAAAGGCTTGAAGCACGTCAGAAGAATTGTTGAAGAATGCATGCTGAATAAATTGCCTTTGTGGTGTAGATTTTGGCCGAAGAAAATATGTCACTTCTTTTCACATTGTCAGGTTCTTATGATGAAGAAAGAACTTGAAAAGGATCCAGCACTTGCCCAGGAGAACTGGGATAGGTTCCTTCCAAAATTCAAGAAGTATGCCTTTTATTTATTTGACAAATTGTATATTCTTTTATTCCAAAATTCACATTAGAAGCGTCGGTCTATCTTTTATTTTAGTAGTGCTAGCAAATTAATTACCCTTTCATTTAGTTTGAATTTGAGTGACACTTAAATGAGAACCAATCGTGCACAATATTAAATTAAACGCAAACTGCTGTGACTTCCGTGTGACTAAAAATGATTAAATTTTCTTTAGATGTTTTTAGTCAGACGCAATTCGGATAGACCAATTGTCCAATTACCAAGTGTGGCATTCTTTAATTATATAATTTGATTCTCTTTGTTTACTTATATTGTCGGGAACTACCTTATTTCAACGAGAATATCTCTTCCAATTCTGTGTCTAACCGTAAAACAAAAATCTCTGTCTAGAATCATTTAATCGGACATACCCCAAATTAAGAAAAAGAAAGTCACAAGCTGAATAGTACATGCATTATTCTTGTAGAAGGATATACATAAACAATTCAACTGTGTTTTTAGACATTTAATTTTTTTTAAAGATAAAAACATGTTTATCGTCTGATATAGATAAACATAAAAACAGATGAAAGAAGGTTTTGATACAGACTTTGTTAAACAATGAGAAAAATTGTTTTCTTTGTGAAACAAAAAAATATATAAGATTTAAAAACAAATTCATCAAACTCTTTGTCAATTAAAACAAGAAAAAGAAAGCACACGGAGAATTGTATTAGTTCATCTCAAACTTGAGACTACGTTCACTTCTTGACAATCCATCAAATTTCTATTAAGCTATCAAAGTTACAAGTATTTTTTAGTGTCACTTATAGCTCTTGCACATGCAAGCTCTACCACATGCAAGTTCTACCACAAGCTTGTCTTAAACCCGATATTCTTTGTCGTATCAAGTCACTACTGGTTCTAAACAAATCAACAAGATTTGTTGGAAGTTTGCACAAATAAGTTGTGATCGTCTATCTTATAGATAGATAAATCACTCAACAATTTTAGTCTTTTATCTAAAGGTATATAAAGTGTTTTGAAAGCTTAGTATCTATGGAAAGGTTTATAGAAAGCTTCACAAGAAAGAATAAAAGAATATGTTCGCATAGATGATTCGTAACTTATTTTTTCAAAGTTTCTTTTATATATAACTTTCATCTTCAAGTATCCATTTTCTCACAAAGATTAGATTCTTCATTATGTTCTTCATATGAAGTCTTGAGTTCGTTGGAGTATTTAATGCTTGCACTAGATGCATGTCCTTTTTCATGCAAAGTCCATGCTGATAGGCTAGTGTGTCTTCTACTTCAGGAGGAAAGTCACTTATTTCATCATAACAGGTCTGCAACAACATAGTGTGCCTTTTGAAGAGGTTCAGATTCTTTCAGATTTTGGATTCCATTTATTCTTTATAAGACTTTGACATAGAGAATATTTTTTGCCTGAAAGAATTTCTGACATAGAGTATTAAATGATGATCTTAAATGAACTACTTAATTATTATGTTAGATCATCATATGAATGTATCGTCTGAAAACACAGACATAAAAATACAAATCACGATCTGATAGCACATCAAACATATATTTTATCATTTATATTTATTTATATCTAATCAAAATAATTAGGAGTCATAATTCATCTTTAAGATGTAAATATTTTTTGACCCAACAAATTTTTTTTTGTTTTTGTTTTTATAGAGTACATGCATTATTCAATCTTTTTGATAGAGAAACTCATACATATTAGGATTTCTTAACCAAGAAGTATTTTCGTTGAAATTGAATCGACGTAAAATCCAAGGTGAAAGTAGAATAAAAAAAAACTCCTTAAAAGAATTTGTTAAAAAAAATAGTTGACTAGGTTATTATAATTTTTTTTACTGACAAAGATTGATCCCGTTTGATAAGAATCACTTAAACTTTTTAATTAATGATAAAAAAAGATTTTTTTCATCAAATTAAATAAATTATTATATGTAATGAAAATACCTTAGTCATGCATGTAGCTAGGCTGAATTTTATAATTTTCACAAATAAACAAACTTTCACGTAGGTGTTTTAATTATTGTACATATAAGTAATTAAAAGTGTAATATTTGTTTAAAAATTATATTATTTTCACTTCATATGAATTAATTTTTCGCGAAAAATTAACATATGCATCTAGCACATGTCCTGTTTTCCTTTTAAAATTCTAAAACAAAACTATTGGTTCAACCTTTCAAAGAAATTTAAATTTGAAAGAAATTTACATTTGATAATAGTCTCACTACTACTACTGAAATTAAAAAAAAAAAACATATTCAGATGGTTATTTTTTTACATTCTAGATTGGTTTCAAGATGGATATAAAAGCAACCGATATAAGTAAATACTTTCTTAATCAATTTTTTAATCAATATAGAAATTCAATCTCTACAACGATTGTTGTAGGGATGAAGTCAACATAGAAAATTTTCTTTCTTTATCAGTGATAAATACTCAGTTTACGTGTTCGATACAGGGGCGCGGGATTTTGGATCATTATTGGCTTATTATGTTTATATTCATGCCTGAACTTCCCTATTGCTAGAACCAAATATATGAATAAGGTTGACAAAATGGATTAGATTATATTGGGGCTGGTTCGATTCATATTTTTTTTGGGTTGAAATTTTTTATGTCCGATCTAGTCCTACATTGGACTGTTGGGCCACAAGATATAATCTAATCAATTTAAAAATTAATAGAAAGGTTAAAAAAATTGATTTTATGTAAAAAAATATAAAAAAATTTAAAGGTAAAAAATTATTTATTATGCATTTATATCTCCTAATAAGTATTTACAAAACCATTTAAATTATGATTAACGAATATTCAATTTAATAATATTGTCTTAGAGTTGTCATTTCTTATGGACACTTATTTATGTTTAATGAATATACTTTTCTTTTTAAAAAAAATATAAATTGCAATATAAAATTATAAATTATATTAGACTTAAATATGTTTTTGGTCTCTGATAAATATTTATTTTTTGTGTTTGGTCCATAATAAACATTTCCTTTGGATCGAGTCCCTAGTATTTGAATTTTTTTTTCCGAGGTCCCTGTCATTAGTTGAAATTCGCTATCTGATTATGTGGCTGTTAACTGGCCAGGCAGACATGTCACGTACACTCGTTGTCTGAGT
Organism: Glycine max; assembly: GCF_000004515.6. NCBI lineage: Eukaryota > Viridiplantae > Streptophyta > Magnoliopsida > Fabales > Fabaceae > Glycine > Glycine max. The sequence continues at coordinate 8,363,450 of NC_016090.4, forward strand.
GAGTTTTTTATTTTAATTTTTTAAAAATAATTACGACGTCGTTTGGAAAGCCACTCTATTTCTCTGTTGGAGCAAAACGAGACAGCCACCACTCCTTTGTTTCTCCTTCATTTATCTCTTTCCTCTCTCCAAGCCTCAACAAACATCATACCGGATACAAATCGATAAGCCACTCTTCATCCCTAATCTTGTGCCACCCTAAAATTCAGATTTACAATCCCAAATAAAAACTCCAATTTCAAATTAAAAAAAATTGGGATTTAGAGTCGATGGTAAGAGTTTTGCACGTGCGACGTTTATGGTGATAGAGGGATGGTTGCACGCAGGATTTTGGGTATGGATGGAGTTGTGGAGGTGGTTGCAACACGGGGTAGTGATTTTGATGTTTTTCTGTTTAGATATGGTGATGGGTGATGGTTTTGGGCGTGGATTTGACAAATCTTATGATGAATGTGGAGCTGTGGTGTGGTGATGGTGTAGAGAGGTCATGTGGCGACCCGCGCAATGGTGGTGATGGGGTTGGGAGAGAGATGAAAACACAATAAAATTTAAGGAATGAGATTGTGGTTGGTGGTGGGCAGCAATGAAGAATTATCATATTCTGCCCCTTTCGTATGATCTTAACGAATTATCTAATTTATAAAAAGTTTAAGTGGAAAAGTTCACACCAATTTGCTGGTAGATTCTCATGTTCCCTCGCTTTTGAACAAAACCCATTTGTTTCACGAGTTAAACATGGACAAAATTCCACCTTTTCCAACCCTTTTGGGTTCTTATGTGATTACAAGTTTTCAAGGTAATGTAGTTCCAGGAACACAAAAACCTTGCATGCCCTTTTGCTTATAACTCGTGATTTACAGTCTAATATATTCTTGATGAACTCTTTGCTTGATTTGTACTTCAAATCCACTGACATGGTTGTTGCCTGCAAGCTGTTTGATACAACTGCTCTTCCAAATCTTGTTTCTTGGAACACCGTGATATCTAGGTTTTGACCATAATCAAATGTTTGAGAAGTCATTGGATATGTTTTGTAGGATGCATTTACTTGGTGTTGAGCCTATGAGTTTAACTATGGGAGTGTTCTTTGTTGGACCAGCGGCCTCAATAACTTAAGAGGGATAGGCTTAGAATGCAGAAGAAGCAACAATCAATTTAATAATGTTCTTTAAACATGAAAGACAAAATTGATTGCAACAAAATAAATGAGATAAGGGAAGAGAGAATGCAAACACAATTTTATACTGGTTCGGCAAATTCCGTGCCTACGCCCAGTACTGAAGCAACCCACTTGAGATTTTCCACTCCCTTTGTAAAATTCCGTTTACAAAGTTTGAACCACACAAGGACAACCCATCCCTTGTGTTCATGAATCCTTACAACTTAAGAGACCCCCAGTTCCTTAATCAATCTCTTTGAATGAGAAGAAAGAAGAATTCTCTCTTGAAGAGAAGGATATTACAATTGAAGTCCATGGAGAAACTCTTAGTAGATTTGCAAGTGTTTGCCCAAGATGTTCTTTTGAGAGAGCATTTGACAATGAAGTTCTCTTGGAATCTCTCTCATTTCCTTTTGAGATGATAAGACATTTTGAACAAGCAAAACTCTCTCATTGAATTTTGTGTCCCAAGTCACTTATTTATAGGCCTTTGATGACCATTCAAAAATCTCTTGAACAAATGTGACTCTCAAGAGTTATTTTCTGAAGAGTTGTGACTCTTGGGAGTTATTTTCTGAATTTCTGAATTCTTGACTTGGATCAAACTTGAGAAGCGCTTATCTTTGGCATCATCAAAATCATGTATACATACATTCACATTCTCCCCCTTTTTGATGATGACAATCAAGTAATTTCTTTTCGACATCATCAAAACAATGTATGATCCACATTCTCCCCATTTTTGATGATGACACTCATTATCAAGCAAATCCTTTTTGACATCATCAGAATCTGCATGATTTATATTCTCCCCCTTTTTGATGATGACGCTCATTGTCAAGCAAATTCTCTTTGACATCATCAAAACCTGCATGATTTACATTCTCCCCCTTTTTTATGATGACAACTACCTATAGGCTAGGAGCAACAACAACAAAAAAATATCCATTTGTATATAGTTTTACTCCTCCTTTGTTTTGCAATGATTGCTTATATGAGACAGTTAAAGATTTCATATATAAAAAGTTGTCTCACAAATATTTCATATATCTTTTATCTATCTCTCCCTCTTTGTCAACATAAAAAAACAAATCATGAATAGAGAGGAGAAAAAATGTTACCACTTGTTGCAATGTATGAAAATCAAGTGATACCAAAAGGCATTAAACACATATCCAGTATAAAACAAGAAAAACCATCAAAAGTAATCAATAATCAACATAACCTTCAAACACAAACAAATACAATCAATCATCAAACGTTTCAAATCAAATTAATTAAACAATCAACTAACTATGCACAATAATTTCTATTTTCAAATTTCATATTTAAATTTTAAATTTTAAATTTTAAATTCCAACTTCCAACTTTCAATTTCCAACTTCCAACTTCAACTTTCAGTAACTACCACTTCCAACTTCCAACTTCCATTTTCAACTTTCAACTTCCAACTTCCAACTTCCAAATTTTAATTTTAAATTTCAATTTTCAATTTTTTTTTTCAAATTTCAATTTTCAAATTCAAATTTAAAATTTAAAATTTCTATTTCAAAATTTCCTTTTCTAAATTTGAAATAGTTTTTTTTTAAATATGAAACTAATTTGAAAAGTTTAATAGATTAGACAATAAAAAACAATCATAAAAAACAATTAATCAAATATAAAATATAATTAATCAATCAAACTAACAAACATTGAATATCAATCAAGCAAAAACAAACACATCAATAAAAAAACACAAGCAATCAATCATTAAACACAATCAATCAAATTCAATTACAATCATCAAGGACAATTTAAACTCAAGTAGAAAACAAACATAAAAAATAATCAATCAAAGACAAGTGACCTGTTGCTATCATTTGATATCACTTGTTGAGCTTGTTGATCAAGTGGCCTTTGTTGTCTCCATAAATCACATATTCACTTTTCCTGAGATTCACTTTTCTTGGGGAGAAATGTGACCTTTGTTTGCTGTCTTCATAAATTACATATCCACTTATCTTGAGGATAAATATGAATAAACTTTGATGCATGCCATGTGTTTGGAGAAATTGCTATCAATGTATCGACTCTGCTCTTCTCTGTTTTCATAGTCTTTCATCATGATACTCAGACTTATGATTTTATTCTCTGAATCACTTGAAGAATTTATGACATTATCTTCCCAAGTGATGCATCCTTTCTTTTCTTTATTCTCTTTGAAATTCCTCTTATAAGATTTTTCATTCTTTTTTTGAAGATAGGACAATTGAATCTCATATGCCAAGATTGATCACATTCAGCATGTTGGGGCTAAGGAGGAATCTTCTTCTTTTTTCTTTCATCATCATCATCTTCTTCTCTAATTTTTTTTATATAGTTGCATTTCTCTCTACCATTGTAGGAATAAAGGAATCAAATTCAATGGCTTCCTATATCTTTAAATCTATGGCTTCTATAAAGATCTGCATTCGGGTTTTCCAATAATGATAACCCTCACCATTGAACATAAGAGGCCTATTCTTGAAGTTTTTAAACTTTATACAAGAATTCTGCTTTGATACCACTTGTTAGACAAGTGGCCTCAAAAATCTTAAGAAGGGGGGGGGGGGGGGGTTGAATTAAGATTATGCTAACTATTCCCCCAATTAAAACCTACTCAGATTTTTATGCAAGTTCTAAGTTCCCTTAAAGACGAATTTCTAAATGATGATTTAAACTTGAGAAATGCTTATCTTTGGCATCATCAAAATCATGTATACATACATTCACATTCTTTCGGCCTGCTGTGCTTTGCGAGCTCCAATATTTTGCAAACAAGTTTATTCACTTGTTATGAAAAAAAAGGTTTTATTTCTAGTGGTTATGTTTAGACTAGAATGGTGGATTTGTTAAAAGAGATGGTGATGCTCAGGTTGGGTGGCGATGAAGAACTTGGAGATGGGGGGCGGGCTAAGGGCTGGGCGACGGGGACCAGGGTGGAGAGCAGTTTCGGGAGGGTGTCATGACGGTGGACTCTTCCATGCCATTCCCAACAGTGAGAGAGGTAGAAGAGAGTCAACAGAGAAAAGGGTTGTCCAGAGGGACATATTGGGAAAAGAAAGAACAAAAAGAAAAGAGAAAAAAAGAATTTTTTTAAGCATACACTTGTAATCTCAGTGATACAAAAATCACACTGACATGTCTGTATGATCGGTTAACGACCATGTAAGCAGTTAACGGATCCCGACTAACGACAAGGACCTCAAATTTTTTTTTTCAAATATTAGGGACCCGATCAAAAGAAAAAATTTATTAGGGATCAAATGCAAACAATGAGTATTTATTAGGGACCAAAAACATATTCAAGCCATTATATTAATAAGGTACTATATTTTATTTAATACTTATTATATATTACTAGTCGAGCATGCTTGGTCCGAATCCATTTGGCCTGTCGGGCTATATGGATTGGGTAAAAAAGGCTCGTTTCTATTTGGGCTGCATTTTATTAGCTTAGCCTGACACTAATTGCAAGTCGACTAGATTGGCCTATTGGGCTAGGTCCATTTTTGCCAGTTCTATGAATAATGTCTAACCCTTCAAAAGTATTAAATTTTTTATGATAACAATATATTAAAATTTGATGGTAGTGAGTTTCTTTAAGCATTTTAGGAACATAAATGTTCACGACAATTTTGATATTGTATTTATTAACCTTAATTGAGTTATGAACATGAACTTTATGCATCTAATATATATTTATGGACTCTGGCACTTGATTTGTTAAAAGATTATAAATCTAGCGTCCAACATACTTCAATCAGACAAATGTCCATAATTGTTTGTGAAAACTAGCATCCAAAGTGCTAGTTTTTTTAAAGCCTAAGTTGGAGTTAAATAACTTACACATTAGTTTATAGAAAAAAGTCTCTTTTTGTCCAATCTTGAAAGAACATGTTTGTACTCTGAACAAAGACGCTTTCAGCTAAAAATATTTGTGTACTTTTGTTCCATGGCCTTTTCAAAATTAATCTCACCATTTGAATTTCAAGTATGTATAAAGGCAGGACAAAAGAAAGGAATTATATCAGTGCACACACTCTTTGCAAAAATTCTTTTTGTACAAGTAGTAGAGACAACATGAACTTTGCTCATGCAAGGACAATACTATTGCATGTTTCTCTCTCGCCCCAAAGTTGTCAGGTTGCAATAGGTCAAGCTTTGCGAGAAAATGGATATTTCATAAGGTCTGATCCCTACAACAGTAATTCTTGAAGCCTATAAATCAAGAAGAAAGGTCAGCAACAAACATCTTGAATTGTTGAAATCTAACATTTTGAAGTGTTGCAATTTTTACTCTAATATAAGTTTTATCTCTGGTTGGTCAAACACTGAGTATTTAGTATGCTATTCTTCATTGTATATTCTCTTATTGAGAGTTATTTGATTTGTAATCATTCAAATTTGTTGTTTGGAAAGCCAAGAAGTGATTGAGTGATTACATGATACTTGGGTGTTCTTTCTCAAGGTGATATTGAAAGTATGCCAAAAAAGACCTAGATGATTTTTTAGTAAGTCAGGAGTGATATGACATAATATTTGTTTTGTAATATATTTTGATTAGTGGAATCCTTCTTTGGTTGAAAGAAAATTAGATGATGTTCTGCCAATAAATCCAGTCGTGCTCAGAAATGGAGATTTTTCTTCAAATTGAGAGCATCACCTTAGCACCCCATTGCTTGGAAAGCACATTGTATGCTAACCTAAAGCACAATCATGCTTACGTGCTAATGCATGGTCGTTGAACACACACGTAAAATTGAGAGAGATTTTTCTTGTAAAATAATTTCTACTTGATAGGATATAATATTTGTTTTGCAATCTATTTTGATTAGCAGAATCCTAAATGTTTTATTCCAATAAAATTTCTAATTTATGATCTTAAGTAAATGTAAACTAACTTCTATTTGTTTAAATATCTAATAATAACCTCTAAATTATTTTACATCAAAATTATTATTATTTTTAATTTGAAACAAATTAGTCTAATATAATGTGCGTGCACACACCCACACATAAAAGAAGTGAAAGGAAGAATTTAAAAGGCATTTTATTCAAATACAAATGATTGAGCATCATCCTGTAAAAAAAAAACAAAGGCTTCAGTAACCTATAATGACAATATTTCACTCTTACTATGCCAAAATTTATAAGAGATTTCCATCAAGTAATTGTAGAGTTTCAAGCCAAAAGATAAGCATGTATATTGAGAATTAAATTTTTATCAGTAAGATTTAGGTGGCTTAAATGCAAAGTGGAAGATTACATTTTACGAGATGAACCTTAGTTAAATGGATGCATTGAAAGTTATTTTTGTTTCAACTTTCAAGGGAACTTATTTATTATAGTTGGTGGCAATCTTCACTATAAATAGAGAAGAGATTTAGTAAAGAAACAACACACATGAAGAGAGAGTGTGTGAGAAGAGAGATTGTAAATCAAAGTCACTTTGTTGAGAGAAAAATATCTTTGTGTGAGAGTGTTATCGTTTCTTGTAACCATTGAGTGAGGTACTCAGGTTTATAGAGTGATACACTATTTGGGGGGGGGGGGGGAGGGGTGTGTTAGGATCTTGTAATCATTATTATGATAGTAAAATACTTTTTGAGACGGTTTTGTGGACGTAAGCAAGAGGTGTCAGACCACGTTAAATTCTTGTGTTTGTTATTATTTTTCCTACGGTGTAATCTTTGTTGTGTTCGTATGATCCTTTGTAGGTGTGAGTAATTGTATTTGAGGGTGTGTTGATTATCCAACAATGGTATCAAAGTTATAATCGAGAACACACAAAGGTTCGAGATGGGGGGAGAAGACATCACAAGGGTACAAATATATTGGTTCAAAGTGGGGATGCAAAGTGTACAAGGGGAGACACTTGGTGTTGCGAGGACAAAAAAAATAAAGATAACATTTGCTATTTGGATGGACAAGCCTTGAAGAGGAACCTTGAAAGCAAAGTGAAAAAGAAAGTGAAGTTTCCTAATGTTGTGGAAGTGTTGGGAAATACTTCCATTGGAGGGGGAGTTTGTTCACTTTCAAATTGATGGGAGGATATTTCTCTTTTTGGCTTGAGGGGGAGAATTGTAGAATTCCTAGCCAAAAGATAAGGTGCATGCATATTGAGAATTGAATTTTTATCACTAAGGTTTATGTAGCTTAAATGCAAAGTGGAAGATTGCATTTTACTAGATGAACCTTAGTTGAATGAATGCATTGTAAGTTGTTTTTGTTTCAACTTTTCAAGAGAACTTATTTGTTATAGTTGGTGACAATATTTACTATAAATATAAAAGAGATTTAGTTGAGAAACAATACACACGAAGAGAGAGTGTGTGAGAAGAGGGACTGTGAATCAAAGTCACTTTGTTGAGAGAAGTGTTTTTGTGTGAAAGTGTTATCATTTTTTGTATCAATTGAGTGGAGTACTCGGATTTGTAGAGTGATATACTATTTTGGGTGGGTGACAATCTTGTAATCATTCTTGTGATAGTGAAATACTTTTTAAAACGATTTCGTGGATGTAGGCAAGAGATGTTGAATCACGTTAAATTCTTATGTTTGCTATTATTTTTCCTACAATATAATATTTATTGTGTTTTCACGATCTTTTATGAGTGTGAGTAATTTTATTTGAGAGAGTGTTGATTAGCATACCATCAAATCAAACACAATAAGTATTCCAATATACCAAAGAGAAAAAAGCCCCTGTGCATAAATGGATATTTTCTTAAACAATTCATAAAATAGCCGTTACAAAAGATTAGTAATTTAATTAGTCATTACATTTCCTTTCTTTTCCGTAGGAAACATACGAACCTTCCTGGAAGTTGCACTGCGTGCTGTGCTGTAATATTGCTGACACCCCTTTTGCTTATCTTATTATTTGTATATAATACAATAGAACACCGATTCATACATATTCTGTGTGCCACATTGTCATATTTTATTATTACCTAAGCTTTTGTCACTTAGTAGAACAGATTTTTGGTCAGTTTTGGAAAATGGGTTCTCGAAACCATGAGGTATCAATGTTGATGGAGAATGGTGGTGGTGGGAACATCGTGAAGGGGTTGAGCAAGGAAATGAGACATGGCAGAACGGCACATAACATGTCATCATCTTCTTTGCACAAGAAATCTGACCTAACTCTTGTGTCTAAGGTTCACTCTATCCCCCTCAGGAATGTGTTGGTGAATTTGCAAGAGGTTGTTCTTGGAACCAAGCTCTCTATTCTTTTCCCTGCCATTCCCCTTGCCGTTGTTGCTCAATGCTATGGCTTTGGAAGAGTGAGTAGTTCTCCCTCTTAACTCTATACTTCATACTTTTACATTGATTTTTGAAGAAATTTTTATGTGGATGGGTAACTTTATAATGTATATCCATTATCAAACCAATTTTCATTAGTTTTATTAACATTTTTTTTTTGGTAAATTGGAAGAGTTAATGATATTTGAATACAATTTTACAAAAGATTGATCAGAGCATATATGTGGTGGTCTAGAGTCAAGTTAAAGTCAAAGCAATAAATTGTTGTTTCAACATTTTTTAATTTTCTACCATAATTTTGGGTCAAAGCAATAAACAGTTTTTTTTTTGTAATTGACACAGAAGAAAGAAAAGTACCGTGAAAAGTTTACAATTTGAATAAGATATGGAATTACGGATTTTATTTTTTATAAAAGTCAAATTTTGCCTCTTCTTTTTACTTTTTTTTTTTTTACTCAAGTGCATCCATATTTTTTATATTTTATATTTTTTTATTTTTTTTATTTTTATTCTCTTTCTCTCTCTCTCTCTCTTTTATCTCTGCTATATGACATGTTTTTTTTAATAAAATTTCTGTATAATATTGTTGGTCAATGATTCCTTTTTATCCAGGGGTAACCTCGTAAGAATCGAAACAAAAATGCATAAATGCAATTGTGTATACTGAGATCTTTAATGGGTCCATGGGCCGGGATACTTTATTGATAAAGGCAGAAAAATAATTAAAATTAAGGTATCCGTATCTATATCGTGATAATATTGGAAAATGCATAAATGTTTTCTCTGTCTTCTCAATTGAGGTTGCTAATGTTTATATAATGGGATGATGAGGGATTATGACCACTCTTAATTATTGCTTACAGCCTTGGATTTTTGCATTGAGCTTACTTGGGCTTACCCCACTTGCTGAACGAGTCAGTTTCTTGACAGAGTAAGGAAAACATGACATGCTAGAGAGATTTTCTTCCTGTACATCTAGTAAATCTCATGTACATCATTCATTTTTTTTTTTAAATTTCAAAATTATGGGTAACATCACTTTAATCAACTAAATTAATAAATTAATTATGTTAAAAAATAATTAATATTATTATATATAAAATTAAATTTTTTAATATATATTTAATAAACATATAAATTTACATAATAAATTTTATAACAATTAATTTTGATCTAATAATATTTTTTTATATATATAAATTTTAAATAAAAATTATAGATTTAATAAAAATTCATATATGTAAAAAAATAAATTATTAAATCAAAATTAATTATTTCAAAATTTATTATATAAATTTATATGTGTATTAAGGATACATTAAAAATTTTAGTGTTATATATAATAATATTAATTTTATTATAATATAATTAATTTATTAATTTAATTGGTGAGAATACAATAATAACACAAAAATTAAAGGTTATATATAAGAATATTTTTTATTTCTCTCTCGGTATGTAAAGAAACATCCTGAGTACGGTGCAAAGAAAATCCACCCGCTAGATTGTACATTAGTCATCATTAATCATGGTACAACTTTTTCTCTTTTTTTTTTTTTCTTGACCCTTTTATGTTGGTTTGCTGATTCTTGTTTCATTTGTTCCCTTGGTATTTGGTACTTCAAATTTGGCAGACAACTCGCTTATTACACTGGTCCCACAGGTGTGTATGAACCCACAACTGTACTATTGAACCAAATTTGTTTGAAAGTTTTATACAATTAATGTCAGTGTACTTTACTCACTAGTCAGTTTTCTTTAATTTGGACTGAAAATGAATATCACTTTATTACCATAAAAAAGAGCACATCAATTGTTCATCATAATCTCTGGTTTTTGTCTTCCACAAAATGGTATAAATATGTATATGATATTTCTCTTTTATCTATTTTTTCTTATCATATTACTTCACTAATCATATTAATTATCCTATTACTTCACTAATCATATTAATTATTTATGACTCTTCGTTTCTTATATCTCTATAAAACTAAGAGGTGGGATGCCCAACAATTTTTTTCCAATTAGAAATAAATCTTTTATAGAATGTAGGAATACAATTGATTGTCATGTTATTAAATCCTTGTTATTTTTCTTGAATTACAGTGGGAGGACTTTTGAATGCAACATGTGGGAATGCTACAGAGCTCATCATAGCAATTTTTGCCCTTAGCAATAACAAAATTCACGTGGTCAAGTATTCTCTACTGGGTTCCATCATTTCTAATCTTCTTCTGGTTCTCGGAACCTCTCTATTCTGTGGTGGCATTGCAAACATTAGAAAGGAGCAAAAATATGATAGAGTAAGCTGCAATTCATTCAAAAATTTTAAGCCTATGAGTTGCATACTTTTGGTTCTTTTATAATGAAATAATGACTAGTGTTAAGGGGTGGAGTGTTTTGCAATTTTCTTGCAGAGACAGGCAGATATAAACTTGCTCATGTTGTTTGTGGCACTGCTTTGCCACTTGCTGCCAGTGTTGTTCCATTATGTTGGTGCCTCAGCTGCTGACACTGCAGAGTCATCTCTGCAGTTGTCAAGAGCTGCTAGCATTGTTATGGTGATTGCTTATTGCGTTTACCTAGTCTTCCAATTATGGACTCACCGGCAGCTATTTGAAGCCCAGGATGTATGCTTTCTCTAATTTTGAAGCTTAATAATTGTGATTCTGATTTGTGCCAATATGTGATTAGTAATTAGTACTTACCATCTTGCATTTTGCAGGAAGTTGATGAAGAAGGTGGCAATGAATCAGAAGAAGCAGTGATAGGATTCTGGAGTGCATTTGCTTGGCTGGTTGGGATGACTGTGATCATTGCTCTACTGTCTGAATATGTCGTGCAAACAATTGAGGTAATGGACTTTCTTTATGTTGAAAGATGAAAATATTGTTTTCCTCTATTTGACAAGTTATGAAAAAATGTTTTTGTCAAACAAATAAGTGTAAAGTTCTATTTTGATTATAAAGCATGAGTTTAATTTTTATATACGGATAGTGTAAACATTTTTATACCGATAATTAATTAGAAATCATCTTAGGTATGATCATTCAAAGTAGTTATTATAAAATCAACAAACTTGTTATATATGATAATCTTAGATTAATTAATAGTATAAAAAATATTTACCCTGTTAGTGCATTTCAATTTGATTCAAATTATATTATAATAATAATGCTGATAGTGATAAGAAAAATGTGAATCTGAACAGGATGCATCCGATTCATGGGGTTTGTCTGTTAGCTTCCTCAGCATAATCTTGCTACCAATAGTTGGCAATGCAGCTGAACATGCAGGAGCGATAATATTTGCCTTCAAGAACAAACTGGTACCAATTTAATAGTTTTATGAAATTCTGATACTTTTCTAGTTCTCTTTTATGTAAACATAAGTTGTTTGAAACTATGATCAAAATCACTTGCCTGCGTTCTCGTGTTTTTTTTTTTTTTTCTGAGGTGTTATGTTTTTTTTTTTACTTCAGGACATCTCGTTGGGTGTTTCCTTGGGTTCGGCAACTCAAATTAGCATGTTTGTGGTAAGCATCCACCTTAGGGAAAATGGAGCTTCCGAGCTTTATTGGATTAATATAGTTTCATTAAACAAATTTGATTACAATATAGGTTCCCCTATGTGTGATTGTTGCTTGGATAATGGGAATCAAAATGGACCTCAACTTCAACATCCTAGAGACAGGTTCTTTTGCTGTGGCAATAACAATCACAGCCTTCACGTTACAGGTATACTTATATACCATAATTTCCATTTTAGTTGGTTTTAGTTAACACCATAGTTATGATTTGGTATATATCTTGATTCAATCTTTCAGTGATGTTTAAGTCTTCTTCGGTGTATCTGTTGTAGGATGGAACTTCTCACTACATGAAAGGCCTTGTTCTCCTACTCTGCTACATTGTTATTGGGGCATGCTTTTTTGTACAAAGAACACCCTCCAGTAAGCATAAAATATGTAACAAAAATATTTACAATTTATATTTATGCATCCTGAATTTATAATTCATATCTAAAATTTGGCCACTCTTTTTCCTTGACCAAGCAGATGTTGCTAACATAACGCTTAAATCAGCTACCGAAGCAGTGTTTAGAGCTCAATAGGTATGATTCATGTTCTCTAGTTATAAATGTGCAGACATAATCTTTTGTGTGCATTCAAGAACTGTATGGAACTAACTACTGGCACTCGATAGCAGGCGTATTGGCCAATTTTGGTCTCTCTGAGATAAAGGGGTGCAACATCCAAGCTTAGAACAAGATTCAATGGATTTCTTATTTGTTCATTTTAATCATTGTTATCCCCAGAAAGCTGAAGAAGTTTGCATGCAGTAGCTTGCGATCAATTTGGTTGTCTCTGTATATAGTTCCCTTCAAAGGATTTTGTGTCAAGATTTTCATCTCATAATGTATAATATAGATGAGAGTTGTGGCATGATTCTCAAATAAAATGAGGTCCTTTGGAATTTGGAGTCACAGGCAAGGCTGTTGATAGTGCAAGACAATTAAGGCCATTGCCTTAAGCTTCTTAATTTTATTTTACTTGTTATTATGTAAACTTTACATGAATCAGTTTCTATTGTTCAAATTGCAATGGACAAGGATGTTCTATGATGAAAAAATTACTCAAAAGTTAGCTACTTGTCTTAATTAATTAACAATTAGAGGTGAAAAGATTAAATACCAAAATCTTATATATAATTGAAAATTGAATTTGTAGTTTATTATAAGAAATTATATCATTAATTAGGAACATGATTATTAATGCTGAGATAATTTTTTTTTGACAATATTAAAGGTTAGAAATATTGATGCATGCCTTATCGGTTCCTTTAATTAAAAATAATTTTTATTCAACACTTTTATTATTTCTTTATCACTTTTTCATATTTTTTTAAATACCTAATTGATATAAGATTTTAAAACATATTTTGTTTATATTATGTAGTACTTCTTTATTTTATTCTTATACTTTGTAGTAATAAGAAAAAAATCAAATAGAAAGTAGGAACTTAGTTTTCAAAACTTAAAACAAAAAATAAGTTAAAAAATTAATTCAATCTCAATATATAGTACTCTTGATAAATATCTTACTATTCATAAAAAAATATATAAAAATAATTTTAATTGGTAAAAAAAATTCATAAAAAACTAAAAAAAATAGTTTGAGAAATAATTTATATAATATTATAATATTAAATTTCTTTAAAAATTTGCCTAAGGTCCTAAAGTTCCTAAACACGGCCCAGGAGCAAGAATTCTTCCTTGTGTTAGCCTTTTTTTATTTTTTTTTCAAGCAAAGGATGAATATTTGGACCCCGATTTCCTACCGTTGGAAAAAGCACGCATCAACGGTTTAAATATCATTTTAATAAATTCAACTTAAAAAATATATTTCAAATATTAATAGTCTGACGGACCAAATTAGAATATTAGACAATGAATTAGAATTAAATGATGAGACAATTTAAAACATATTCTACAACGTGGAATGCATTACAATACGAAATGTATCATATGAACAGAACATGTCTATAAATGGCGACGCGTTACATAATTATATATAGGTGAAAAAATAGGAAAAGATGACGAAGTTTTTATCTTAACCATCAATTAAAAGTCAACTATTTTTTGAAACGGTTCTCAATGTGTTTTAGCATACCTATATACTTCCAAATTAAATGTCTTTTCATTTATTTGAAAGTTTAAACCAATTGTGAAGGCCAACCCTATTGAACCGTCAACATTTTATGCATTTCAGCCTTTTCCTTTATATTTTCTCTCTCTCTCTCCACCTCTTTTTATTGAAGGGAACTGTTGAGTGAACTATTTGCTTTGTTTCCTGTGCTTTGTACGAGCCACTCTTCTAGTTTTTCTCTGCATGCACAACAAGTGGAACAAGTTCAGACAACGTTCGAACCATCTGATGCTAGCGGCTACAGCGAGCCACCTCAACAGAAAATATGGTTTAGGAATAACATGACGGTGAACAAGCAGGGCCGGTCCAACACATTGGTAGATCTAGAGCCAGTTTTAAAATAAGATTTTTTCATTGATAAATAGTTAAAATTTAGACGAGTGTTTATTGATTAATAGGATGAAAGAAGAGTGTTATTATTTTTTATTTAAAATTTAAAAAATTAAATGAGTTAATGAGAGATTTTTTGATTTCCAGATTTTTTGTTTGTTGAAGGCTTTGATAGTGCATATACTTAATATACATATATTAATAACAAAAAAAATATTTTTTGGTGGGCCGACCCTAGAAATAGGGAGAAGCCTTTCATCAAGCAATAGGTTGATCCTATTAAGGAGGATTTGGCAAAAATTGAGTATGAGCTGTTGGAATTTTCTATTTCAATAATTAATGTGGGTTAATATTATAAGACAATTATATTAGTTATTTATCATGAGTGAGTAGGGGTGGGAATAGGTCAGGCCGACCTACAGGAGCCTATGACCTGGCCTACATAAAATCTGGCCTGAACTGACCTATTTAATTAAAAGGTTAGGCTCAAGCTTTTTTAAAAGTCTATTAAATTAAATAGACCAGGCTTAGGCTTATTAAAAAGCCTTATAAGCCTGATAGGCTGACCTATATTATTTTTTGGGTACCAATATATAATATTATTTTTTGGATATAATTAATTTTTTTTTTAAACTATAAGATTTTGATTACACATTACTGCTCCATAACTTCTATTCCTATAATCAAGGACTTTAATTATAATTTAGGTGTGAGTCATGTGCCCTTTTATATTCCTCATTATTTTGATTGACTTTCCTTTTTCTTTAACTTTCCTATTACGTTCCTACTCCATAAAATATTAAATATTTATTGTGAAACATGCTTTTAAAAAGGCTATCAGGCCAGACTAGGCTTTAAAAATGGTCAGGCCGAGCCAAAATAAAAGCCTTTGATAGGCTATAGGCCAGGCTCAGGCCTCAAAGATTCATCGTAGGCTAGGCTCAAGCCTTTCAAAGCCTCGCCTGGCCTGGCCTATTCCCACCCCCATGAGTGAGTTTTATTTTATGTGATCAAATTGAATGAGCGTGTTAGACAACTAAATCAGAAGACGTAAACTTAAATGAGCAGATGTTAGTGTTGACCTATTAGGGGATAATGAGAACTCTATTAGATTAATATGCTATAAGAAGGTTATGGTCTCCAATATACCGATCCGTCACATATAGTTTCTCTTCTCCCCATCTGAAGAGTTTCGAAGGTCCTATTAAGGAATAAACAAGTTTCGATTGAGGAAGAACCATGAAGTCATCGATTACCTATAGATTCAGATTCCGCTGCATTTGTTTGATCAATCATTATGGATCCAGGTATTCTTAAAACAATTCTTGATACTCTAACGTAATATGTTCTTGGTGGTTATATTAGTATTTTATAAGAATCCCTTAACATACCAACAAGTCTTTCTACCTATTTTCATATCAAAAGTCTAGATGTTTAGAGATCATTGAGAATTCTGACTTCGATTTTACGAAATATCTTAATAGCAATCACTCTACATGAGGATCCACATTTAACCATGTTGGTGGAGTTGATATTTTTGCTATGATACTAGAATTTATGATCGATAAATTATTGTAACTAGCTTGCCTATTTTTGCCAATACTAAGGAGCCATTGGGTGTTTATTGGGGCAATATCTTATGAGTCTTATTAAGGATTCAACCAAGTAAAAGTTTGTTGACATAAAGTATTTGGTTGTTAAATAAAGAATTCAGAAAATACAAATTTGTATAGAACATATAGGGACTCATTCCCTGCTAGCTGATCTACTTAAAGGTCTGACACTTAATGTTTTTCATGAGCACACTGCTCATATGGGTGTAATTCCTGATAGTACCTTAGTTTAGTGGGAGGTTTACTTATGTTCTATATCTTATGGTTTACAAGCATTTTGTTATTTGGATTTTCTGCAGAAATAAAGTTGAAGTTTATCATTTCATTATTAGCTTGTCTTGTTTGCAATATTTATGTTGTGTTTGGATAGATCTCTGTAAAGAATAAAGTTTGGACTAGTTGGAAATAGGCATGACTAAGATCACATTACATGTAATTTCCATGCTACTTATCTATTGGATCAAGTGGCCTCAGAATAATTAAGAAGGGGGGGTTGAATTAATTATTCCTAAACCTTTACTAATTAAAAATTTACTCTTATAAGGCTTTTACTATGTTGTTAAGTAAATGAAGAATAGAAAAAAAACTTAACCAAAAGTAAAAGCGAGAATTAAAGTGCACAGTGGAAATTAAAAGAGTAGGGAAGAAGGAGACAAACACACAAGAGTTTTTATACTGGTTCGGCAACAACCCGTGCCTACATCTAGTCTCCAAACGACCTGCGGTCCTTGAGATTTCTTTTCAACCTTGTAAAAATCCTTTTACAAGAAAAGATCCACAAGGGATGTACCCTCCCTTGTTCTCTTTGAACAACCTAGTGGATGTACACTCCACTAGAACTAATCCACAAGTGATGCACCCTCTCTTGTTCTCAGTCAACAACCCAAGTAGATGTACCCTCTACTTGTACCACAAAGGATGTACCCTCCAATGTGTTAAGATAAAGTTCTCAGGCGGTTAGTCCTTCGAAACTTTGTGAAGGGGGAAACAAAAGAATTCTCTGGCGGTTAGTCCTTTGAAATCTTTTGTTTATGGGAAAGGGAAGAATCAAAATAATTCTCAAACTGTGTCTTATTGAATTCTTTGACAAGGGAGAAGGGAGACACAAAAGAATTTAGGCGGTTAGTCCTTCGTTCTTTTGGAAAAGGGAGAAGAGAGACACAAAAAGAATTCAGGAGGTTAGTCCTTGGCGAATTCTTTTTGGCAAAGGGAGAAGGGAATGAAAAAGATGAATAACACAAGTTTTTGAACAAAGAACTTTTCTTGGAAGAGAAAGTTTTGAACAAAAACTTTTAGAAAGATGAAACCAAAAAGTTCTGAAAGAAATGAAAGAAGAAGTTGAAAGATAGATTGAAAGATAGAATGATTGAAAGAGATGATGGATATGAATGAGATTGATGTAATGTTTCATGCCAAGGTCACATATTTATAGTTTCTTGATGACTCAAGTCAAAACTTGTAACTCTTGGCAATTCCTTTAAAACTAATCACTTAAAAAGATATGACTTTTGAAAGAATCTTCAGAAACAAGTCACTTGAAGAAATGTAACTTTTGGAAATGAATTTTTCGAAAACAATCATTGGTAATCGATTACCATAAAGGTGTAATCGATTACACATCAACAGATGTGACTCTTCATTTTGAATTTTGAAAATCTTAACGTTTTAAAACCACTGGTAATCGATTACCAGAGAGTAAAACTCTTTGGTAATGATTTTGTGAAAACTTCTTGTGCTACTCAATGTTTTGAAATTTTTTTTAATACTTATCTTGATTAAGTCTTCTCTTGATTCTTGAATCTTTGAGTCTTGAATCTTGATCTTGATTATTCTTGAATCTTGAATATTGATTCTTGATTCTTGAAATCAAATTTCCTCTTGATCTTTGAAGTGTTCTTGACTCAATCTTGAACTCATTCTTGAATGTCATCATCTTTGTTATCATGAAGTGATCTTGACTTTTGAGCTTTTTGTCATCATCTTTGTTATCATCAAAACTCCTTGAATCAATCTTGATTCATCATGAAGCTTGCTTCTACATTATCCATATTGACCTATGTCATTGAGTGTACTGATGATACAATGCATAAATGATCTTTATGGTAAATTTCAAGACCCAAACAAAATACCAAGTGCACCATTAATCCTTAATCTTTGGATTGAAAAAGCTAACTGCAAGTGGCACTTTGAACGCATTGATCAAACATTGGTGATAAGTCCTGTCAAACAAAAGTTGTCTTTGGACACTCCATTGCTCACATGAAAAACTTATATGATGATTATTTCGATCAAATAATGATTGTCTTTGAACATTTCATTATTCACATGAAAAATCACACTATTTATAATCATCACATGTTTACCATCACAAGCATGTAATTATTCTATCAAATTGTGTCTTCCTTTGGGCCGAACACAATTCACATGAATAATTCCATGCAACATCTATGCAAATTCAATCAAATCAACTTACGCAACAAAGGTTACTTTGGCAACATGTTGTTTCAATCAATTTAACCAAAAAATACAAGACAATTTAATATAATAAATGAGAGGTCTTAAAATTACACAACTTTCACATATAATTTAGTTATATAAAAATATATATAATAGAACATGCAAATATTTTGCAGAACATACCCATTATAAGATACCTAGCACAACATTAATTCCTAGAGAAATTAATTTGTAATTGGTACTCTCAATGCAATGATTAAATATTGACAATAAATTTTGTCAAATAATAATCTTTCTTTGGATCGACTATTATTCACATGAAAACACCTTATAATTATCACACATTTATTATCAGGTACAAAATATTATTTGGCCAAATTGTGTCTTCCTTTGGGCCAAACACAATTTGCATAAATAATTTAATACAAAAATCTATGTAATTTTAATCAAATCAATTTTCACAATAGGGATTACTTTGACAATATATTGTGTCAATCAATTTAATTAAAAAATCACTAGATATGCAAATAAATAGGAAGGGTCTGTTATTGCTAAATTAACTTCAAAAAAAAAATAAGAGCAAGAGATTTACCTTTCTTTACATGCCATGGAGTGTACTTTGGACACTCTTTCTTCATGTGTCCAGACTTCTTGTAGAAGTAGCAAGTAAATTCTTCATCTTTCTTTTGTTGACAACACCCTTAGTTTTTTTTTTCTTATTCTGAGAGATTAAGCTTAAATGAGTACTTCCATATCTATCTTTCTGTAGCCTCTCTTCCTCTTCCACACAATGAGATATTAGCTCATTAATGGACCATTTGTCCTTTTGAGTGTTATAGCTCACTTTGAATTACCCAAAGTGTGCAGGAAGTGAGATCAAAACTAAATGCACGAGCAGGTCTTCACCAAACTCTAGCTTAAGTGCTTTCAGTTTTGCTATCAAGTTAGACATTTTCATCATGTACTCCTTTATATAACTTTTACCCTTATATTTCATGGAGATGAGTTTAGCCAAAAGGTTACTCGCCTCTGCCTGCTTGTTTTTGGCAAAGTATTGTTAAAAAAAAATTGGGTTCATATAACCAAAGCAATTTAGGTATAATTAGAATCAAATAACTTTAAATCTTAACAATCTAACAGTAATGGTGGCTCTGAGACCACTTGTTGGTATTTTAGGGGATCCTTATAAAATACCAATACAACCACTAATAACACATTACGTTAGATTATTAAGAAGAGTTTGAGGAATACCTGGATCCATAATGATTGATCAAACATACAAAATATATTTAACATTACGTTAGATTATCAAGAAGAGTTTTAGGAAGACATTTGTAACTTTCTATGGTTTGAATGTTAAATATATTTTGTATGTTCAATTTAGAGTCATGTTCAAACCGGAGGCTATGAGTGTGGATATTATGTGATGCATTGGATGTGGTGCATAGTTACTGGTGATTTGAAGGATGAATGGCACAAGGTATATTTACTGACACAAATTGTAATTGTTAGTTTGGTTAATATTTGTTAATTAATGTTAACAGTCGTTACTAATTAATAATGTCATGGCTTGTCAATTTTGTTGTAGTTTCTGATGGAACAACGTTAGACGTGGAGGCCATCACAACACTTTGCAAGAGATGGGCAACATATTTTTTAGCTTTTAAAAACATGGGATGTTAAATAACATTCATTTGAAATAGGACAAAATTGTTTCCTTGATCAAAAGGTTTATTGTTGACATTATAAACAACTTTGGTTAATAATTTTCATTTATTTCAGTGGTAATTTGATTCATGTATTGTAATTGCTGCATTTGTGGACTTTAAATTGGCAGCTGATTTTATATTTGAAATGTTTTTTTGGTTGAAATGTTATAGGCAACAATGTTATTGAAGACAACTTGGGTAGGAGATAGTGTTTGTTTGGACAACCTACTTGATTGTTTCCTAAGTGTAGGATACCTAAAAGGCAAAACATTCCTAGGAATTATATTTATGCTCAAATTTGTTTTTGTTGTAGGCACAACAATGATTCAACCAAACCAAAAGAAACCTATTTTTTTAATTAATTTTTAGTTTCCAAGTTGCTGATTTATTTAATTGGTTGACTGATTGTTTAATTGGTGGAAACAACGACTCAACCCTCACCGGTGGTGTTATTGCTAACTGACTTGGTTATTTTGTGTTATTTATGCTAACAGTATTTGGTCATTTTGTGTTTTATTATCTTCCGGGGCATTCCATGGTCTACAAAGGACAAGATTCAACAAGCCAATTACTTTGGGGACCTCACCTAAGCCTCAGCCATCCGACTTGGATCCTTCCAGGGAGAGGAAATGTATGCCCCATTCAACACCTCGCTTCCAATGGTATCATCATTATTGTAGCAATGTGTTTGTTTTTATCAGATTTTTTAGTGTTGATTGAATTTTTTCATGCATGCCCACTTGTAGTTAACCTAATAAACTTAGCTTATAGTGTTGAAATAAGAATGGTGGCAGGTTAACCCTGACGAATTGTGTTTGGGGGATGGGATATCACCAACATCAACCTGGCTAAGGTATCTTCCTTTTGTGTGAGGGGGGTATTTTAATTTTTAAGGATCAAGGAATTGTTTTATTAACAAAAGGATGAACATGATGGAACTTAATTAATAATGTTTAGCTGCTATTTGTTCAAATAATGAAATTTTTGTTGGGTTTATAGGTTTGTGGCTTTCTGGGGTAGCAACAACTTGAGAGTGCACTCACTGGCATGGACTTGGTAATCATACTTGCGGCAGTACCAAGAAAACCTAGGATGACAAGAGATGATTTATTTAAAATAAATGTTGGAATTGTGAGGACCCTTTGTGAAGGAATTTCCAAGAGCTGCCCCAATGCAATTGTCAACTTCATTAGTAATCCAGTGAATTCCACAGTTGCTATTGCTGCAGAGGTTTTCAAGAAAGCTGGTACATATGATCCAAAGGGACTACTGGGTGTTATGACTGTTGATGTTGTGAGGGCAAATACTTTTGTGGTAAGCATTGCTTTGCTGTTCTTATTCAAGTTATAACTCGTTAAATTTTCCTTCCAGTTATGTTGCAAAAATAAAATATATTAGGGACTACAAGCTAAAACTATAATCAAATGATAACTTTTTGATCAAATTAGTTTGTTCGTATAGTAGTATTACAGTGGGTTGAACATAACAGATATTTCTACATTGTGATATTTTTATAGTATATGCTGGAATTGTATGAATAGAGGCTGGTGTATGTCCTGCCATGTTTTCTTCTTTCAAGCAGAGGTACTTGGAGTTGAACTAAGAGAGGCTGATGTTCCAGTGGTTGGAGGTCATGTTGGTGTCACAATTTTTCCTCTTTTGTCTTAGGTCTTGTAGAGAATACTCCCTCACTTAAAAAAATATTATAAAATAGGTCATTGAAACTTCTTCAAACTTGGCTTTTGTAGGTTAAGCCTCACAATAGCTTCACTTCAGAAGGGAAGAGAAGGGTTTTAGTTTTATTCCCTAACAGTGTACATTCCATGAAATATTGGAGCAAAATGTCCTTAGATTCTCACAAGTTGAACTCCAGTGTTGTACTTGCACGAACTCCAACGCTTAAGTAGTGTATGCATGACACAAATTGAGGGTAAAAGTTAGAGGGTACCTCAAATCTTAATAGGTTTATTTATACTATTCTTGATTTACTTATTGTAGTGTTTCTAATGTGACACGATGCAGAAAATGCACCCTTGGACAATTCTCACTAGAATCACTACCTCTAATGGATTTCTGGCCATGATTTAGTACTTACCATCCCTATTATTGAGGTTCATCTATTGCTAGAAGGTTCTTCATATAGGCCTTTTGAGGCTTAGTTATTGGGTTATAGTTACAGTGCATTACCTTAGTTAGTCAGATTGGGCCCAAATCCTCTATGGGGTGGTCCAGAACAAGTTGTTTATCAAATATGAAGGATTATGGTATAACTCCAACTGGGTAAAGGCATACAATTGAATTACACTGTATTGTTGACGGTACAGTATATGCAACAATAAACAAGAAATGATTGCTATTGTACCAGTGACATAGTCATGTTGCCTATTTGACTATGTATTAATTAATTAATTTTTTTATTACAGCCTTGTGCTTTTACGGATTCGTACGAGAAGTTCAAGAAAGCAGGAGCAGTGGTTGTTGGGATAAGTGGTCATGATGTTGCCTCTCACAATGTAAAAATCAATGATTTCACTGTTCTTTCTTTGTAAATTAACCATATTATTCTTATGATGAATGCATTCCATGGAATGTAGGCATTGGCCAGCAAGTACACACTTCCATTTACTTTGTTGAGTGATGAGGGTAACAAGGTGAGGGAACAATAGGGAGTGCCAACTGATTTCTTTGGATCATTGCCTGGAAGACAAACTTAATTGTTGACAAAAATGGGGTGGTTAACAACAAGAGGTATGCTTAATTAGCAATTTTATCATAATATCATTCTATGATGTGTGTCAAAATAACTATTCCCTTCTATTTGCATCGGCATGTGTACATAAATACTATTGTCCAACATGTGTTTTTGTTGCATGGGTGCGTACGATGCCTGTATTTGAAGGTATTTCAAGCTATACACTGCCTGCATTTTGGGCCTCAAACACCTGCAAGACCCACCCCCTAATTAGTTTTTTGATAACAAAGGCAAAATAATGATATTGATATCTAGACTGCAGAGCCTTTTTATAACTATATAGCTTTATAACATAATGGCTAGTTTTACATAATCAATGACAATGTATGTATTTTCAGTTTATGATCATTTGTTTATGTCGTCATGATGACATCAACACACTCTCTGCTTCACTTGCTTCTTTATATCTCATGCCCTAATGTTTTCATAATTTTAAGATGCTTTAGAAATCTTGTCCTTAAATTTAATACTGTCACAACATTAAACTTTCTTCACCTGCATTTACAGGGAAAAAGGCTTTGACTTCAGCCAATGATGATAAAATTGATGATGATGATGAGGCCTAGGGGATCATAACTTACATGGCCATCACCTTTGTTGTTTGATTGATGCACCTAGAAAGTGCTTCTCAACACCAAAGCTAGGCAAATAGAAAAGGTTAGGCAGTGGTGTAGACAAGTATTGATATGCAATACATGCCTAATATATAGGAGTTTATAATGGCCACAATTGCTTTTTGACAAGTTATATGTTTCATTAATGAATTGTTTCATTAATTGTTTTGTTAGCTGTTTTTTGATATTTGATGTTACATTTGGAAATATGCATTAATTGTAAATGATTTAGCCTTCAATGTATTTCAATTTTCATGATTCAATGATCTCAGTTAATTTTAAGATGGGCTTGGAGACAAAACCATCTTAGAAGGTGAAACATTCTAAGACGGTTAGGACTCAAAAACTGTCGTAGAATGTTGCACATTCTAAGAAGGGTTTGGTGACATAACTGTCTTAAAATGCACAACATTCTAAGACGGCTAGGACCCATAAACCGTTGTAGAATACTGCACATTCTAAGACGGGTTTGGACACAAAACTGTCTTAGAGTGCATAACATTCGAAGACGGTTGCGAAATCATTGTCGTACATTGTTGGGCATTCTACGATGAGCGTTTTAAAGACGGTTGAAAACTGACTTAGAAAGTCAATTTTAACCGTCGTTGAATGATTGTTTTGTAGTAGTGAGTACCACCGAATCCAGTAGACATAAGGATGTCAGCCTCCAAAATTTTAATATGAAATCAAATATGGGAAGGATCCCTTTGTCTGTTAAAAATAATTATGCTAGGAACAATCACCTGAAACCAGATGATGGGAATGTTCAAGTTGCAATCCCCAGACCCAACCCTCTCAAATCAGGCATTTATGGATGAGGTCTTTTTGCTCGTAGAGATATACAAGAAGGAGAGATGGTAACTTATTAATTTAGGAGTCACTCAACTGTAAAGTTAATACCTTGCCACAGTTTCTTCTTAAGACATTAAGTTCATGCTTGTCATGTTTGTTTGTCAGTTGTTGAGTATCATGGTGTGCACGTAAGGCCTAGTGTTGGTGATTTGAGGGAAGAAAAATACCGTTCAAAAGGCAATATTTATTTAAAAATTATTTGTGATTATGGTGGGTAGAAGTTATAGAGATATGTTCTAATTCCCCTTACTTTATTGACTTAATTTTTGTAGCATAAAGTGCGACCAAGACTACATTTTTAGTTGCTTCCATTCTCAAATGTGGTGGAAACGAGGAGAAAGGGAAACACTATACAATGCATACGGATCAAATGGGTAGGTTTGCATATTCTTTACTTATAATATGCTTAATAACATCTCTATGGTGGCAATCCTCAAATGTAGGTTTGTTTGATAATATGCTTATAGTTTAAACAAATAAGGAGGCAGCCACTGACTTGACTACATTGTTAACTGAGTTATTCAATAGTGATCACATCCTCCAAAAGAGTTCTTTCTTCATTGTGGCAGAGTCTTATGGTGGAAAATTTTCTATTCATAAAGGAAAATTAAAGCTTAAACTTGGAGGTATATATACTATATATTTCTTTCTTAAAGTGTATCTATCATTTGTCATATTCCAAATTAGGATGATTGGAAACAATTCTTGTCCAGGAACATGGTTTAGCGCATATTTGGATAATTGTTTTGAAAGTTCTTTTGGAGAAAGCTACTCTTTTAATCTTTTGCAATGAATGTATTTTTGTAAGGGGTGCAACAATTATTCAAACATGCACTTATTTGTTAATTTCTTCCATATAATGGATCCATAATCCATATATTAAATATGTGAAGACTTTTGTGATGTTTAGTAACCTTTTATTATCATTTAGGTGTGGTGTTAGGAGACAGCTGGATCTCTCCTGAAGATTTTGTGGTAAGTACAAGAATTGTTGTAGCCACTAGTTTATAACTTTTCACATTTGTATATTCAATTTGACATTGCAGTTTTCATGGGGGCCCTTGCTTGAATACCTCTCAAGACTTGACGACAAGGAGATGCAAATATCAAACGAGTATTTCAATTTTCCACCTTACATAAACACATTGATGAAAAGTACGACAAAAGGATTATTATATAGTATGTCCTTCAATCATTGTTCGTTTTTTCATTTATTTGACAAAATATAGTATAGCTGAGAGGATCAAGCAACAACTTGAGGCTGGTCAATTTGTTAATGCAACCAATTCATGGAGAGTATTTGAATATGTAATCAATATGTTTTATGTCATATCTTTTTATAATCTCTAAAGTGCTAAAGTTTCATACCATGGCTCATGGAATCTTATGTTTGGATATTTAAGGATTTCTATAATTTTATGTTGGATTATAGAAGTGATTCAGCAACCGTATCAGCAATGAAGCTGAAATTATTCAAAGAAATATCAATGAGGCAATACTCCAAGCATCTTACTTCAACCAGATATTCAATTTTTTGTTGTCTAACACAAGGTAAATCTCTATACTTACCTCAGTTATTATACTGCAGGACATACTAATTCATAAGAAGGGATTAGGAAAAAGCAAAAAACATATAAATGTTTCTGTTGCTTGTTGTAGATATTTTGTATGCCTTAGATCTTGGGCAATAGGATTAGATAGGATTTTCAAACAAAATATAACTTCATAAGGTTAATGTTATGCAATACTTTTCCAGGCACTGAAATAGTTTAAAAAATGGACGAGAGAGAGACGCACACTTCTTAAATGTCCAGGTTTATAGTTTTTCCTAACTAGTATATCACTGGTGTGTTATGGCAAAATTAAATAAAAAATTATTTATTTGCTTTAGAATGAATATTTTATCACTACTACTTAAATAAAAAGAGGTCGAAAAGCCAGATTAGTTAAGCAGTAGTCCAAAGGTGATAATGCTTGAATCTGGTCATATAAGGCTAATTGAGTTTCTGTCAAATCTAGTCATATATTTCTTCAACTATTACTTTTGCATTCTATCAGCGTCAAGTGGAGTACGATCTTTTTCTGGCCTACTTTCTTCAACTATTACTTTCTGCATATATAACCAATTATATATAGCTTCTTAAAACAAAATTGGAAGATGACTTTTCTTAATGAAAATGTCATGCTATTTTCCAGATTATTACTAAAATTAAGGAAGAAATTGTGGAAATAAATTATTTGAAACAAGACATATTATCTTTGTGTATATTTAATATGATATATAAAAATTAAATTTAAATTAAAATTTAATAAGGTGACAATAGTCTTAGAAAAAATAAATCTCATCAATTTGACATATAGTATCTAGATTGTAGTTTAATATGCAAGTCAAAATTTTAAATTAAAACTAATTAATTAAGAAATTGGTTGCGTGGGTGAGACTTTTTGTCATAAACTAAAATCTATATCTTTTTCCTCAAGATTTCTGAAATAAGTATATAAATTGTACATATATCACTTATAGCCTGCTACTGAAAAATTGTTGATCTTGGTTCGCTGTAACTGGATAGTGTTTACAATATCAGTTATGTTTACAATAGAGGCATATTTAATGGTTCTTTATTTTCTTTCAGCCAAAGAATATTTGAAAACAAGCTTTTAACTTCGTTCCCAAGCATCTTTTGTTATTGAAAAACCCAAATCATTAATTTACTATTTTTCTTTATTTTGCAGAATTATTCAACATATTATCCATTAAATAGTTCGTTAGACATTATCAGCCTAATATATGTCAAATTTGTTCATTATTTTTCTACCAATTCAGGTTCTTTGCTTGGCTGCTATGGAAAAACCAGTTTCTCTCATGCCTGTCCATTCATATTTCATTGGAATTATTACTCTTTTCTGTCATTTTATTCTACCTACTAGTTCTTCTTTCCAATTAACAAATTAAATTGAATTGATGTTCCTGATTGGTATGTCATCATTTAGTATGTGTGGTGTACGAAAATTAATTCAAATTAGAACAACACCGATATTAATCAGTGATTGCCACTTGCTTGAGTTGACAAAAGAGAACACAGAGGAACACGTTTCAAGTTAAAATGTCGAGTTCTCATTTAAATATCTTTTTTTATCAGGTGATCGCAAGTGAATTTGTGAAACTAACCTTGGCTTAATTTCACAATGTTGTCTGACAAGCATGTCTTCAAAATCACTAAACAGTACTTGACTAATGTGTCTCTGAAGATCAATGTGAAGGTTTACTTGCTCTCAATCACCAAACTACATATTCCTGATTAAACCATATTTTTTTGGTATTGAAGTCTATTTGGATTTGGTTAATTATTATATAGTTCCATGTCCGTCTTTTTCTTCATTATTGTGTGGATAACAATTTTTTCTCAATAAATACATGGACATTGGCCTAAAATCCCAATCCATGGTGTAGAAATTATTATGCCTTCATGTTATTTTATCTTTAGTCAATGTTGGCTCCCTACTTTTGGGGTATTCATGAATTAAAAATTAAAATTGCTATTACTTTTGATAAAAGCTTTAATAGTGGCATGATCTGGTACTAATAATATCTTTTAGTATTTTAATTTTGAATATTAATTGTTCTAGCTTGTTGTGTGATGGGATTCATATAATGCTTACTTTACTATTTTTTTCTTTTGCTTTTCTTTTATTATAATATGTTTATTGTTTCATATATATAATTTTTCTTGGTTGTTTTATTTAGGTAGTATTTTATTTTATTGTATATATTTTTTATTTTTTTTATTTTAAGAAAAATATTCTAAGATGGTTTTTTTAGAATCCTAATTTTTTTTAATAAAAAAATTCTAAGATGATTCTTTGAAAAACCATCTTAGATTATAGAAATGTTAAGACAAATAGTGGGAAACCGTCTTAAAATTCTCAATTTTTAATTTTTTTTTTAAAAAATACATTCTAAGACGGTTTTCAGTCTTAGAATGATGGCTTTGCTAAGACAATTTTTTTAAGAACTGTCATGAAAAGTTTTGACTTTCCACAATGTTGGCTTTAAAGACAGATCAAAACCTTCTTTCAATGTGCCATAAAACCAACGCAGAAACCTTTTTTTCTAGTAGTGGAACCTCCAACACTTGTCAAGTTGTCGTTATATTATAGTGGTTGATGGTGACAATATTTATAAAGACTTAGCGATGGAGGTGGTTCAAGATTCTGGAAACTCAGGGCATGCTCTAATAAGGGACACACTTGTCGTCCATAGGGACTCATAAGGTTTTTCTCAAATTTGTTTCAATTTTATTCTTTCCTTATGGATAGATTCAAAGATTTCTCATTGAAATCTTGGAATGTGTGTGGTGCAACTAGGAAGTGCACCTTGAGACACCTTAGAAATATGATTAATAAATATATCATACGCTCTTCTTCTTTCTTTATAAGACTACTAGTTCTATTTTGTCCAAAGTTTTTGGAATTCAATGGGTTATAAGACCATTTTTCTTTAAGAGACTAGAGGCAATGCTGGAGGGATGTGTATCCTCAGTAGCATTAATAATCTTGTACCTTGATTGACAATAACGAGCAAATCATTATGTTTTCCATCAATAAAGGAAACACTTCTTGGGTTTGTGTTAACTCATTGACAAGTGCACCAAACTATCCCAAGTAGTAAAGTAAAACGGAAGTCCGAGTGTCGAGTCCACATGGACTTTGTTTGTACTTAGATTGATGTATATCCAACTCTCAAACAATTGATTAATTTAAATAATTGTGATGAACAAAAGTAAAAATAAATTGAATTAAACAAATTATCTAAAACATGCAAGGGAAGAAAATTAAACACTTGGAGAGGTGAAGTGGATGTTGATTTAGAATATAGAGGTGTTGGGGCTTAGCCTACTAAAACTACTCTCGATGTAATGTTAAGAATTTTTCTCTATTTAATATTATTCCAATGATCACCTACATATACTCATATACTCTAACCATGATCCCTCATATGAAAAGGCCTAATTTAACTAATTCCTCTCCTAGTCCCTTAAGAGAATAAACCAATTAAATTTCATTATTAGCGGAGATGTATAATAGGCTAAATAAAATCATTCTATCCCTAGAGATGAATTATTCAGATACCCTTTTCCAGTTCTTAAGAGATAAACACTTACCAATGTCTAAACCCTAAAACACATACATGAATATGGGTGATCAAACCACAAGCATGAAATTAGGCACAGAAAAGAGACAATGAAGTTGAAATAACATTAAATAGATAGTAAAGGTTTTTACATCAAAAGCGTTTGACTGCTAAGCTCCCAACAATGGAATTTTTAGCCTCTCATTGTCATGAGAGGCTTTACAGTTGCAAGAGGATGATGGGGGACAAGAAGGATGGAGATGGAATGAAGGAGTGACTCCTAATGGTTGCTCTCCTTTGCTCTTGCATGAACCCTAGCCTTTCTCTCTAGGATCCTCAATAATTTTGTGAATGGCTGACTGATCCTAATTGCCCTTCCTCCCTCTTTTAAAATGCAGCTCTGATATTTATTATTTTCGTGTCCTTGCGTTAAGAGTAATGCAGAAAGCACATTCTATGTCGGTTATTACTAACTTTCTATGTTGGTTCTGCACCGTCTTTGAAGCTGCTAGCATTGAAAGCAAAGACTTTCAACGATGGTCAGTTAACAACCATCTTAGAATAGTTAACTATTCTAAGACATTTTTTACTAGAAGCCCGTCTTTGAATGAGATCATTCTAAGATAGTTTTTAACTAAACACCATCATAGAATGATACCATTCAATGACAGTTTTAACTTAAAAACCGACTTTGAATGGTGGCATTCAACGACGGTGTTTACTTAAAAACTGTCTTAGAATTGTCACATTCAAAGACGGTGTTTATGTAAACACCGTCTTAGAATGTCATCATTCAAAGACAGTTTTTAAGTAATACTCATCATTGAATGCTTCCATTTTAGGACGGTGTTTAGTTAAAAACCGTACCTGAATAAGACCATTCAAAGACAGTTTTTAAGTAAACACCGTTCTAGAATGGTATCATACAATGACAGTTATTTGCTAATAATCGTCTTTGAATGCATTCCTTCTATTTATAAGTCGTGTTTTTGTTCCACTGCACCTATTTCACCAATCTTGATTGTAGCAGTGAATATATAACAAACTTAAGGATAACAACAAAATAATTTGTACAAATTTAATACCATTCATCATTGAGATTAACATATAAATAAATTAAGTAGCTAATGCTATCAATATGAAACATCCATAGCAAAACAAATTACAGAAAAAAATACAAACAATTCAGCTGATTATGATAGCACCTGGGACATATAAAGAAATGAATGAATCAAATTCCGAGAGGCTTCATAAAGCCCTTCCTTAGGAGTTAAACTTTCATTTGTCCATATTTTGAGCCCTTGTTTTTTTATTCTCATTCACATTATAATGATTTCTATGATTTAGATTTGGAACAGAGAAATAGATAATCAAAAGTAGTTGGCCACATACAAACAGTTGATATGGTGTAGGACACCTAATTGTATTCTAAAAATGATGAGTCATCGTATTATATTATGAAATTCAGAACAAAAGTAATACCTATGAATTCCATAACCAAAACATGTAGTTTCAGATGATATGGTGTGGGACACCTAATTTTTGCTACCTTAAGCCTGCAATCAAATATAAACAGGGTTAAATAAACAAACAACTCAGGCCAGCACAAAATGAAATTTTTTGTTTCTCTTAATTGGAAACAACCAAATAAGGAACAAGCCCACTGCACAAGTATACAAAAAAGATCTCAATAGCTGGCAATGCATAATAGGCAATTAGGGGAGTCGAAGTCAGAGGAGAAAAAAAGTTTAAGGGACTTTAAGGCAATAGGCAATAGGCAATTAAGGGAATTTAAGGGAATTGAAGCTATGAAAACAGATGATTGCCCCAACTTCTTCTCAAACTTCGATTGAGACATTAGTGATGACTTCTCATTTAGTACTTTTCCTGTGATCAAGGTTTCAAGACAAATACAAAATGCCATTAAAAAAATAATAAGTTGGATAACCATACAAAGACTTTAAAAGTATGCACATAAGTACATTATAATAGTGGATCAAAACTCAACCAAATGCATCTCAAAGTATTATTTAGAGTCTTAGAATACATATGAATGTTTCCAAATGAAACACATGGCTAATTTGAGGCATTTCATATCTTCAATTCCTTCTTCAATATTTTGTAATGCATGCATTTGCTTTAAATCATCCTTATTCTTTATCTTCTTTTTCACACTTGACTTTGCTTTAATCTTTTTCTTCTTAGATGCACAACACAGACAAAAACACCATTTAGGCCAATGGTTACATGTCTTGGATCCACAACATTTAGGCTGAGACTCTCACCTTCACAATCAATCAACAAAGCATTACAAAAATGGTACGGAAAATGGAGAAAGAAGAAAACTAAAAAAGTTTTCAGTTTTATAGTGAGAAGGACACTCTACCAAAGCAGTCATAGCTCCACCTTTTTATGGTGATGATATCCAGCTCTTTTCTCATGAGACACACACACAAGACGAGGTAATTTATTTCCTTTGATGTCACAAACACCATTTTCACCAAGGAAAACCTATACAATACCATCATAGTTTAACACTTCAACTCATACAAACATGCCATGTCAACAAAGCATTTTGAATCTAAACAAAAGACCAACATTGCATCATAACATGGTACTCACTTGTATCATTTCGGGATGATCTCTGACATTGTTCCAGGCCATGCTTTACCATCCTGCATTAATCCTCACTTTGAACTCTTCATACTCCCTTTGTGTCAACACAATTCAGAACACCAAATGCAACCTCTTATTGAATTAGAACCAAATATTAAAAAATGAAAAATTATAGATAGCTCAAATACCCAAGGAGATATTCTACCATTTTTTCTCTAATAGGTGTTACCCCAATTTTGTCTTTAATTAATGCCTTCATTCATAATCATATCTTGTCCACTATGTCCATACATCCAAGATCCAACAGAACATTATCATCTCTACAACATTGAGTCCTAAAGAAGTGTCAAATTTATTTTATCATTGTTGCACTACTATTTTAGAATAGTGCTCGATGTTCTGAATGAATATTGTTGTTTAGAAAAATAGCTGCAACAACACAAATACCCAAATAGAACCTATAGGATGCATACATCTGTAAGACATCATTGTACTTATCTTATTTGAGTTAAATTATCAAACACCATATTAATAGATAAGGGTACAAAATATATAAAAGCAAGAAAAATCATTTATTGATTAAGGCAAAACACTAATTATCAGTTCTTCTTCCCACTAAGCTTCCCAGCTTTGTTCTCCCTTAACACCAATTCCACCTCGGTAGAGTAGCCAATTTTTCCAATCTCTAAAATCTTCTACCACCCTAAAAAAACACCGTGTGAAGGAAAATAGTCATTGAGTTATTGAGGCTCTAGTGAATGCTAAATCTAGCACTTAGGCATGACCTCTGTTTGCTATCAAGGCTACAACCATCATTTTCTTTATAAATAAGTTCAATTAATACGTAGGGGTAATCATGTAGGACCAAGTGGTAATCAAACTACATTGACCCAGGTCTTGGATATGATTCCTACTAGTGGTGCTTCATTGGTAGATTGCCTCAAAATATCACTATAAGCACGTGTTGAGGCTTAAGGCATGTCGTGACCTTGAAACAGGACAACCTCATCACTCCCTAAACCTTTACCATATTATCAAAAGATCAAAGGCAACATGTTATGCCCTCTCAAACAATCCATGCACATTTCTTTCTCAATGAAACATCATTCCCACACTGAATCTTCAACCTATCAATCCATTAGAATTCTCAAATATATCATTTCCTATTAATACAACTGTTCTAAATACTCATATTCAAGAAATGCATCATAATAAGACATGTGAAGTTATACTATAGTAAAGACGAACACTTTAGAGTAAAAAAATGTTGATTTTATACTTTGAAATTTTATGCTGCTTCAGATTTCTTATTAGTGTTGGGAAACTAATGAGATAAGCAGAGAATGCTAGAAAGGGAATGAATTAGCGTTTTTCAACTGAACCCTTGGGTAGCTTAGGCGGTTAGGTAGTTATGCAAGCTGTCATGATGACATTTGAGCCTATAAATAATCAGTTGTAAACTACTGTTAAGGTTGGCCAATAAAAATCTCATCTCTCTTTTCTTCTTTTTCTCTAAGTTTCCCTAAATTTCTACATGCACATAATTTGAAATTTTGGAAACTTAATGTAGCACAATAAGCACACTAGATATTATCATGAATTGTCTACTTAGAAAAACAACAAGTCTCACCCTTTAACAAAATGACTACGAGAATAGAGTCTGTAGTTCTATGAAAATTGGATATGGCGAACAACAAACCCGTAACTAGTTGCTTGATACTGTTGACAAATAACAGATTAACATTTCAGAAGATAAGTACAGAAAGAGACAACATAGAGTAGGCAAACAAACACTTGCACCACCATGAAGGATGGTCCGACCAAAATAATGTGTTCTTGTACCCAAGGAAAATGTGAAAAAAGACCGTGCAAAGCTGTTGTGACAAAACTGACAATGGTCTGTAGAGCAATGTTTGGAAAAAACAATAAAAACATATTAGGAAAAAAATCAATATTTTTTCTTGCAGGGCATTGAATATATAATATCAAGACAAATTCAACAGAGATGATGAAAATACCAATTCATTAACTGAAATAACAATCAAATGCCTAAAAGATGTAGGATAGTAGCCAAATAAAAGATGATGTAATCAAGATGTACACTTGACACAAGTTCCCGAGGCCTTTTTTATTTAATACAAATAGTAACAGTAAGATAAAATGGCCAATATAGCCAAGAATACTTGATGGCAAAAAGTATAATGGGGATTGAAAAACAAAACATTTGGTTCTTTAATCATGACAACTTAATTCTGCGTAAGAATAATAGAATTGGCTGGATACAACTTGTTTCACCATTGCTAATATAAGCTAACTTGTTCAATTGGATTTCTTTGGTCATATCTATTAAGATAAAGCAAAGGACACACACTTAGGGGAGTGTATCTCACCTTGTTGTTAATCAAGTTGTGGAGTGTAATTACACTTCTAATGAGAGATGAGAGGTATATTATTAGCATCATATCATTGGTTTTCACTACACATGTACAACAGATCAACAATTTAAAAGAGACATTCTAGAAAAATATGATATTCAATAATACAAGTCACGAATTTTAACCTGCAAAATCCTTGATAAGATCAGCAACATTAAGATTTGTTAGAAAGTTAAACACGTCCTAGAAACTTGCAAGAAAAGAAATGGTGAAAAATAATAATGTAGCATAAGCAAAAAAAAAAAAACTTCAATTGTTCCCAGAAGCCATTAATGTCACATCACAGGGTTTATTGGTTTTGTTACAAAAAGGTTCTAAATTATACTAAAGAATTATGGACCAACAAAAAATACTTAATCAAAATTCAAGAACCAATTGATAACAAAGCCAAATAATCAACATTTACTAAGCAAGAATACGAGAAACAAACCTGCAGATGCTACAGGATCTCATGGTTTAATGGAAGCTTTCCATCAATAACAAGGTCAAGGTAACCCCTGATCTCTTTAAGTCTTGCATCCAAACCTTTCAAGGCTGTGAGTTTGTACTAACCTAAGTAAAAATAGCATTGTCAACTCTCAGCATCAATTCATTTGCTTAAAAGAATCACAAAAGTATTACAAAGGAAAAACATACAAGAGAAAAGTAACAATGCTAAAGAGTACAAGGGAAAGGAATCAATAAGGATAAGTTATAAGTTAAAAGGGACAAATGAAACCTCTGTCGCAAGGGTGCTAATGGTTGTGTCCTTCACATCTCTAAGCAAGTGTTGCACTCATTTTGTAAGGTAAGAAGAATTAAAAAATAGGAGAAACTGGTTACACAATTGTATGGATAAGATTCACAATTTTCATATAGAAATTTTGAATCAAACAAAATATAAACAAATCATAAGAAGAAATACATCAGTTTTACATTGAATGGCATGAAATACCTATTTCCTCAACTTCATGAGCAGCAATCTTAAATGGCACATGCACAAACACCTTTTGACTTTTTTGAGTGGCATTCTATACACAAAATAAAATATATGTTAGTTTCTTTGAATACTAATTTAGTGTTGAGCAAACACTAGCTCCCCTCCCACCATCAGATACAACAGGATTACTTTTGCAAAATAACAACAAGAACAAAAATATAAGAATTCTATCAAAGATATGAATGACTTAATTTGTACCTCTTTAACCTCTTCAACGACATAATATGCTTTAGTTGGGATTCCCAATTCCTTAGGTTCAACATTAATTATAACCAAAACAGGATTTGGAACATAGCTACAACAAATTTAAGCTTGATTAATTTGGATAAAGATTGATCAGGTACGCATACAATAACATGCCCGTGGTAAAATTTGTCACTTTTCCTTCATGTATAGCTTTAAAAGTAGCAAATATTGGTGGAAGAAATCCATAGGCTGCTCCATCAACAATACTTCCAAGAATTCCAACAATCACATACACAACCTACAACACTGCTAGTACAAATAGGCCAATAACAAGCTTCAGAATTGGCCCAAATTATTTAGCTCTGTTCGTTTGGGAAATCACTATGACAAAGTAATCACAATTTCATAATACATGGATAGAGTGGCAGTCAAGGAAAGCACCTCACAACAATCTAATATATTTATTCTCACATGATTGTCAATAATAGTACAAACTTGTTTACAATATTTAAACAATTGTATCGAATACAACACATTCATTCTTCCTATGTCATGTTTAACTTTCTACATCGAATGTTTTTAACTTTTAAAAAATATGATGCCCATTTCTTGCGAATTTTTGTCATGGTCTCCTTGTCTAACGGTGTGCCATCCCTAAACCTTTACAAGTTATAATATATACAAGTTAGTAAAATGAATTACAAATGATAGTCAACAAATAAGGAATTTCGACAAGTAAATATACCATGGTCCAATTAGTGTTCAACTCCCTGCTTACTATTTCCGCATCTAATGCATGACATAATAACTACACTCATAGCCTTCGATTTTAACATGACACTACATTTAATATGAAAAATTATTGCATATCAATGTACATTACAAAGTTACAAAACATCAGCAGTACAAAATAAATATTCATTATATGACTAACCTTTACTTCAATCCACTTAGGTGCAGCTTGATCAATACGACCATGCAAAGTAGTCTTTAATGTGTTCATTGCACTGCTTACAAAAAAACATCAACGTATATACAAGGGAAAACTATTTATGTATCAACGTTTGATAAGATCACATTAAATAAGTTATATATTAAAACTTAACTTGTTAATTGTAGCTTTGATATGGATATTAGGCTTCTTATGTAATGAACAGGACCAAACGACAACATCCTTCATAGGACACAAAGCAATCAGTTGTGAATGGGCCCTGAATTTCAAATGAATTACATATGTATAACACAAACATTTTGTTACAGACATTTCATAAATTTGACTTACTGATTCAAGTAAGCTCCTAGGTAGACCTCTGGTTAGGATTCCTTAACCCATGTTTCAATGTATTGTTGACATTCACCATGTCTATCTTTTGCATTGTGTATGGACTGAGGCTCAAGGAATCCATGCACGGAACCATGACCCAAGCTTGAACTCCACTCATCCATAAACCTATTATTAACATTTGAAATTGAATACGATAATCATGTATATCATAACGAATATTAATTAGTAGTCAACAAATAAGGAATTTACTTACATCATTCACAATTGTAGTATAGATATGTTCAAACATTTGTCACTTGATATTATTTCATTTACATCAACATATGTTAGGAAGATGAAACCATCTACATCTGGAATCCCAAATTTAGTCCCATCGAACAACAATTCAATAGGCTTGTCATAAATATCATAAAGGCTCCTAATCAGCCTACACAAGGGATCATTTGTAGCAACATTATTTGACCTTCGAACAAGTGTAACCAGTTTGTTTGGAGTAATAACTGAATCCTATATGGTTAATGAAAACAACAATTAAAATGATGTTGGTAACTAATTTATATCAATCTACGATTGTGTTACTTCATGTACAACAAGGTAAACATTACCTCATGTGATACAAGTTTCACAAGCTGTGTCGGCCATGTAATGAATGTGTCAAGGGATTGCTTGACATACTGCATTTCTGATGACGGGAACGGGACTTGAGCATCACCGTCAAAAACTTTTTCAACATTTACCTTTACCACGTCATCTGCATATGCCACACTGTGTATGGTAGACCCCCCTATATATTTTTCCCAATGCCACCAAGTGTGTAGAATGATCATGTTGCACATACAATCCCATAGTCGGTATAACATCAACAACATCTTCTTCCTCTGATGGGTTGACACTAGTTTCAACATTACTCCCCTTTGTGCTCACACGTGCACCCTATTGTTGTATGTCTACCTTAATTGGGGGTGAGTACTGCAATCACCTTTGTGAAAGCTCGATTTTTATGGCCTCTTTCAACTCCCATTCCATTTTCTCAAGGCTTCTTTTGTTTTGTTCTTCAACCTGATTACTCATTTCTTCCTTAAGGTTTCTGATAATCTCATTCCTTCACTGTTCCTTAAGGCTTCCAATTATCTCAACCAACTGTTGTTGGATGACGGATGTGGAGGAGTTGTTGGAGTCACGTGATGCCCTTCCATAGTATTGACTAATCGTCACACCAGACCCTGCTGCACGAACACGACCTCCATGGTCCGGTCGCCCAATGACAGTGTTTAGTATGTCGTCACGACCATGAGGAACAAAGCTACCCTGTGTAGTCTGCTCTTCTAAGGACTCCTACATCAAGGACAACATAGACAAACATCAAATGAGGTCATTGTTATTATTAAATTAACAAAACATTCAAATTCAATATTAAGCATTAACTCATTATTTTATCAGATATTTCTTGTGCCGACTAAGATGTCTTATGGCCATAACACTTTGTGCGGGCCACCTTCCACTTAACATGTCCTTCAATTAAAGATGATGGGTTGTCAATAACTGTTGTATTCTCAGTCAGCATTGCCTTCTCTTGTAGTCTCTTCCTTTTCTTGTCTAATAGTTTCTTCTTAAGCAAATCATAACCCCCACGAGATAGTACATGAGGGCAGTCGTGTTTTTGAATTTCCTGTGCCTTTTTCTTGATTCCTTGTCATGGCGCATATATAATTTCCATCAATTGGAGTCAAATGAAATGGTATATTCAACAAGTGATATTTAAAGTTAAACACGTGCACATCTAACCTCCCAATCAGGTGTCTGGAGGGTTGTAGCAAATTCTTTCCAAGTTTTGGGATCCATACCATATTTTGATGAAGGATCCTGTGTTTGTTGCCCGCCAGTGTTAGCAAACACAAATTTGTTGGTCAAGCTAGACTTAAATTGCCTCCATCTTGTCGCCACCATTGACATGACCTTCTTCTTGGCATTTGGTGCTTCTGGGGTATCAAATTTGGCTTGCATAACATAATGTTGTGTTACATTTAGTCAATGTGAAAATTTTTAATTTAAATATAACAAAAAATTAAATACACCAAAATGTCATCCCATACTAGGTCCTTTAGAGATTCTGGTACATCTTTCCAGTTGCTATGTACAATAGGAATCTTTTCTCGAGCTACGACCCCAGGTAGCTGTGGAACTTTTCTTTAAGTGGGTCTGATCCTCTCCTAGTACCAGGGTCGACATTAACCGTTGGTCTTGGATGATCGAAGGTTCTTAAAGTCAAGCTTCTTAGCCATGTCAACTGTATACTCCTCTTGGATGTAGCCTCTAACTGACCATCTGAATGCGGAGAAGACCTAGGTAGTATGCCCATGACCCTGTGCAAATAAAATTAATAATCAGTAATGTACATCGATTAAACATAAAGTGAATACGAAACAAATTCTAAATTGCAGGAAAAAAAAACTATTTGCTAGAAATAATGAAAAAAGATAATACATTTATGTAGGAATGTTCTCCCATAAACCTTTATCATGATCATTACAATTTGCATGTACATCATCCACGTCATGATCTTCATTGAAAGAAGGCATTCGTTGGGAAAAAGCAAGCGTCTCACAAATGTCAAGTGTTGAATCATCATTATGGTGTTTGATACCACTTGGTTTTCCTTGTAGAACCACCAACAATTTTGAATCACATGGATCTTGGATATAAAACACTTGTCTGGCTTGTTTTGCCATAATGAAAGGTTCATCCATGTAAGCCACCTTGTTAAGGTCTACTATAGTAAATCCCAATGGATCTTGATGCACACCGGTATTCCCATTAACCCACTTACACTTAAAAATAGGCACTCTAAATTCACTATAGTCAACCTCCCAGATTTCTTGAATCATGCCAAAGTAAGCCATGGATGCTCGAATCGGGTTGTTGTCTGATGCACTACAAAAGTAATCAGAATTAGCACCAACACTCACCCCACTATTTTGCATGGAACTTTTATCATCCTATGAGTTCGTGTATAAAGAATAATTGTTAATGTCATATCCCTTCCAAGTAGGGACATTGAGATTTGGCCAAATAGCTAACAATCTTAATGTTTTGGAAGCACTGTCATAAGCAAAGATTGTTTGTCTAAACCACTTGATGAAAGTTCTATTGTGCTCTTGCAACACCCTCATCATGTTCATTTTTGGGTGAGTAACTATGACATTTTTGGTGTGAGCCTCTATGTGCGGTAATTCCTCTACTATTTTGTTTAATATATAGAGATATGCTTGTAACACCTCATGTCGATTTATTGTGACAACATTGTCTCCTCTTGTACCCTTACCTCATCGTGTTTGCTCATGTCGAGTTTCAGGAAGACCGATAAATTTAACTGTTTCAATGTATTGGGAGCAAAACTAAATACATTCTTCAGCAACGTACGTTTCAACAATTGAGGCTTCTGGCCAGTATTGGTTATTGGTATAACCCTTTAACACATTCATGTAAAAACACAGGATACATCCACTATAAAAACATAGGACCACACAACTAGATTTCTCTCACGAAATGAACAATTAAGTGAACCATTATGTTAAAAATGATGGAGGAAAATACATCTCCATTTGTAAAGGACAATGGCAGCCTCATTCTCCAATTCATCCAATTTTTGAGGGTCAATGGTAAGCACATAACACACTAGCCGAAAGGTTCGACCTACTCTGATACCACTAAATGTGACACCCTCTACCCCTCACATATATACTAATAAGGAATAAAAAAAATTCAAATATTAATTAAAAGTATTTTTAAAACATTTTTTTTAAACAAGTCTTTCAAAGGGGAAAAAAGCTCACATTCATTTTCTTCTACATCATATTCAAACTTGTCCAAATAAATAATAAAGTATTCTCGACTCAACAAGGTCGTCTAAGCTTCATACAATTAATATAAAACCTATATCCTAATGTCACATCCTATCAGAGCGTTGTGTTCCCGTGTCCTCTAGCATGAGGTTCTTCATAGTCATCCACCTATTCATCTGCTCCCCCGAACACAAGTTCAAGATCATCACAGGATCCAAACACAACAACACACAGGGAGTGAGTTATCACATTCCTAGCTAATAGAGAAACAAGACAATTAAATATACATATTATATAAATGAGATACCACTTGCTTAAACATAGCTCACGTAACTTCACCACTTCGTCATTCAAAATTCACTTTTCAATTATCAATCACATTACACAAGAATC
This sequence comes from Glycine max, assembly GCF_000004515.6. NCBI lineage: Eukaryota > Viridiplantae > Streptophyta > Magnoliopsida > Fabales > Fabaceae > Glycine > Glycine max. The sequence continues at coordinate 8,404,800 of NC_016090.4, forward strand.
CCACACTTCGATCAAGATATAATAACACATCAATTAGCAAGCATATGCAATAGTTATGCTAAGACTCAATCCTATATGCAATGTGGTACCATGTCAGTGAAAAACCACCCTGGGGCGCTTAGGAGTACATAACAAGACACACCACACCATGGGTTTGTCAGGTCACTCTCATTAAGTAAGATCATAAGGAGACCAGTCAGGGTCACGATGTTTTGCGAGAATGCTCCAACCATATGAGATCAGCATAGGCTTAAAGGAGCACTCAAACCCGGTGACCCCCAAGGCCTACACTCCGAAGAGTCCGTCAGGGCCTCTCCCTCCTGATTCAGGTCCAACCCCTAAAATAATTTTTTGCATGTAGACACTGCTCATGAATTATACAACACCCACGACCTTACACTCATGTTTTAAACACGTTCAACACAATTGCGCTACGATTTAACACTGGTTCCTAAATAGGAAACCTACATTTTCTCTTTAATAGTCCACATCAACGCTTTTCTCAAGATAACACTGGTCGGGTTATTGTACAATTCATAGCTTACAACACAAGTAATTTCACATCAAGTGTTAACTACGCACTTATCCACAACTAGAACTCATTCACAATTTCACATCTCATAGTGTGACAATCCACCATCACATGTTTACACGTATCTCACAAATTAACACATGTTCAACTTTACATTTATACTCAATCTCAATAACAATGTTATGATCCCAAAGTAACATGTTATTCTACAATTCATCACATACTCACAATTTGAATCATCATTTCATATCCTCAATATAACAATTTATATAAAAGACCATCACAACATGAGGACTAAAACCCCTCAAATAATATTACACAATTATATCAAAATCATAGGTCAAAACATACAAATATCAAGAGCACAATTTATCAAGCAATCTTCATTAGGACATCAATATTTTATTTATAATCATAAAGGAAAAAAATTGTAATTTAACAAACATCCCAAAATAAAACATCAATTTAATCCTCTAAGGATCCCTACACATGTTCTCACTAATCCCCAATTGTGAATAACTCATCCCTTACCTCTAAGCGGACTCACGTGTCTTCAGCCAGCGATAGCAACATCTCTAGCGGTTCCCTTAAATTCTTTCAATTATTTCTCTGACTGCTCCGATAGAATTCCCAAACGTCATAGAGACGGAGAAGAGATTGAAACCTCCACTTGTACTGTCTTCATGCGATTCCTTTATCTTCCTCCACGAATATTTTTTCGCAAATCCCAACGGTGGAAACATGCGGAATTGAATTTCGAACAACATATCCAAATTTCATGAAAATCCAACGGCTAACGAAACCGGGATCGTAGTTTTACCGAGACAGTTTTGGGTTTCTGCGGGAAATTTAAATGCTACAATGCGAAGGGCTTTTCTCTAAGCTCAGATATGATTTTGAAATTCCCAACGGTGAGAATGTTTGTAATTGAGTTGCGAACATGATACTCAAATTTCACTACGATCCAACGGTGAACGAGTTCTAGATAGTTGTTTTACTGAAACAGGTTTGGTGGGCTGCGGGAAGAAGAAAGGGTTTTGAGAGGAGAAGAGGAAAAACGAAAATGAGACCAAAAGGAGGCAACTGACTTAACATAGCTATTTATACCTAGGATACTCAGCCTATTATTTTCTCTATATTTATTTATTTATTTATTTTTACTAAAAAGCTTTTTAAATTTATTTACGAAAAATTGGGATGTTACACTAACCTTGTCAGCCAAGCTATTGTGAATTGCCACAGGCAATAGTTGTTGCATCAATACATGACAATCATGAGATTTCAAGCCAACCAATTTGAGATCATTAAGGGACACAAGGCTCTTGATATTTTAAGAGTATCCTTGTGGGACTTTTTGACTATGCAGGCATGAGATAGGATGCAACTGGTCTTATATACTCATGCCAACCAAGTCTTGACGATACTTCAAACCATCCTTTGTCTTGCCTTTAATGTTAATAAGGGTGCCAATTAAAGTATAACAAACATTTTTCTCCACATGCATGACATCTATACAATGTCTAACATAAAGATAGGACCAGTATGGAAGATTAAAGAATATTGACCTTTTCTTCCATATATTTGAATCAGATGATGGTTTTTTTTTTTTGTGTCTTCCCAAAGATAGTTACGATGTCCTTTACCCAATTATATACTTCTTTGCTAGCTAATGGATTCAGCACACTTTCATTTTCCTAAGTTCCATCAAAAGGTCTCTTCAATCATCGATATGGATGATAATGTTTGAGAAATCTTTGGTGCCTGGTATATACTGTCTTCTTTCCATGTTTTAGTTGGAAGAAGCTTATGTTTTTCTCACAGATAGGACATGCATGATGTCCTTTGACACTATCACCACTTAAATTGTCATATGCTGGATAGTCATTAATGGTACAAAAAACCATTGCACGCAACCTAAAGGTCTGCTCCACATTCACATCCAGACATCAACCCCGTGTTCCCACAATTTTCTCCAATCTTCAATCAACGAAGTCAAATAGACATCAATATCATTCCCTGGCTGCCTTAGACCCACTATCATCATACAAAGCATTATATACTTTCGCTTGATGCACAACCAAGGAAGGAGGTTGTAAATCATTAGCAAAATAGGCCAAGAATAGTGGTTAGTGCTTAAGTTGCCAAAAGGATTCATTCTGTCCGAAGCTAGACCAAGCCTTAGATTTCTTGGCTCGTCCCCAAAATTAGGATAGAGATGGTTGATTGCCTTCCATTGTGGACTATCAGCTGGATGTCGAAGGAATCCATTAGTTTTTCTGCTGTTTGCATGCCATGTAAGGTTTTTTGCATCATGTCCATTAGCAAACAATCACTTAAACCTTGGTATTATTGGAAGATACCAACACACCTTTGTTGGACAACTGTTATTTGCAATTGCATCAACACTGCATTCCCCATCATTGACTATGTACCATGATACCCCACATGTGGGGCAATTACATATTTTTGCAAACTCATTTTTGTATAAAATGCAATCATTAGGGCATGCATGGATTTTCTGGTGCTCCATTCCCACTGGACATAAAATCTTCTTTTCCTCGTAGTGATTCTTTGGCGACATGTTATCTTCAAGAAGCATCTTTTTCAATAACAGAAGCAATTCAATGAAGCTCTTGTCACTCCACCCAAATCGTGCCTTCAAGTTGACCAGAGTAACACCGCTGACAACCTTGTGAAAGATTTGCACCCCGAATACAAAGGCTTCTTTGAATCTTTTTGTATTTTGTCATACAAGGGTGCATGTGCTTGTTGAAAACCGTCTTGCCCAAGATCGCGAATCATATCTTCTATACGATGTCCCATGTCTGCATTAACCGGCTCAACCTGAGAGATTGTTGGCATGCCCGATGATTCCCCATGCCATATCCATTTTGTGTAATTCAGAATGATCCCCTCACATATAAGATGAGATCTTATGTCATTTATTGATTGGCGTCTCCCATTTGCACATTTGAAACATCGATAGAAAATTTTCCCCCGCAAAGATGGTGCATTACGTTGAGTAAATTGCAGGAATTCTTCAACACCTTCTCATAATCTTCAGTTATACATGATGCTTTCATCCAACTTTGATCCATGTTTCCCCTTTGCTGTGACACTTGATTGAGTTATCCGACATTCATGAAAACCTCACTTTTTTCATTAAAGGTGTGACACTATCCCATTTAGGAAGACATTGTTTACAGTAGATTCATACATATGGGTTAATTATATTTTGTTAATTTTGACTAAATTTCGGCAACAATTTGTATTAGTCTCCAAGTATACGACATGAAAGTGGTGACAGCTTATGATCCACCACATTCAAGTATGCACTCAGAGAACAAATTGAAATGTAGTATACTGAAATTTCGTCAAATTTAACAAAAGACAATTAACCCATACATATGAATCTACTATAAACAAAGAGTCTTCCCAAACTGTCCAATTGAACAATTAAAGATTCAATACATCGATTAATGCAATCTGTTTGTATTAATGATTGTATTGAATCTCAAATGGGAAAGTCAGGTTCACTCGCAATGCACATAAGTGTTTATATAAAACAATAGAGATATACCAACAAGCATGTAATAATCTTGGAGTGTGGGACATACAAATACATACCTTGAAAGATAGTGACTAAAGACAGGTAGTAGGTGACTTTCAATCTACCGTGGGAACCAGATGACATAGTCGGCTACACACACCACAATTCCTCCTTTTGTACACAACACTACAGTACCATGCAAAATATTCAAGTAAAGAGAAAGAAGATATGTCTCAGTATCACTAAATTAGCATCAATATTTTTCTCATTAGTCCATAATGTATAAAATATAAAACCACCTTCACATTCTTAACTAGAAAAGTATATTAATTAGTTGTCTATAAGAACCTAGCTAGATAACTTGGTCTTCTACATCTCCCTCTATAAATATAATCCTTTGCTTTCTATGTATCTCACCACTTATCACAAATAAACCAAATAGTGTTTTGGACAGCAATTTTTAGCAATAATATTATCCAATATAATTTTTTCCATTTAATCATGGCTGCACCACATGATAATGATCCAAGAAACATGGTTTCCATTTCAAGGATTGTGTTTGTGCATCCAAAGCTTGGGCAACCTCAGAGGGTTTTAACCCTTTCAAATTTGGATAGGCCGTGTCCAAATCTAATGCACTTGGTGTCCAAATAATATATCTACCGTTTGAATATGATGTTATGGTAAAAATAGGTTTGTTCAATCTCTGTAAACCATATTTGTCATGTCTTTGAATTAATTGAAATAATTGAAAGCTTTTTCTTTCAGTGCAACAAGCTTTTCTGGTTGCAGTCCATCAAGCATAATTTAAATGCATAGAATTTGTTTATTGATTGAAATATAATATTTTGACAGACATGCCAATTGAAATAATTTTATGATGTTTGGAAGTGTGCTTTGTAAACTACTATGATGTCTAATTGAGATGTTTCCCCTAATGAGGAATCAACTCACATTCAACAATTGACTAGTAGAGGGTGTTTGAAAATCCCAAGTTCCCAACTTGGACTAGAGATTTGTCCAACACTCAACAACCAAACATGACTTTCTAAACCAAGAATTTTGGTAACTTAGTGACTAACTAATATATACATTCCCTCAAACAAGAGGCAAGTTTTGGCTTTAATAATTTATTTTCAATGCTTTCTTTGATGAAATTGTTGCCTCCTCATGGCAAATAATGTCAAAATGCAACTTATTTTGAGTGGCAAATGTTGACATCTCAAAGTTGGATTTTGTAGGCTGCTACGTAGCCAACAAAATTGAGCTTGTTAGTCACTGATTTCATTTTGTTGCACTTCCCTTGGTGTATATAGAATGCGGGGAGAAGAAAAGTAAGATTTATTTTGAAAGAAGGATCATCCACTCAACTTGTGTTTTCTGTAAGTAGCTTATTCTCAAGGTAAGGTATGGTATGGGTGAAGAAGTTAATTAACAGAAAGAGTAGAATCTTTTTTGGGGGGTTTTTTCTTCGTCGATCAAGAAGTGATTTGCAAGAATCAGGACTGTAAGCTTTTGTATAGGTAGTAGCGGATGATGAAATTATATTATTCCCACGTGTTAACTACTGTTTTTATTATCACTAATCTCATCTTATTCATGTATAAATTTGAAATATTTCTCATATGTTATCCATAAATTTCCGACTTTTTTCCTTCATAAATCCTCAAATTGTATGTTTCCTTAATGTTATCTACGGTACAGACTGTAATGTGCTATTATTTTGTTTCGGGTGAGGCGTGTGCAAATGCAATCTTAGCAGGGTGATTTTTAAAGAATTTTATTTATTTATTGATTTTTAACTTTATTTGGTTAATGTTAATATAGTAGAATATTTCTGAGGGTTAATTGGAATGACCAAGAAAGAACAAAGGTGAAATAGGACCTGGAAATCAGAAGTGCCAAGTTGCAAGGCAAAATCCAGGTGTACAAAATGCTAAAAAATAGGGTGGTTTCAGCAATTGCAGAAGCATCTTGCGAGTTGCACATATATGTTCTATTGTTCTATTTGCTGAATCACGCTACCCTAAAGAATATGCTGAGTTTGTGTGTTATGTAACTATTAAAAATGTTAGATTTGACAGTCTATATATTTGAAAGAGTCATACAATTTAGATTACATATTGGAAAGTTACAGTTGCAGAGTAGACTGTGTTTGATTAATTTTATCATGTTAGTCACAAGGTATTTTAACATGAATGAAGGACAAAAGTTGGAAATTTCTAGATAACATATGAAAAATATTTCAAATTTATACATGAAAGAGATTTGGAGTTTGTGTCGACAGCTTGTGTGGCAAGGGTGGCAAGGCAAGCAAAAGAATGGAAGGGAGCAAACTACCACCCTTCTTCAATTGACATTAAAGGCTGATGCAAACATTTTCCCCGATAAGCTATTTCAGGATACACGGTAATAAGGATTTGAAATTATATGCCTACACATTGAAATTATATATTTATTTTGGTAATAACGAGTTTGTGTCACATAAAAATTATTGGAAGATCACAACATTTTCAACGGTTTCACTATTTTATAGCATTGCCAAATGTTTGCAATTGAACTTGAATAGGGGAAGGGTAAGCTGTAACAAGTTTCTTGGAATAATGTATTAACCTGCTAATTAGAAAATTAATGTTAAAAATAGCAAAGTCTTGTGACATGTTCCGATGATAATTTTTATTGATCAGTCTTGGTAGTGGTACTTACTACTTCGACTATCTTACAAAAATAAAACATACTTAGTGTAATATGCATATCCAATCGAAATATTGATCATGATTGGATATATTGTATCTTTTGTTTCATGGATACGGCTACAAGTATCAGTAGCAATATGGGTGTGCACAACAAAATTTCTAAACTAAGTTGTGGGTAAGTGAGGGTATTCCATACAGAAATATAAAAACATAACTCAAGTAAGGAAAAATAGTTACACGGAAAATAGAATGATACAGAAAATGAATTTAGGGTGTTAATTTGATTGTGCAAGAGTGAAGCTTGTATCATAACATCCTTTATGGTATAAAATTTAGCAGTTCTAGCTAGCTTTACTGAGCTTCATTATTTGATTGTTATGCCTATCAGTTATCAGTACTTGGAGGTTTAAGTTGCAGTTCCTAGGTGTGCCACTTATAAGTAGCCTAATCCTTTTTCATGGGTATTCTTTTTCCTTTCATTAAGATAGTTCTATTTTGATGTAGCTTCATGTGGAGCTTGTAGGTCTTGGATCTTCATCATCAATGGAGTCCTTTGCTTTTTGAAGATCAATGGAAGCGGAATGGAGAAGGAAGAAAGATGATTGGAGACACCACTTCAAGGAGAAGATGAGTCAAGAAGAAGCTTACCACCATAGGAAGCCATGGATAAGAGCTTGAAGGTATGAGAAGATGAGTGGAGGGAGAGGGAGAGAAAGAGCACGAAATTTTGTGCCTCAAATGAGATCTGAATTTTGAAGTGTAATTCTCAAATGATCAAAGTTAAAAAAATGTACATACATGACCTAAGTGTCACACAAAATTGGAGGAAAATTTGAATTTATATTCAAATTTCACTTGAATTTGTGGAACCAAATTGTGGAGCCAAAATTTCACTAATTATGATTAGTGAATTTTAGCAATGGTTCAGTCCACTAATCCAAGATCAAGTCCAAGATTCTCCACTAAGTGTGCTTAGGTGTCATGAGACATGTAAAGCATGAAGGACATTAACAAAGTGTGACTATATGATGTGGCAATGGGGTGTAGCAAGCAAATGCTCACCTTTCCCTCTAAAATTTAATTGGATTGGGCTTCTCCCAATTCAATTAAATTTATTTCCCAACACACACATCAAATATTCACTTAATGCATGTGAAATTACAAAACTATCCCTAATACAAAAACTAGTCTAGGTGTCCTAAAATACAAGGGCTGAAAAATCCTATATTTCTAGGGTACCCTACCCACATTATGGAGCCCTAAATACAAGACCCAAAAATAATGAAACCTTAATCTAATATGTACAAAGATAAGTGGACTCATGCTTAGCCCATGGGCCCAAAATCTACCCTAAGGCTCATGAGAACCCTAGGACCTTCTCTTGCATCTCTGGTCCAATCTTTTTCGAGTTTTCTATCCAATGCCCTTAGGGGTTAGGATTGCATCATTTCCTCCCCCTAGAAAAGGATTTAAACTCAAATCCAGAGGTTCTTGAAACTCTAGGCTTCTTCCCTCAACACCTGTAAAAAGAATAAAAATATATATATTAGTGGTGTTTGGTATGTCAGAGTAAGGTAAGGTCTAAAAACCTATTTCCTGGGCATCTTCCCATGAGGGAACATGGTTCCTCACCAACTCAATGAGTGGTGCTACAAGTATAGAAAAATATGGGACAAATCTTTTGTAAAAGTTTGTTAAGTCATGGAAGCATGAAAATTTCCTTATACTTGGTGGAGTGGGCCACTCAGGAATGATCTTTATTCTCTTAGGGTTCGTTGGAATCACTTTATCACCATTTAAAAAATTGAGGAAAGTAATGCAATAAAGCGTACCTTTTTTTATATTTTCATGTTGATTACTCCTACCAAAAAGTATGACAAACCTAAGGTGTCCCATATGAGCACCTAGGTTTGTATTGAAACAAAAAATAATAATAAACCTACCTAATGAGTCCCTATGTATGTGAATCATGAAGATGTTGAATGCATGGGTGATTTTACGAAAGAGGGTTGCACTACTCAACACATTCATCATACCACCTATCATAGAGATTTGGCGCCTCATAATACCTATTTTGGGCACCTTGTGAGTATCTTGACTTCAAATTCTTCCTTATATCTCTAACATCATCCATCCATAATATGCTCTGTCTAATTGAAGGTGTAACTCAATGAACAAGCCAAGAAACAACCATATTGTTGCACCTCTTCCAAGAAGTGTGAAGGACATGATCTAATGCATACCTTTTGATTGAGCCATCGAAAAACTTGACTTTATTTTTCGCACTCAATGCAGTGAGCATTGATCGACTCCGGGAATTATAATTTGATGAATCAAGAACAGGTGAAACCAATGTAGTTGTAGGACTCTCTCCTGGATGAAGGTAAAAGGGAGTATGTATGTTTAGGGACTGATCTTGTTGTGATTGGTAGCTACTCATGGTGAAGAATCAACTGAAAAGAAAAAAGGAACAAGGATGAAGAGTCGCACAGCAGAGCTATGATATCAAAGAACTGACATCTGCCATTGATGGAGAAAACTTTCTAAAGAAGCTATGAGAAAAGGATAAAGGAAGGTTGAATTATTACTGAATGAGATTAGCTTACAATGATTATTCACTACACCTAGTTATATAGTTAATTGCTAAAATAACTAACTTGCAACTAACTAACTTTGACTAACTCTAAATCAAGTTACATGATCAGATTAAGAATTAGTCACCTAAGCTAACTCCTCTAACTCAAGTTAAAAGGATTACAAGCTAATCTATGCTAAGACTAGGCCCGCTCGGGTCTAGTTAGACCTCATATGAAGCCTACAACTCCAAATATCGATCAACATCATCATCAACAATTGGCTTCTTTTTTAATTAAGAAAAATAGGATATGAAACGGCGTTTAGAAATTAAATGGGTATTTTTGGTGACAAAAGATCTCTTTTAATTTTCTGTTTTCTCTTATTGGAGTTCTCTATATTTCTCTCTCTTTTGAGTTGAGTCTTCCTTATGTTTAATTTTGTTTTTCGTCTATGTAAGCTATATTATTATTATTGGATTATCGTGGTATCCTTGTGGAAAGCAAATTATTGAAAGCTTAATCTTTCTTGTGATTGAGTATAAGTATTTTTTTTTCTTTTGCCTGCAATTATAAGTATCTTAAAAAAATATAGATTTTATACTTAATTGTACTATGGATTTAGGCACGTAGTTTAGAAGATAAGTCTGACTTCTTAAAAAGACCCATTTCATACCTTGGGAATATAAATGACTATGTATGCATATGTACATTCCTATATAAGCTCACTCAACGAGGTAGGTACTTATCCCTCAACAAGAACGTGTACATACAGGTATTTGAAGAGGTTTTCTTTATCCTGAGATTAAATCTTAGAATTTTACACCTGTGAATCAATACTGGGTTCATCGAGTGTCAGAATTCAAAAAAACACTGTGTTGAGTGTAATCTCTAGAAGTTAGAAGATTAAGTAAAATCTACAGAGGTTTAAAATACTAAGATGAAGGACCTGTAGAGACTGAGAATAAGATTGAGATAAGATTTCTTTAAAATATAAGATTTAAACAATTAGATATTAACAAATAAAAAAATATAAAAAACTTATTAAACAATAACTAAATTTAGATCAAATGTAATATTAGATAACATTTTTTTAAAAAAATATTTAAAAGATAAAAACTAATTGCATGATAACTTTAATTTAAAATATAATTTGATTTTAAATCTGTTTTCTTTACTTAATAAAAAATGGTTTCTTAAAATAAATAAATAATACTAAATTATTAAATTTTTAAACACAATTTTGTAGATATTCTCTTTCTTATTAGTTTAGATTTATTGAAAATTATATTATAAATTTATTTTTGTCTCATTTTTTTTGTTAAATTAAGGTATTTCTTAGCCGAAAATCAAGAACTACTCGGCTAGTTTGTCAAAATATTAAAATTTATTTATGAAAATTAATTTCTTTTAACAAATATTTTTGTTTGTTAAATTAAGGTATTTCTTAGCCGAAAATCAAGAACTACTCGGCTAGTTTGTCAAAATATTAAAATTTATTTATGAAAATTAATTTCTTTTAACAAATATTTTTGCTTACGCACGATTTTTGTCTCACTTTTTATTTATTAAATCTCACTCTTAGTATTATAATTTTAACAAATTTTGATAAGTAATACAAATGTATTTAAAAGATACGTTAGAAAATTTGTTACTAACACCTCTATTAAAAAGATAATTTCTAGAGGCAACCAAACTACTTCCTTAAGAGCACAAACAAGTAACAAGATCCAGCTGAATTTGAATGGTTCAAAGCTTGTACTTTCCCTTGGATTCAACAATAAGAGGTGCAGTTTACGGTATCACCATTAAATTAATCACTCTCTAATATGCATTAAATTAGAAAAATATCAGGATTAAGTTAAGGATTCATACCCCCTTAACGTCTCTATATAAATGAGCAAGTTCCTAGCCTATTAAACAAACCAGCACCTAATTTCACAAACAAGAAAAAACCTACCAATTACGTGAAGTCAGTGAGTGATATTCAAGGAGATGAGTGGCCAAAACTCCCATCAATCAAACACCTCAAAACATTATTCCAGTTCCCTTCAAAATCACAAGCATGGCAAATCTGTGATCCCTAGTGATGGTGATCACACATCATTGCAAAGGTTCATCAGCTCTAGTCATCATTTTGGGCAATCGCGGAACTCCAACATCATAAGTTATGAACAACAAGTGTATCAAGCAATTCAGAGTGCAAAATACACTATCGAATGGATACAACGCCTACAGTCTTATGAACGAGTAGTGGATCGTGCAATTCAGGGTGAAAATGCAAATAACCATGAATCGGAGCACTCGTATAAATGGCTAGTGGATCATGCAATTCGGAGTACTGAAAGAACATATAGCATGGCTTCGGGATTCTCTTATCTAGTGGATCTTGCTCTACGAAGTGAACGTAACATGGGACCGCGTTACTCATTTGAAGAGCTAGTGAATAACGCAATTCGGAGTGAAAAAGCGCATAGCACAAAATCGAAAACATTCAATCGGAGTGAAAAAGCGCATAGAAGGACATCGCAAACATTCAATAACCATCTTTCTACATGGCAAAACTCGAAGAGAAATGATAAATAATAAACCGCCTCTGGATTCAAAAACTACATGGCATATATCACCGATTCGGTATCTTCTTATATGTGGTGATTTTATTGCATATATTCATGTGGTGAGGGTCTATACAAGGGAAAGGGATATGTTACTGCAGCAACTTCTAAATATTGTTGAATAGTACTCATGATTCTTCCTTTATTTTTTTCTTGGTTTTGGTTAGAGATGATGAATATTCTCAATCCAATGAGTCAGAAACATACTCACTGGCGGCAGTGCATGCTCAATTATTATATTGGTCCAAAAAATTTTACATAATAAAAATCTTCCTTTATTTTAAATAATCATCAATATCTTTCATATTTTTTTATTTCTTTTCAACTATCACATCATAAATAATATTATGCCAATATTTTTTTATCTTTTTTCTCTCCTCCTCCTCAGTTTTGAATAACATATTGGATGTAGATTCCAAACTCGAACATTTCTCTAGTCGGAGTGAAAAAAATGCATGACACAACTCTAGTTTTTGTACTTAGCTTGTGCATGGTTGGGTTGGGTACTCTTGCTAATTGAGCTGAATGATCGATCCCCTCTTGTTCTGCCAAGTTCATCCTTCAACCTCTAATACGACCAGCGGGATGAATACTTAAAAAGACATTCCAATTCTCAATCTTTTCCAAATCCAACTCATATATAGTCTTTCTTAAAGTTTAATTTGTAAAAAAGATATTTGAAACACAAGTCAATTCTTTTCTTGTGTTTCCCAGGGACTTATAGAGTATCCGTAGCCCAACTCATTTTGGAGTATCAATTTGATTTACCCCTCAACCAATTAAAGCTTAAGAATTTTTAGTAAATATATGTACAATTTTATCTAACTCGACAACTTGTATTTCATAACTATACTTACTAAAAGAACAAGCAATATTAATAATAAAAGTCGATTTTAAAAATATTTAATAAATTAGAATAATTATCTGTTGGTGCAACAATGGTGTCTAAAACGTATAGTACATAATTCTTGCTTGGAAGTTAATTACGAGTTGTATCAAAGAAGGAAGCACGGGAGACCGGAGTTTAATTTGGATGAAAGGAATAGTTGAATAGGCAACAATGTTTTGTTTCGTTCAGAAATTTGTGCTATAAGTTTAATTTGTAATCTGAAACATGCTGTAATTCTTATATATATATATATATATATATATATATATAATTCTTATATATATATATATATATATGTAAATCTTTGACATAAATCAAAAGTCAGTTGTGTTTTGAATTGTACCAGATACGGTTTTTCCCCTAAATACACCCCTTTTTCTCCTGTTTTTTTTTTATCTACACTACTACTTTGTCATTTAATTTCCATAATTACACTCTCTTTCTCCTTTTTGTTTTTTTTTTAATTTAAAATATTATAAAATATAAATATTATATTATATAATTTTTTTAATTTGTTTTTAAAATTACTTATTTATTAAATTAAATTTTATAATTTTGTTCTCACGTCATGACTGCATGTAAATCTTTCAATGTTGATCCCATGAATTATGTGTCGATATTATTCACTCTACAACACATTTTGCACACGTATACGATGTTGGACATTTTAGTGTAATTGATCTCTTTATTATGTTAAAATAAGAGTGCACGCTTGTTTTAATGTAATGACGAGATGTTCGGTTTAGGCAAATTTTGAAAGTTACATGGAAGTTACTAAAACTTCCATCAACGGTTGGAAGTTATATGGAAGTTACTAAAACTTCCATCAACGGTTGGAAGTTACATGGAAGTTACTAAAACTTCCATCAACGGCAATTTTTAAAAAGAAATAACTTTCATCAACCGCCAAAAACCACCTTTTCTTTGATCATAAATAATCATTCTGGTTCAGAAAACATAACGGGTGACAAGCAAGTTTGCGAAGTTGGACAATCCAATCTGAAAGTGTTATACACGACTTCAGATTTATCCAGTATCATCTCGATTTTTCAAATTAACCAACAAAAGATTGAATTAAATTTTTCGAGATGACGAACGATAGTTCGAAGATGACAAGCAAGTTTGCGAAGTTGGACAAGTTTGAAGGGCAGGATTTCAGAAAATGGCAGAAGAAGATGCACTTTCTCTTGACAACATTGAATGTGGTGTATGTGCTGAGTACACCGATGCCGGTATTTATGGAAGACGAAACTCTGGATCAAACAAGGAAGCGTTCGAAATGGGAGAACGACGATTACATTTGTCGTGGACACATTCTGAACGGTATGCCTGACTCTCTCTTTGATATTTATCAAAATGTTGAGTCTGCTAAGGAATTATGGGACTCTCTTGAATCCAAGTATATGGCAGAAGATGCTTCAAGTAACATATTCTTAGTTAGTAATTTCTTTAATTACAAAATGATTGATTCGAGGCCTGTTATGGAACAATATAATGAATTGCTACGGATTTTGGGTCAGTTTACTCAACATGATTTGAAAATGGATGAATCCATTGCAGTTTCATCTATAATTGATAAACTGCCTTCTTCTTGGAAAGACTTCAAGCATACCTTGAAACATAAGAAGGAAGAGTTGACTCTGGTTCAACTCGGTAGTCATTTGAAACAAAAGATGAAGCTCTTGATAAATTTAAAATTTATAAGAAAGAGATAGAACTTCATCAAAATGGGCTAATCAAAACTCTTCGTACAGATAGGGGAGACGAGTATTATGATCCGGTTTATTTTCAATCTACTGGAATAATACATCAAACTACAGCTCCCTATACACCACAATAGAATGGTGTAATCGAAAGGAAGAATAGAACCCCTACAACAAATCTGTTAAATAATGGAGGTTATTTTTTCGTTTAGTGGAGGTTTTTACCTTCCGCAAAATAAATTACGGAGGTTTTCAAAAACCTCCACAGTTATATTCGCCACAAGCAATTAGCGGCGGTTTTCGAAAACCTCTGGTATCGAGAATATTTTGCAGAGGTTTTTTTTGTAGAGGTTTTAAACCTACGCTAACTGTGGAGGTTTTTTAAAGGAGGTTTTAAACCTACGCTAACTGTAGAGGTTTATTGGAAGAGGTTTTTATACCTACACTAAATATGGAGGTTTTTTGTAGGAGATTTTAAACCTATGCTAAATGCAGAGGTTTATTAAAAGAGGTTTTAAAACTATACTATGGAGGGTTTTTTTTAAATCATGCTAACAATAGATGTTTTACAATTGATTTTCTAATTCTCCTTATTTTCTTGTATATAATGATTTTGTATACTCATTTTAGTTTCATAATCTACATGTATTACAATTTTTCATTTTCTTATGATATCGATAAAAAAATGTAATAAAAAAACTCATAATGAGAACGTAGAAATTATATTTCAATAACCAGAATAATAACATATAGTTCAAAGATTTATAATTCAAATTTCTATTGTAAATCAAAGTATGACATAAAATCCATAACAAAGTAATATTAGTCTTGTACTAAACTTTAAATCCAAAATACATTATAAGCAAACTAAGGGTTGCTAGCACGAGAAAATCTTCTTGCATCCAAAGGTGTATTAGGAACACTTGAAGCATCATTTGGCTGAAATAAGAAAAGAAAAAACACTTAGTCACATATACTATATACAAGGGTGTATCACACATACTAAATCATAATGACCATCAATAAAAATAATCAATTCTAAACAATTGTTTTAATATTCTAAACTTATGCATGGTTATTACCTTGGTCATGTATGTTTACTTAAAGACCTAACTTGAGATAAAGAGTATTAAGAGCTAGCCAAAATGAATAAAATTCTACCTTAATATTGTTGATTAACTATAAAATCTGCCTACAAAACTATAAATTAATTAACTTAATAAACACATGTACCAATTACAAAATATATTTCCTTACTAATATGCGTGAATAAATTAATAAACTATAGACATATGTAAAACAGTTTTAAGAGTACATTGTGTATTATACTAATAAGTTTTAGGATACCAACAACATCAAGAGGAGAAACTTCAGATTCATCAACTATGCTTTGAGTCAATCCTACTTCAATTTGTTCCTGCAAACATGTAATAAAATGAAATATAAAAGTTTTAAGATTAAGCACAATCCTTGAAAACAATGTTACTAAAGAAAAACATACCGCTATAGTCTTTGCTGCTTCATTTACAAATGATCCATCTTTCCTTTTATGAGTTTCAATATATAATTGTCCACAACTTGCTAGCTTCCCAGTTTCTAACAATTAAGATAAATAAAGAGTAAGTAAACATTGAACTTCTTTAATTAGTAAAAGTTAACATTTAGTGTCATTACCAACTCATTTCTTCTTCTAGAATTAGCTTTGGATCCACCAGTGTGTGGAATAACTTATTTGCTTCGAATTTCTTTATTTCTCCTACAAAGTTCCTATATGCAAAGCAATTTCAAGTTTACAACTTGTAATAGTAATCATATAATTAGCTATAAAAACAATTCAATAATTAAAAAATCTAATTATAACAAGATAATAATTTGTATAAAATAAGTCATTGAATAATATTATTTAAAATATAATTTACGTTAATAAAAAAAACTTAATTTTTCTAAGGGGTTCACACTCAACCCAAGAACACATCAATTTCACAGCAATTTATCATTATAGGACATCAACTGATTCATCAAACATATATAATTTCACAGCAATTATAAGGAAAAAATGAAAATTATAAAAACACCCCAAAACTCATTCCAATTGATATCTCTAAGGACCCCTACACATGTTCTCACTAATCCCTAATTGTGAATAACTCATCCCTTACCTGGGCTCACGTGTCTTCAGTCAGCGATAGCAGCATCTCTAGTAGTTCCATGAGATTCCTCCAATTTTTTTTTCTAATTGCTCCGATAGAGTTCCCAAACGTCAGAGAGACAGAGAAGGGATTGAAGCCTCCGCTTGTACTGTCTTGATGCGATTCATTTTTCTCTCTCCATGACTATTATCTAGCAAATCCCAACGGTGAAGGTGTGCGGAACTAAAACACGAACCACATATAAAAATTTCATGAAAATCCAACGGCTAACCAAACCTGGATCGTAGTTTTATTGAGACCGTTTTGGGTTTCTGCGGGAAAGAAATAAGGCTACGATGCGAAAGGTATTTCTCTTATCTTAGACATTTTATCGAAATTCCCAACGGTGAGAATGCTCGGAATTAGGTTTTGAACATGCTTTTTAAATTTCACGACGATCCAACGGTAAATGAATCCGAGATTGTCATTTTTCTGAGATAGGTTTGGTGGCCTGCGGGAAAAAGAGAGGGTTTTGAGGGAAGAAGGGGAAAAACGAAAATGAGGAAAAGAGGAGGCACCTGACTTAACATAACTATTTATACCTAGGGTACTCAGCCTATTATTTGCTCTATATTTATTTATTTATACTAAAAAGCTTTATAAATTTATTTATGAAAAAAATGGGATGTGAGGGAGAGTTAGAGAGGGAAATTGGGATTTTGTGATTTTTTTGAGAGGGAATTTTTTTTTGCCGGAAAAAAATATGATTTATTTTATTTAAAAGAGAAAAGAGTGGAAAAATAATATTTAATTAGCATAGGTTATAAACCTCCGCAAATTAAGCACAAAAAATGGTAGTTTTTAATAGATTAAGGAGGTTTCTAAAAACTCCGCCAAATAAACACAAAAAATGATAGTTTTTAATAAATTAAAGAGGTTTCTAAAACCTCCGCAAAATAACCTCCATTATTTAACATTTTTTTTGTAGTGAACCTTGAAAGAAATGGTGAATTCCATGTTATCCTATTCGGGTTTAAGTGAAGGATTTTGGGGTGAGGCTATGTTGACAGCCTGTTACTTGTTGAACCGAATTCCTAATAAAAGGAATAAGGTTACCCCATATGAACTTTGGCTAAGGCATATAGTCAAGTGTATAATGGGAAGTCTAGACACTTGGGTGTTAGACACAACATGGTTCGGGAGTTAATCATGCATGGTGTGATATCAGTGGAGTTTGTGAGAACTCAGCATAATTTGGCCGATCATTTAACCAAAGGGTTAAGTAGAGATCTCGTGAAAAGGTCGGCTGTGGGATTAGGATTAAAGTCCATCTGAAATCTCTTATGTTAAGATACCCAATTCCCATCTAATATGACATTAGGTGTTGAGTTCAATGTGGAAAGCTTAACATGTAGAGATTATAACACATCATCGAAAGTATCCCAAAAGGTATGTGTTCGGTTCTGCAAGTTAAGGAGGTTGAAGTATAACTTCTCAATGGTTCTTTTAAAAAATTGCATTTGCAGGTGCAAGAAAGAAAAGAACTACCTATATAAGCATGAAGTTTAGCCGCTTCAAGAAGCTGGGACTTGGCTTTGATATGCTTATGAAGGATAGGGACACAGGCTAGTAAACTAGTGTCGAGCAAGAGTAATGTTATAAACTATTGTGCAGATTATCTTCATGTATTCATTATGAATAGAAAGGGTTCAATCCTTAGTGACACCCTGATATTCGAATATTTGAAACGTGTAATTTGCTAAGATGAAATTCAATCGTCACGATATTTCATCTATGCAGTAGTTTGTGGTATGTTATGACTTTGGTGATTTGATCGGTAATTACACTAAAATGGGGGAGGTTTGTTGGACATTTTAGTGTAATTGATCTCTTTATTATGTTAAAATAAGAGTGCAGGCTTGTTTTAATGTAATAACGAGATGTTCGGTTTAGGCAAATTTTGGAAGTTACATGGAAGTTACTAAAACTTCCATCAACGGTTGAAAGTTACATGGAAGTTACTAAAACTTCCATCAACGACAATTTTTAAAAAGAAATAACTTCCATCAACCGCCAAAAACCACCTTTTCTTTGATCATAAATAATCATTCTGGTTCAGAAAGCATAACGGGTGACAAAACATACAAGACCAAAACAAAACTCTTGAATTATAATCTTCTGATTTTATCCGATTGAACAATTTTGGTTGAACCCTGAAATTTGATTCAATCTGAAAGTGTTATACACGACTTCAGATTTATCCAGTATCATCTCGATTTTTCAAATTAACCAACATACGAGAACTTCTTCGGTTTACTGCCACCCAAATCAATGTGGCAAGAATATGAATGATCAGTGGGGTCCTGATCCAAGAAGAAGAAAAAAATGCAAATGGTTGTCCCGTTTCAACTTGCATTCCTACTGAGATAGACGAAGAAGAAAATGAACGGAAAAGTAAAAAAAAAAAAGTGAAATTTGCCAACAACAGGGTCATAACAGAAACAATTGTCCTAACATATCTCCATCTTAAGTTTTTCCTTAGCCAAGTCTAATTGTTTAAGTATTTTATTGATAATGCAATATAATGTTCTTCTAAATTATTAAACAAAAAGTCTTCTTATTTTTAATTAAATCTAATGACATAAACAAACTAATTATATTTAGTAATATAATTATATTAAAAATAATTATATTAGAAAATTCAAATTTTAAATAAAAATATTCACCTAAAAAATATGTTAAGTAAAGTAAATAATAAAACAAAAATAATTATATTTAATAATATCATTTTCTTTAAAAAAATTTAAAAACAAAATTATAAAATTTAATTTAATAAATAAGTAATTTTAAAACCAATTTAAAAAATTATATAATATAATATTTATATTTTATAATATTTTAAATTAAAAAAAAACAAAAAGGAGAGAGAGTTAGGTATACATGGCATAACTATATAATTTGTTTGTTCTGAGTAGTCCCTTGGCCACGTTGATTTGCAAACTAGTGTAGATTGATCACGTTCAAAGCACAAAGTCCCAAGCAGTGTAGTGTAAAAAATTTCACATTATCATTTAATCACAACCCACTATATATGATAAGATTATTAATTTTTATGATAATTACTTTAAAATTTATATCAATAATGACTAGTAATTAGATGATGATAGAAAATTATTTTACATTATCAATGACCATTAAACTCATATAATTATTGTGTTTAGTCAAATAGTTGAAGAAAAAATTAATGGAGAATCAAATTGTTATCATTATCATCACATAGGATAACTTATTATATTAAACATCGTTTAAAAATTAAAATATAATAAACAAGTTTAAGAATTCCACCCACAAAGTCTAAAAATCCAAAATCTAAAATTATTATCACATAGTTTGAAAATCCAAATGTTTTTAAATTGTCAAACCAGTAATACAGGAAACTTCAACTGAATTTAAACTAATTTGAAACAAATTAAAAAGCAGAATAGATATCTGATAACCATTTGAGAATTGAAATTCTAATTTTGTGAGAATGATCGAGTGAACGGTAAGAACTCAAAAGAAGACTCAATCTTACTCTTAGTTACTAAGTCTGATAATAATGGTAAATGATTTTTTTTAAATTTTAAAATATATTACATATAAAAGTAAATGATAATAATAATTTAGTATAAACTAATAGGTTAGTGAGTCCAAATATTAAAACCTTGATCCAATTCAAAATTCAATTGACTTAAATTGATGGAATCAGATTTGATTTAAACACAAAAAATACTTGATCTAAATTATTTGAATTAATTTTGATTAATTTAGGTTGACGAATGACTCATAATAAGCATCCATATTAGTGGGGGAAAATGTCTATTTACAGAAAAAGTTCAAAAAAATTAATAACTACTAACAATAATTAATGGTAGAAAAATAAAGGATGGGGTAATATATAAATAAATTAATGATATTGGCTAAAAGGGAAGACCAAAAAAAAATGAAGAGAAAAAATTGCACCAAAAATTAATACTGTACAAATAATTCTTTTTTTTACTAGATTGTACAATTTATCGTAGTCAGTACATTTTATCACTATCGGAATAATTTTAACTTTTATATTAATTTTAATTATGATTTTTTATATTATTTATAATCACAATCAATATAAAAATACTTTTCTATACTAAATATAACTCAGCCGATGTATAAAAATATAAGAAGTGACATTTTACATTATTTTGTTACTAACATCATGATAAAATACATAAAATCAAAAACAAAAAATAGATGGTAAAATTTATAAAATGTTAAAAGTTAAATAATCAAATTTGTAAATAAAAACTTAAGTAGTAAAATCTATGAAATTATAAAAGTTAAATAATAAAATTCGTAAAAATAAAACTTGAATTCATAAAATAATAAAGGTTTGATGATAAATTTGCAATTAAGCAATATATATATATAGAGAGAGATATTATAAATTCACTCTGTGCGTGTGCCAAATTTATAAACTTCATCCTACAACAGCTGTGGATTTTTTAAATTGAGATATGCTGGTGCCAAATTATATGTATTTATTCCTTTCAACAAACCATAAAATAAAAGTCATAAACTAAATTAAGAATATTTGCAGTCAAGTATTTCGTTTTTTCTAAATTGAAAACCATAGATTAATAAAACGACGCCATTTTTATTCATCTAGTGGCAAGAACTCCTTTGTTAAGAGCACATGCAAACTAGTAACAAGAGCTGACTTTAATTAAATTGATCAACACGTTGCATGTACTTCCCGTGGATTGAACAATAAGATGTGCAATATATATATATAAACAATAAGATGTGCAGTTTAGGGTACCATCATTCGATTATCTCTCTCTTTTGTGTATTAAATTACCAAAATATATATTAGGAATAAATTAATCAACTGGATAAGATACGTTGTTTGAATGGATAAAATAGGAAAGAAAGAAAACGAAGAATTTCTCTTTATAATTGGATGAGTGGAAAAGAGTAAAAATAAATAAATAAATTATATAAAAAATATATCTTTTGTTAACAATATGAAAAATATTGTTATGTCATTTAAGGAAACGCAAGTTTTTAATCTATTATTTTGTTTTTCTTAGCAGATTTTCTTATTAGATTATATTATAATAAATAATTTTTAAATTCTAAAATATTAAAAATCAAAACAAAGAAAAATAAACAGGAGAAATCATTTTCCTTCCATTTAATTCCAATTTGGGAGAAAATGTTTTCCAATGGATACCACAAATATAACTTTTCTATTAATAAATACAACTCCGATGGGGTATCTTTGGGTTGTCTATTGGTTCAAATCTAAGGAAAACTTCCACATGATCATGGCCACTGGTTGACGACATTCGAATAATGTGCCTTGAAAAATAATAATGATAAATGAATTACATATAATTTTATACATTTTAATATATTTTTTTTAATTTTTTTTATCACATCATAAATCTTAAAATACTTATGTTACGTGTTATTTATGAGTGAGAGGGTTGTCTTTCTTAACTAAGTGTTAAAATACTTATGTTATGTGTTATCTATGAGTGAGAGGGTTGTCTTTCTTAACTTAGTGTTGAATTCTATTTTTATAGATTTGTCTTTTACTAAAATGTTTAAAGCTGTTATGAAACAATTGATTTGAACTTCAAAGGAATTTTTGGGGGTCTAATCACTACTACAAAAATAGTTTTTTACGACACCAATTTTACGATGGTTATACAGGAATCGGCTTAGAAAGTGGTGCGGTGACATTTTTGTAATTATTGTAAAAAGTGGAGCATTTTACAACACACAAGATGATTATTGAAAACCGCCTTAGAATGTTATATGTAATTAAAATTACTACGGGTTTTAATAAAAAACCGTCGTAATTCAAAAAAAAAAAAAAAACCAAAAGGCGTCCTCCCACCTTCTCCTTTCACATTGAACCCTAGTCTGTTGGCCTCCACTCACTCTCACACTCATACTCATAGACATTCGAATTTTGTCAACCCCGCCACCTCCAACCCCGCTCCCTTCCCCCGCCGCCGCTCCTACGCCGTCCACCCCCACAACACCCTCTCCGATCTCTTCACCCCGCAACACCCTCACCTCTTCCATGCCGTGACTAGTTAGATAGTTCCAACCTCCAACTTCCAAACGACGAGTCATCTGGTTAGTTTCATGGAACCACATTCGGTTCGGCGAATCATCGTGTTCGTAACCGTAATCGTCTTCTCCCTCGCACTCCTTGCCGTTTTGACAGGTGCGTGTTGTTCACCTACAATATGTGCTTGTTTCATTTTCTTTGTACAACAATAGGTGCATTAATTAATGTTATGTGAATGATTGTTAATAACTTCTTTAATTGTTGTCTTTTTTTTTTTGGTTCTTCCTTGCGTTGTTAATCGCGTTTGTAGGTTTTGGTAGTGGTGGGACTCTTACCGTAGCCATGGTGGTGTGCGTGACGCGTGGTTCGGAGAAAAGAACCATGGCTAGTTCGCATCGCAAACTCAACATGGAGGCAATTCATTAACATAGACATAACATTTTTTTATTTTTTTTAATTGCGTGGCTCCTGTCTGTTTTTTGTTGATGTTGCAATGCAATTTTTGCAGGCAAGAAAATATGCCACTTAGATTGTTGCAAATTTACAGAGGCAGCAGGTTTAGTCCAAGCTCATCGCCTCTGATTACTTGGATACTAATTTGGATCTTATGGATGTATTGGTATTTGGGTAACCACCAACATTTTGGACCAACTCTAAATTTCATTTTCTAATGTATGTGGATTCTATCAATTGTTCTTCATTGCTACTTTTTATTGTCATATTGCGTGTTGATATCTTCCTATGTGAATGTGACTTCTGTATATTGTTGTGTTCTTTGTGAAATTATGCTTTCCTTCGGGTTGATTCTAGTATGCTATTGACTGAACATTGTTTCTTTTTGTAGATATGAAAACACAGACATGGCTTTACACTACGCTGCAATGTTGAGGGAGTGCATAAGATGTAAAAAATTCTCAAGGGGTTTCCTAGACTATCAATTATAGGAAACAACAGGATCTTGAAACCTATGATTCTCACAAACAATCAATAAACAATAGATAATGATGTTTTGTGTACCTTTCTCCATAGGAACTTCTCTCCGGTGCACTTTGATTTCCTTGAAAGAGGAGAGAAATAAGATTTCACTTCCTTTGACCTTTCTTTTCTGCCTCTCTCCGTTAGTGATGGCTATGAGTGAGAGAGAACACTTTTCTGGTCAGGAAGGGGACCTTATTTCACGTTAGTGGGTATTAACCCCCTTTTATAACCACTACTCTCATCAAGTAGCAGTTAGCTCTAGAAACTTCTCTTATTAAGCCCAGTTACAATTTAGCCCTTAATCGTTAATTATTTACTTATTAGTCCCTACGTAAGTCACATGCCTCTCACATGAGACATTAATTCTTACATTCTCCCACTTGGCTCATGTGACATTAATAAACATTATGGACTAAATAAATAAATAGATTAACTAACATAATGCGCATTAAAAATGATTAAATTGTTATGTACATTGGGTACATCATAATTTCATGATTAAGAATATGAACCAATTCGAGTCATGGCGGTTGTACATCATCTAATCGACATAGTCCCTTCCATGTACTACAAATTAGTCTTCTCCTTAATATGACCATTTGTTAGGAGTTCATAATTGGTCCAACATAATGTCTTTCATTCAAGACAATACCTGTTAACATTACTCTAACGCAAACATGCATGCAAACATAGAGAACAGCTAATCAGAAACATATCATAATTGAGCTCAGAGTGTCACTAAAATGCATAAGATAAATTACACTTAATGATCATCAATAACAATAATGCCCATACTTTCAACATGTTCTATAATGTCTTGGGCGATAATCCCTTATTCAAAGGATCAATTATCATAAGGTTTGTGCTAATTTATTTTATTGACACTCTTTGTTTCTGAACTTCTTCCTTCACGACAAAGCACTTCAATTTCATATGCTTAGCACCCTTAGAGTACTTGTCGTTCTTACAAAAATATTGTTGTGGAGTTATCACAATACATTTTTCAGCGGCTTAGCAATACTGTCGACAATTCCAAGCCCTGAAATAAAGTTCCACAGCCAATTAGCCTGAATTGTAGCCTCAAAACATACTACAAATTCAGCTTTCAGATGCAACAACAACTGATGCATAAAAAATTACTTTCATTTGTTTTTGTTCCATATCATTTCTAGGACATTGTGCGAGACTAACTTTATCTCATTTCTAAATTAGAATAGGTGATGTTAAACACCTTTCCATCTTGAATCTCTCTAGTACTTTATCGATATATACTTTCTGAGATAAGCCTAACAATCCTTGTGATCTATTATGGAATATTTCTATCCCTATCACATAGCTTACCTCACCCATATCTTTCACTTCAAAGTTTCTAGAGGGAAATTTCTTAGTCTCATGAAGAAGACCAAGATCGTTAATTGCAAGCAAGATATCATCAATATACAAAATTAGAAAATAACCTTACTCCCACTGACCTTCAGATACATACATCGATAAACAGTATTTTCCTTAAATCTAAAGGAAACAATGGTATCATTAAACCTCAAATACCATTGGTGGGAAGCTTGCTTTAAGACTGTATATTGATTTCTTTAGTTTGCACACCATGTGTTCCTTTCCTTTAACTGAGAACCCCATTAGTTGGTCCATATAAATATTCTCCTCTAAATCTCCATTTAGAAAGGCAGTTTTCACATCCATCTGATGTAGCTCCAAGTCATAATGGGCTACTAATGCCATGATAATCCTGAAAGAATCCTTTCGTGAGACCGGTGAAAACGTCTCTTTATAATCAATGTCATCTTTCTGAGCAAATTCCTTAGCAACGAGTCTAGCCTTGTAACGTTCAAGGTTGCCATGAGAGTCACGCTTAGTCTTGAAGACCCACTTACAACCAACTCTCTTACAATCCTTTGGTAATTCTACAAGGTTCCAAACACCATTATGTTCCATGGAATTTATCTCTTCTTTCATGACATTAAACCACTTCTCAGAATTATCACAAATTATAGCTTGTGAAAACAAAACTGGATCATTATCATTAATGCTTAAGTTTGTTTCTGTTTCATGTAGGTATACTACATAATCATTCGAAATAGCTGGTCTCCTTTCTCTTTGAGACCTCCTTAATGCTACTTCTTATGGTTCTTCCATAATAGGTTCATCATGCATCATGGGTTCATTATTGTGTAGCTCCTCTTCATTAATTTTATAACAATAATAAAATAAAAAACAATCACCTTACTGCTAGAGGCCCAAGCTAAAAGGACTTTCACCTTAACTTCTTTAATTTCCACTTCTCGTGGAACTGTATTCCCACTGATTTCACTATTTTCAATGAACATTACATGTCCAGTTTCGACAATTCTCATACTACAATTAGGAAAATAAAACATATACCCATTTGATTTTTCTGGATAACCAATGAAATATCCACTGGTTGTTCTTGCATCCAATTTTCTTTCTTGCGGATTATAAATCCTTATTTCTGCCTGGCAACCCCAAACATACAGGTGCTTTATACTAGGTGTCCTATTTGTCCACAGTTCAAAGGTGTCTTTAGAACTGCCTTACTAGGAACCCTATTCAACAAATACATGACAATTTTCAAGGCATACATCCACATAGATACGGGTAAAGTCAAATTGATTAACATACTCCTAACCATATCCATTAAAGTTCTATTATGCCTTTCTGATACACCATTTTGTTGTGGTATACTGGACATTGTGTATTGTGCACAAATGTCACGTTTCTGAAGAAGCTTAGCAAATGGACCTGGGTGTTGCCCAGTTTCATCATATCTTCCGTAATACTCACCACCTGTATCATATCTAATAATTTTCACATTTATGTCTAATTGCCTTTTTACTTCATTGTAGTAAATTTCTAAGGCATCCATTGCCTAAGAAATCTCGGACAATAAGTAAACATAACAATAACGTGAATAATCATCAATAATGGTGATAAAGTATCATTCCTTTCCGAAAGAACTAACATAAAAAGGTCCACAAATATTAGTATGCACAATTTCAAGAAGCTGAGTGCTTCTTGTAGCTCCTTTCTTTGTATGTTTTGCTTGTTTTCCCTTAATACAACCCACACAAATATTTAGATCCGTAAAATCTAGATAAGGAAGAATAATCTTTCTATCCTTTCTCTAGAAATGTGACCTAAACGTTTATGCCATAAGAAAGCAGATCATTCATTCACTAAACTATGTTTAGTGCTAACATTATGATGCTGAGTTAAAACAGTTTCAGCATACAAACTGTCTATTTCCAATTTATATAAATCATCACAAGAATATCAGTACCAATGAGATGATTATGCTTAAATAAATTGAAACATCCATTACCAAAATTAAAAGAGTATGCAGTAACATCAAGTTTAGATAATGAAACTAAATTCCTAGATAAACTAGGTACATAAGGAGTTTCCAGTAAATCTAAACGATGTCCAGTGTTGAGTTTTAAACAATAAGTCTCAACTGTTTCCACTGGAGCTTTCACTCCATTCCCTATGAAAAATGAACTTCTCATTTGGGCTTATGGTTTAGATTGTAAGGAATCTTTGCATAATGTTAGAAACATGAGTCATACATCCAGAATTAATCCATCATGTATCATGGGAAACTACAGTTAAGTTTGATTCAAAACATACATGAGCATTAAGCTCACCATTCTTTTCGAACCAAGACTTACACTTTAGGCAATCCTTTCGGAAATGTCTTAATTTCACAAAATTGACAATTATTGCCCTTTGATACCTTTCTTCTGGATTTGCAAAGAGTCGTCATTGTTCTTTAATGACTCTTTGCCTTTATCATGCTTCTTCATAAATTTATTTTCAAGCTCCTTGATTCCCTTGGTGGCTAACATAATGAACTAAGTGACTTCCTTGATTCTTAAGCCTCGTTTCTTCCTGAACTAACATATTGTGCAATTCATGCACATTCCATTTATCTTTCTTGGTATTATAGTTCATTTAGAACAGGCCAAACTCATACGGTAATGAGTTTAGAATAAACTAAACAAGAAAGTTCTCATTCTCAGCCATTATATTCCCAAGGTCTTAAGTCTTGCTGCAATGTTTGTCATCTCAATGACATGTTCATACATAGTATGTGAGCCATCAAACTTCATGGTGGTCAATGTACTCATTAATGTCCCAACAACAGACTTATCAGTTGTTTGAGAATACTCTCCCACTAATCCCATAAACTTTTTAGCACTTTCGATTTTAGGGAGAGTTGTCTTAATACTGTCTGCAACAGTCATTCTCATCAACATTAGGCTGAGTCTGTTAGATCTTTCCCAAGCTTTATAATGAACTTTCTCTTCATTGCTACTAGCATCAATAATAGTAACAAACTTCTCTTCCAACATAACAAGATCATGATCCAAAACACCGAGGTGAAATTGGACTTGCTCATTTCAGTCAGAGAAGTTAAGCCCATTAAAATTGGCACATATGATACATAAGAATCCAATGAATTCAAAACATGTATTACATAATAAAATTCACATAAGTGTTTTGAGACATAGAATACATGTCATACATATGATTCATTCAGATAATGGTCAATGTATATTGATGTTCTCATTTGGGTGATACACCAACGCACAACATACAAACATAATGATGCTAATAAAATTTTAACATTATTTGGCAATTAAATATGTACCAATCAGTAGTATCTATTTCCTTTGGGCATATAAATAAAACTAATGATACACACAAATCTCCTACAATTATATTCATTAATTATAAGAACAACTAATCAACCTTTGGGCGATCCATAAATGCCTTATAACAATGAATTTCAATTACCCATAAACCAATAACCATATAATTTAGCATCCATTATTCTATGAGTAATCAAAATAATCATTAATTTTGGAATTAAATAACCTTACAAATTTGGCCACTTTGGTGACTAACAAATTCAACATGCATTTAATTCCAACCAAATATAATTGAAATATCATTAATTTGGAATTAAATAACCTTACAAATTTGGCCACTTTGGTGACTAACAAATTCAACATACATTTAATTTCAATGAATTATATATGGCCTGCACATACTTATTGCTATTAACAATTCATAGCCATTCTATTAATTTCATTCCAGGCCATAAAATAATATTTGCATTTATTTGTGTTTTTGCATTCAAACACGTTCAAGCAAATATGTAACATATACATATATTTATTGCTACCAATAATTTCAAAACATTCACGTTAATTTAATTACAAAACATAAACTTTCAATACTTTAATCACGTTCAACAATAACATTAAAAAAAAACAAGTGGGATTGGAAATTGCAAACATGCGTTGCAAATAACAATTTCCAACATTTCTATCTTCCCTCTTCTAGGAACGTAATGCAGCACCAACTTTTTCAATTGCAAAGTAAGGAAGCGTACTGCGGAGCTTTCAACGTGAATATATATACTTTCTCCATATTCAATATATTTAATTCAAAGTGTCCATTATTTACAAACATCACAAGTTTTCTTCATTCAACACAATCAAAATAATATGATTTTACGCATTCATACATATGATTTGAAAGCCAATTTAATTGATATTCTTTTCAATATAAAATTTCATACTTGCAGCGGAAAAACATAATTAATGCCAAAAACATATTATCGAAACATGTAATTGAAAATACATGTAAAGAAATTAAAATTCCTAAATTTCATAATTAGGGTTTATACATAATTGAGTGAAATTAAATCATCCCTAAATTTCATAATTAGGGTTCACACATAATTAGGAGAAATTAAGTCATTCTTGGAGAATCATAAATTTCATAACACATGCTCTGATACCACATGTAAAAAATTCTCAAGGGGTTTCCTAGACTATCAATTATAGGAAACAAAAGGATCTTGAAACCTATGATTCTCACAAACAATCAATAAACAATAGATAATGATGTTTTGTGTACCTTTCTCTATAGGAACTTCTCTCCGGTGCACTTTGATTTCTTTGAAAGAGGAGAGAAATAAGATTTCACTTCCTTTGGCCTTTCTTTTCTACCTCTCTCCGTTAGTGATGACTATGAGTGAGAGAGAACACTTTTCTGGTCAGGAAGGGAACCTTATTTCACGTTAGTGGGTATTAACCCCCTTTTATAACCACTACTTCCATCAAGTAACAGTTAGCTCTAGAAACTTCTCCTATTAAGCCCAGTTACAATTTAGCCCTTAATCGTTAATTATTTACTTATTAGTCCCTACATAAGTCACATGCCTCTCACATGAGACATTAATTCTTACATAAGACACCAAACATTATTTCTTTTTGTGTTTTTTTCTTTTAATTTCAAATTTAAATTAGTCAATGTTGAAAAGTGGAAACACAATCATTTTGGTCATGGTTTTATATCAAATATGTTCTAGACTCACCTCATATGAAGAAGTTTTTTTACTACATTCAGCTTCCAAATTTTGACATAGTTGCAGATGCCACAACAAATTTTAAGGTATATTTTTTTTCGGTACCATACCCATTTTTTGGGAAAGTTGAAAGTTATATATGTCTTTTATCAAGAATGAAAGAAATGAATGATAGTTTTTGAATTCATTCATCAAAGTATTACAAAGGTGGTTTATTTATACAAATATAGAGAATAACCAACTTCTAGTAACTCCTAGTAACTAACTTCAATAACTTCTAGTAACATAACTAAGTAACTATTCACCTAACTTCTAATAACTCCTAGTAACTAACTTCAACCGTCGCTTAATCGTGATACCCCCTCAAGTTGGCGAATAGATGTTAATCATTCCCAACTTGGCAATGAATTTACCAAAAATCGGGCTTGGAAGTGCTTTTGTAAAAACATCTGCAACCTGGTGTTGGCTCTTGACATGGACAAGCTTGACTACTTTGGACTGAACATATTCTCTAATGAAATGATGATCAATGTCTATGTGCTTGGATCGTTCATGATGAGCAGGATTTGAAGCAAGACTTATAGCAGATTTATTATCACAAAATAACATCACAGAGGGCACATAAACTTCAAAGTGAAGAAGTAACTTGCGTAACCAATCAATTTCACTAGTAACAGAAGACAAGACACGATATTCAGCTTCAGTGGATGATTTTGAAACAGTGTGTTGTTTCTTAGAACGCCAAGAAAGAAGGCTATTTCCCAAAAAGACACAAAAGCCAGAAGTGGATCTTCTGGTATCAATACAACTGGCCCAATCAGCATCCGCAAAGGCAGTGAGGTTGAGAGAGTTCTGAGCAAGGAAAAACAAACCTTGTCCAGGAGCAAATTTGATATACTGCAGAAGATGATGAACAACATGTAGGTGAGGAACTCTAGGTGCTTTCATAAATTGACTTAAGCGATTCACAGCAAAGGTGATATCGGCCGTGAGATGGTCAAATAAAGCAATCTACCAATTAATCTTTTGTACATTGATGGATCAGGGAGTAAGTCTCCATCATGAAGATTGAGTTTCAGATTGGGATCCATTGGTAAATTGGAAGGTTTGCAGGGCAAGAAACCTGTATCTTCCAAAAGAGATAGATCATACTTTCGTTGAGATAGTGAGATACCTCTATTGGATTTGGCTATTTCTAAGCCAAGAAAATATTTCAAAGGGCCAAGGATCTTCAATTGAAACAAAGACTGTAATTTGGTCTGAACAGCTTGTACGGAGGCAATATTGGGCCCTGACAGGATGATGTCATCTACATATACTAGTAAAATGACTAAGGAATTGCCTGAGCCAATGGTAAAAAGGGAGTAATCATGTTTGGATTGATGGAATCCATGACTAAGAAGAGTAGTGGAGAACTTACATAGCCATTGTCTAGAGGCTTGTTTTAGGCTATATAATGATTTGTTCAATTTGCATACCAATGAAGGATTGGATGACTTGTATCCCTTGGGAAGTTCCATATAAACTTCTTCAAACAAATCACCATTCAAAAAAGCATTGTTAACATCCAATTGTAGAAGGCACCAATTTCTAACAGCAGCAACATAAAGCAGAACTCTCACAGTGGTAAGTTTGGCTATTGGAGAGAAAGTATCAGAGAAATCGATCCCAACTTGTTGTGTATAATCTTTGGAAACCAATCGTGCTTTGTATCTATCTACAGAGCCATCCATTTTGTATTTAACTTTATACACCCATCGACATCCTATACAATGCTTACCAGGTGGTAATGGAACAAGTGTCCAAGTGGAATTTGCTTCAAGAGCTTGGATTTCCTCATGCATTGCTTGACGCCATTCAGGATAAGGAACAACTTGATGATAAAACTAAGGTTCATAGACAGAAGAGATGTGATTAATGAAAGTTCTGTAAGGAGGGCTAAGAGGCAATAGGGAACAATGATGTTGGATGGGATATGCAGCCTGAGATTGTGATATTACATAATCAGACAAGTATAAGGGATGCTTAGAGTGGCGTGTACTCCTTCTTAAGGTGACAGAGGGAAAAGTGTGAGGATGATCTAAGTCAGGGATTGAGGATGAATCAGTTGGGTCATGGTTAAAGCGATTAGTTGGTTGTGGTGATTGGCTACTAGTCTGGTCAGGGTTAGGTAAGGTATTAGTTATGGGAATGGGAATAACCAAATCAAGTAAAGGATCCGGAATGACCTGAGGCTGTGAAATGGTTTGAAAAGGAAAAATGGATTCATGAAAGACAACATCTCTAGACATAAAAAATTTCTTAGTGTCTAGGCTATACAATTTGTATCCTTTATAACCTTGGGAATAGCCAACAAAAATGGCAGGCACTGCTCGAGGAGAAAACTTGTTCCTTGAGGATGGAAGAGTAGAAGCAAATGCTAAACACCCAAAACTTCTTAAGGCATGATAGTTAGGTCCCTTTTTGAACAAAATATTGTAGGGTGAGCAGTGTTGCAGTAATGGTGAAGGGGTTTTGTTGATAAGAAAACATGCAGTGGTAACACAATCACCCCAGAATGAGATAGGAACTTTAGACTGAAAAAACAAAGCTCTTGCTACATTGAGCAAATGTTGATGCTTCCTTTCCACTACTGAATTTTGTTCTGGCCTTTCAACACAGGAAAATTGATGAAGAGTGCCCATGGAAGCCAAAAACTGAGTGAGAACAAGTTCCTTAGCATTATCAGATCTGAGGCATTTGATAGATACACCAAACTGAGTCTGAACCATGGTGAAAAATTGTTGCACATAGATTGAAGCTTCAGATTTGTTCTTAAGCAGAAATAGCCAAGTGAATCGTGAGCAATCATCAACCAATGTAAGGAAAAATCTCCTTCCCTCATAGGTAGGGTGAGCATAGGGACCCCATATATCACAGTGAATAAAGTCAAATGGTAATTTAGATAAATGGTTAGAGTTAGGAAAAGATAATCTTCTAAATTTAGCAAGAGGACAAACAAAACAATTAGAAGAAGAGAAATTAGGAGAAAGGTGCAAACCAATTTTATTATTCAAATGTTTGAAAACTTTGTCTGAGATATGACCAAATCTAGAATGCCAAATATGAGCATTTTTACAAGGAATGGAATTTGGATGGGAATTGATAACAGGAAAAGTAAATTTACAATCAAGAGTGTCCTTGAGATCTAAGACATAAAGGCCTTAGATGAGAGCCCCTCTACCAATCCTCTTGCAAGCTTGCTTCTCCTGAATATCAAATGCATTTTGGGAAAAAGAAATGGACAAATTAGGATTGGTTAGAAGAGCACTAACTGAAATTAAATTGAATTTGAATTTAGGAATGTAGGCAACATTATGCAAGAGTAAGGTATTGGTTAAGCAAACCGAACCAATGACAATGATAGGTATAACATCATTGTTAGGCAGAGTGACAGTTTTATCAGAAACAAGTTGGTAAGATAAAAAATGATGAAGAGAACAAGAAATATGAATGCTGGCACCAGAATCTAAAAGCCAACAATCATGAAGAAAATTAGAAGTGGATATAGAAAGGATCATACCACTGGCAGAAGAAACACCTTGAGGAATGACAGCATTGGTAGCATGACTTTCTAAAAGATTCATCAATTGACTATATTGTTGGGCAGTAAGTTGAAACTGGGAACCCGAGTCACCAGAGGAAGATGGTGAGTGAGACATATCAACAGATACTTGTTGAGCAACCTTGTGTGGTGGTTCAGAAGATGAAGAATGTTTCTTGACTTCTGAGGAAAAACTAGTCCTCGGATAATTTGGAGGATAACCATGCAACTTGAAGCAACGATCCTGAGTATGACCCAACATACCACAATGAGCACACAAGGGGCGATTCTTGGAAGATCCTTTGAAGCGATTGGTAGGATGATTGCGTGCAACAGAAGAAGGCTTCAAGGCAAAAGCATGTGAAACTTCATGAGCAGAGGTGGAAGCACCAACTTCCTTTTGCTTTTCTTCTTGAACAACTAAGGAAAAAACCTTAGTTACTGAGGGAAAGGGATCCATGGATAAAATTTGACCTCTGATAGTAGAGAAGGATTCATTCAACCCCATCAAGAACTGCATAGCATACTCCATTTGTTCAAAATCGCACCAAGGTTTAATTCCTCCACATGTGCAACTATGTGAGGGCTTCAGTTCTGATAATGACTCCCACAGAGAACGAAGCTTGGAGTAGAAAGAGGAAACAGACATGGAACCTTGTTGCAGAGTGATCAATTCATGCTTAAGTTGAAAAATTAAAGGACCATTTCGTTGCTCAATACGTTCTTGAAGATCATCCCAGATTGCTTTGGCAGAAGAACAATGTAAGATACTGACTTGCATTTCTTTGGATAAAGAATTAATGAGCCAGGAAGAAACGATACTATCGTTGCGATGCCACAAAGCATGAGTGGAGTGACCCAAAGCAGGTTTAGGAATTGAACCATCAACAAACCCATATTTGTTCTTCCCATGAAGAGCCATGCACATTGCTTTCTTCCAAGAATTGTAGTTATCACCGGTAAGAGGATGAGAAACTAAGGCAATGTCAGGATGGTCGGAAGAATGAAGAATGACGGGGTTTAGAATCATCAATGGCAGCCATGGTCATGAGATAAAAAAAGAAATTACTTCAATAGGAAAGAAAGAAAGTACGAAAGCAAAACTTCTGATTACCATATCAAGAATGGAAGAAATGAATGATAGTTTTCGAATTCATTCATCAAAAGTATTACAAAGGTGGTTTATTTATACAAATATAGAGCATAACCAACTTCTAGTAACTCCTTGTAACTAACTTCAATAACTTCTAGTAACATAACTAAGTAACTATTCACCTAACTTCTAATAACTCCTAGTAACTAACTTCGACCGTCGCTTAATCGTGATATCTTTATTGTTGCAAGAGCTAATGACAAGGCATAAATCTACTATAGCTGATTTCCTTATCAATTATTATGAATGGGTAGTTTTGACACTTGTTGATTGAGATGACACTTTTTGTCATATTCTTAGCATGGGTGTTATGCTTGATTTGTGAAGGAGAAAAAAAGTTTTTTTTCTTTTCATGATGAAAGTTAATGACTTGGCTTGTGAGTGTGTCAGCTACTAGGTATTGTGTTCAAGGATGTAAAATATTAAATATCACTCAAAGCTTTCAGAACAATGCGGTCATTAATTGCTGATTTCCTGCTTTTTGGTTTGGTTACTGGAACATGATGAATTGTTCTTATGCTAGGTATAGTGTTTCATTTTTAAAAGCCATGTATGAGTCGTAGTCAACACTGCATTCTAAATTTGTAATATAAAGCATATTTTATAAGATGCTTTGTATATAATCGTGTTCTGCTCATGCAATTTTCTTTATGTGTCTGTCTAGTCTTTGTTCCTTGACATGATATTAGATTCCATTGCATTTTATAGTAAATTAATTTGTTGTCACATTATATTTATGTGATGAATTTTATTATCCATCAACATATAGAATCATTGAATGAATAAAATGTAAACAATAGAAATTTTCAGAGTTAGTGTCTTTCTATTTCATCAAAACTTACATGGAATTTTCTTTAGTGTGAATTGTTCATGAGATACATCTTTTTAGTGATCCTCTAGTAGCATATGAGAGAGAAAATGGTCTACCAAAATAATAGTTTATCACCTTCGACCAATTGGTGAACCACTAAGGAGCCTTGAAAGTGGTCAGGCGGTCAGTTTTGTTGATCCTATATACTCAGCAGAATCCTGTATACTGGTTAATTGGATTCTGGAAATGTGTTTTAGCTGGACTTGTTTCCTTGCTAAAATGGATGAATTTGTCTAGCCAAGCCATGTCTTTAGAGGAATTACTTTACATATTTGTTTCTCATAGCCAAGCCATGGTCATTGCATGATGTCCCTCAGTCCCTCTGCGTGTGTGTTTTTTGTTTTTTAACTTTCCTTTTTTTCTTTTTCTAGGCCCTTAAGCCAGTGAAACTGTTTTAACATTCTTTTTCATATTATTAGTTATAAAATGTCTCAGATTATGAATAAGAATATTATTTTTTAAAAATTCTCATACCATTCATTTGCCTTTTAAACTGATAGTAATAAAAGGCATTAAATTGCCATCAATATTCCTCAAAGATTATTATAATTGTGCACGTCTCGGCTTCATATGTGCTATCAAAATTCTTGAGTTTCATTATTCAAGCTAGTCCACATAATGTCTATGATATGATTTTTCTTGTTTTTCTTTTTTACAAATGAGATTTTTTCGTTGTGTTACTGCAGGAATGGGGTGATCCTAGAAAGAAGGAATTCTACTTCTACATGAAATCATATTTCCCCGTTGATAACGTGAGAATCGTATGACTGTGCTTGATGCCTTGTATTCTTTCATTGGCTATCATTTATTTCAGTCCGAGCATAATTTTTATTTTCTTATTCATGAAATGAGTTTTAAATCCTGCCATTTTCTGAAGGTGAAGGCACAGAATTATAGACACATTCTTGTTACAGCATGATTAAATGGTAAGCACATTTGATTCATGTCACTAAACTGTTTTTGTTTTGAACTTTAATATTTAAAGCTAGAAAATTCTTCCTCTCATTTTTTCTTTTAATTATATATGATCATGAGATTAATTTTTAATTTTATGTATGAAAAAATATTTATTTAAGAAATTTATAGCTTAAATGAATCTCAAATGGAGTGCTAGTACTAATTAATAAAATCACTCCTTTTCTTGAAAAAATAATAAATCATTACTTTCTTTCTTTTTTTTATTTTATTAAATTAGAATAATAATAAATTTCGTCCTCTTCGAGGTTGGGGACCATAACACGAGTGTACTGTATGCACTACACGGACCTATGAAGTCGATAAGCTCAAAATTGGTGGAGGCAACTTTTTAACCAAGGTAAGCTTTCTTAAATTTCTCTCTATTTTTATTTTTATTTGGTTGGTTGTACACGGTTAGATTTTCTTTTGTAGTTAATTAAATTAACTCTTAATTAATTTAGCAGATTAGTTTATTGATAATTTTGCAACCGAGTTCCTAAAATGTTACTTGTCTCCATTTTAATATTGTGCAGGTCATCTAAGGTGTATATAAATTATCCATTAAACTTTTCTAAAATATATCATTCACCTAGGAGTATTAGCAACATTATCTCTAACACACATTTTATTATTATTTAAAATTTATTAAAAACTAAAAAATTTAGAAGAAACACTCATTAAATAAGAGTCTCTAATTAAATATTTTTTTATAAAATATTATGTATAAATATTTATTGCCAAGGATACCATTCACCTAAAAACGTGAGAAATGAGATTCTGTAGCTCAATTTTTTTGAAGAGTTTCTTTCGTAATTTTGATTAATAATAAAATGTGTTATTAACATTTTTTTCCCAACAATATATTTTTCTAAACTAATTCTTTATTATTCAATAAAATATATTAAAAATTACTAAAATTTGTAAATCTTATTTCTTTATTTAATAATGTATTTTACTTATAATTTTCAAACCTCTAATAAATCTGAATTAATAAAGTGTGTTGGGAAAATAAGGTAGAGAATGTGTTGAAAGGTTATATCTTCCATTTTTTTTTGTTACAAGTCAAACCTAAGCACATCGACCTCAAAGGATATCTATTTCAGACTTCAAAATTTTCCTTTCCGAGGTGTCTTTCGCTTAATTTATTTATTTTTTATAAAAAAAAAGAATAAAGAAAGAACTAAGGTCTGGTAGGTTGCATATAGGGGAAAAGAAGAATGAATATAGCTTGCAATTTCAATGCAGATCCAAATACTATTCCAAATACTATTACAGTGACAAGAATAATATGCTCTATCAAAAAAGTAATCACTTTCTCATAACATAGAGGAGAGAGAGAATTAGGGACACAAGACAAGATTTAACACATGAAAGTTTTAATTTAGCCATTCATTTTAAAAAATCATCCCAAACTTTAGGTGTAAGAGAAAAAAAAATCAAACTCACCTTAGTCAACTAACAATATTAATCTAGAGTCCAATTGATCATATACATGACAACACACCTTCTCATGATGTAAAATCGTGCTTTCTGTTCCTTAGCTAATTTGGTGCATTTGCACCCATTTTCCCATTCATGTATGTAGCTTTATTTTCCTTAGCCAAAATATGTTTTGGCCACATTACCATAGTGTGGATAAATTTTGTATGGTTCGGGATCATCATGTTATCTATTTTGGTTTTAAGATTTTGAACGTGAAACATGATCAATTTTTTTAATTTATGAGTTAACTGTGTATCACATAAAAATTATTAAAATCATTTGAATTCTATCGTTACTTCATAAATTAATATTAAAATTTAAAACTTGGAAGAGATATTCTTGACAATAGTGTGTGAATTTGCTAATTACTATTTTCAGTTGCGGGAGCGTAATCCAGAGATGTACTTGGATCTCCAAACCAGATCACTACTGGATCCACTTCTTTTAGAAGAGAATGATCTCAAGTGGCAGCCCAACAAGCTATATGAGAGGAAGAGATATTCTTGGCTTTTTGATCGATTCTTTTATTTGACTTTTTGATCGATTTTTTTTACTTTTTGACTTTTATTCTTCTATTTTTTTTAGGGATTTTGGTTCTAAGTGTCTAAATATTGATTCCTCTATAGTATTTTTATTGTATGATATTTGCTCATTGTTGATGGAATAACTATTCCTCTTATTATCCCTAACTAAAAAAGTTTAATCGTATAGGAAATCATATAGGAAATCCTGTATGATATTTGCAGATTTCTTTAAAAAGCTGCAAGTAAGTTTGTACTTCGATCTTTGCCTCTGGCATAAATGTATATAATTTTTTGCTTTTGTTTTTAATTTAGACCCTATTTTTCTCTTTGCATCTGTTGTCTGTTGGAACATGGTTAAGATTGTTCATGGTCCTTTCTTTAGTGTTAAGTTTTCTTACCATCACTTTGGTTTTGTTATGTATAGAATGCTAGCTTATCTTGTGCAAGCAATGAGCTGAAGAGCATTGATTTGTATGTCTGTGTGTGTATGACTGAAAATAAGAATATCTATGTTATTTGGTTTACTGTCAATATGCTGGAGAAGTTTGAATATAGCTGACACAGTCTTCAATGATTTGCCATTTTTGTGTTAGATATTTGTATACACATGATATGAATAATGAGACCTACATGCATAAATTCAAGATTGTGTTTGATTTAATATATTTTGAATGGTAAGGATGGATTCTTGGTGAATGACTTACCAAATTAGTGCTTATTAACAGCTTTCACCAATGAATTCACTTTCTGAAAGAATATAATATTATTTCCTCAATTTATGTGCTTATTGAATATTGATTCATGTGGGTCTTAAATTCTTGTGTTCTCTTGTTACTAACATGAACCTATAATGATACAAATCTTGAAGTTTCAAGATAGCATGCTTAGTATCATGCATTTAAATATTCAGGATGATGTAATATTGATTTTTTGTATGTTAATATTCAATAAACCATAGGAGGTATTTTTGGAACTTGTTTCTGCACCTGAATTTTTCTGTTTTGGATATTTTTTCCTGAATGGTTTCGGTTTTCTCAACATGGAAGGCAGGTTGGGTTCCTCTAAATAAATTTCATTTTCATTCTCTTGACTTTATCATTATTGTGTTTAAAATTCTCTTACTTTGCTGGTTATGCAATGCTCATACTGAATGCATTGTTACAGAAGATAGTGAAGTTATTGAGACTTTCTTAAGTCAAGTTGACAGGTATGTCTAGAAATTTGATTAAATGTTTGTCTTTTTCACACTTCTAGATGATGATACTTTTTATAATTGGTGAAAATGATTTTATAATTGTTGAAACTGATGATACTTTTGGTTGCCATCAATGTCTTATTTAAAAATACCAGAGACCAGCAAAAAAAAATAAAAATTGAACACATACTAAGACGGTTCTAGGATTAACCGTTTTAGTATGTAGTGACAATCTAAGACGGTTACAAGATAATCGTCTTAATATGTATGACTTTTTAAGACGATTATGATATAACCGTTGTAGAAAATTATTTATTTAGCATACTTACTAAGACGGTTTATGTAGCGACCGTCGTAGAACGACAAATAAGTCTTAGATTCTGAGGACTTTCTATGACGGTTATTCCAATAATCATCGTAAAAAAGTTTGACATATAAAGACGGTTTTTAAAATTGTTGTTGTATTTTTTGTACTTTTTATGACACCCGTTTCTACGATGATTCATAACCGTCGTAAAATGGGCTATTTAACCGACTTAAAAACCACTAATTCCAATAGTGAATGGCTATAATTAAGGAAGATCCCTTAAACCATGATGGAAAAAAGTGTGCAACCCAAAGAAGCTAGGGGCTTATTAACACTTTTTTTGTTTTAATTCTTGTACGAGATAGCCTTCATATATTTTTGTCCTTAAAATCAATGCATCAATGGATTAAGCGAAATGGGTGTTTATATATTACCATTGGTTTTGAGACTTAAGAAATGTAAGACTTTTTGTTGTTGTTGTAGAGCAAAAATATTAATATGTCACAACACGCATGAGCATATGTCCCATCAATTTCTTGTTTGGGTAAATATGAATGTTAACTACACATATAATTTTCAAATATACTGTTTATTATTATTAGTTGAGATTTATTAAAAATTACAAATTTGTTATAGTCTCCCTTTCTATTTAAATGTTTTCTACTGATCATAATTTTATAATTTGTAATACATTTGAGATATAAGGAAAATATATTTTTAAAAAATAGAATTTACTATCTGTTTTGTCCTAAATTTTTTCAATTTTATGCTTTTATCCTTAATTTAAATTTTAATTGATGAAAGTTTCTAATTTTTTTGTCTTTTATCACTTTTAGTTTTTATTATCAAGTAATAGTGTTAACTCATGATGTAGTGACTCTCATTAGTTAGGTCATTGTAAATAATCTTCCTATCAAATTGTCATGGTCTTCCTAAGAGAATATGATCTGCCTCCATGGAAACTATATCACAATTAACTTCATCCTTATATGTCCCAATGGAGAAAGGTACCTTTACTTGTTGGTTAACTATCATTTCCCCTTTCTCATTAAGCCATTGAAGTTTATAAGGTTTTAGGTCAGGAGTGATAGTGAGGTTCAACTTGGAAACTAATCTTGTGCTACAACAATTGCAACAATATCCACTATCCACAATGAAAGAACAAGTTTTATCTAAAATTTTGCATCTTGTATGAAAGATATTTTCTCTTTGAGATTGGGATAGATCACAAGATTAGCCTCCAAGGAGCCTTCTAACCATTAGGAGGTTACCTTCTTTATGGGGGTAGACTTCCTTACTAAACTCTTCACCCCTTACTTCATCTTCACTTCCACTAGAGGAAGGGGAAGAAAGTAGTCTCCTCTTAACTACTATAAATGTCTTGACTCCTCATAATCATGATTTTCTTTGAAGGGTATTGAGAGGTAGTGTGACCTCTCCCAAAACATTTGAAGCATTTAATGTTGCTAGTCTTTGCTTCGGAACTAGTCTTAGGAGTGGATTTCTCTATGGTCTTACCTTTATCTTCCTTGGGTTTTGAAGGTGCAGCCCCCAAAATTCCTTGGGCTTGGTCCTTCCTTGGATAAGAGTGAAAGCCATAAGATTTTGAAGAAAACTTTCTTTTAAGTTGTTGCTCCACTCTTATACAAAGTTGGACTAACTCATCTAGGTCCATATATAGAAGGAGTTCAGCCTTGGATAAGAGTGAAAGCCATAAGATCTTAAGAGTTGTTGCTCCACTCTATGCTTATTCTTTCCTCCTCCCTAAGTCCATCTCTTAAAAGGAGTAATTCCATTTGTTGTCTATATTCTTCAACACTCATACTCCCTTCTAAGCCTTTGGAGCTTCTCCATAAGTTCTCTTTCATAGTAGGAGGGAATGTGTCTCTTCCTAAGGACACTCTTAAGATCATTCTAATACTTTACTAGAGGATCCCTGTTAGTCGGTGAAAACGACTAACTTTTGTGTATAAAATTTGTGTAAATTGTATCAAACTCTTCCAAATTATGGTTATTTTGTAGTGTTATAAGTATTTTCTATTAAATATAGGTAATAAATACTTAGTACTTCCATTTTGTGTGTTTAATAATCATTTTATCTTAATTTCAGGTTAATTAGGCAAGCTTTGAAAAGTGTTGTTTTTCACCTTCTCACTAAGCCAATCTGCTGGCTTAGCGAGCATTCGCTAAGCGTAACACTCATGGGCTTAGCACGAGGAAGACTCTGGAAGAAGATGAACTGTATAGGTTCGCTAAGCGCACCGCTTCATCTCACTAAGCGCACCGTTTCAATTCATCCGCTAAGCGAAAAAGGCGCGCTAAGCCAAAAATCATTAATGTGCGCTAAGCGGTCCATAAGTGCGCTAAGCGCACGAGCACGAACAAGGCCACCTATTTAAGCCTGAAATCATATTTTAGAGGGAGAGTTTGGAATGGGATTCAGAGCTTTGCATGTCTAGGGTTTCTAGAGAGAGAAAGGTCCAAGTTCCAGAGAGTTTTGAGAGATTTTTCTGTGTGAAGATTTGCAGAAACCAGAGCTTGAAGCAGAAGCCGGTTTGAGAGCTTGAGATGAGTTTGTGAGTGATTGTGAGATCCTAGAGATGAAGGAGACATCCTCACCACTTGTATTTTTGCAATCTTTCATCTTGTTCTTCTCTTTGTTGTTAAGAAGGCTTCCTGGTATGGAAAGCTAAATCCTCTATTGGATCTTCCCTGTAGGTACCTGATGTAAATATATTTCTGTCTATTTAATGATGTTTTGTGTGTTCTCTGTGCTATCTGCTTTTCATTCCAATATACCTTTACCTTGATCACGTAAATGCATGCTTTGTTAGGGTCATTCAATAGTGGAAACTGGTCTGACTCTAAAGTCCTTGATAGTACAGGGCTGAGTTGTCGTGCTTTCACGAGGAATCGAGGCGCAATAATTTAGTTGTGTATGTGTGTCTTAATGCGGTCTTGGTTGAGTTTAGTCTTACAAGAAGAATCTACAGACGATGCTTGATCAGGATTAGGCTAAACTATCATGAGGAATCAGGGTTTAGTATCTCAAGAGACACCATAAGAACACATGAGCACTGTTAGATAAAGAATATCTTTTTAGCATCAGGCACCTATTAGGAAGGCCAACATGTTCTCTACTTGTTTTTACACATCATTTCTCTCGCGTGATTTTCTTTCTTTTTGCACAGATAGTTTATACACCTGTTCATATTCACACTTACCTTTACACACCAGACACCTATTTGCTGAAATAGCTTACCAAATAACACAAGTTCCCTGAGTGTTTGATACTCGAATCTTACCGTTTTATACTACTTGTACGATCCGGTGCACTTGTCAGAAGCCGAACAAGTTTTTGGCGCCGTTGCCGGGGAACTTCTTTTTAGTTGGGAAGTTAGTTCGTCTTTAGGTGTCTATTCTTTAATTGTTTTTGTGAATATTTGTTCATAATTTATATTTATCTTTTCTTGTTAAACTGGATAATCACTGTTCTGCTAGTGTTGTATATGCATAGATCTCCCACAGGTAATTTAGTTCCTCTGGACTTAGAAATTGAAGCTACATTGCGAAGGAACAGGGCCTAGAGGAGAAGGAAACTTCTGCAAGACAGAACAATTGCATCCATTCTTAAGGAGGAGACTCATTTCT
Organism: Glycine max; assembly: GCF_000004515.6. NCBI lineage: Eukaryota > Viridiplantae > Streptophyta > Magnoliopsida > Fabales > Fabaceae > Glycine > Glycine max. The sequence continues at coordinate 8,448,706 of NC_016090.4, forward strand.
TTTACTTATTATCACCTGATTCACAATCATCAAGGGAATCCACCACTCAATTACCTGAAGTCATTACCATGGCAGAAGAGCATGACCAAAGGATTACCCTTGAGGATTACTCAAGTAGTTAAGTACCATAATTTTTCACCAGCATTGCACGTCCTGAAGTGCAAGCTAACAACATCAACTACCCACATTCCTTAATTCATTTAATACAGGGGAACTTATTTCAAGGATTACCTAATGAAGATCCCTATGCACACTTGGCAATGTTCATTGAAATATGTAACACTATTAAGATCACCGGTGTACCAGATGAAGCTATTAGGATCAGCCTTTTCTCATTCTCATTGGCAGGAGAAGCCAAGAGGTGGCTTCACTCATTCAAGGGCAACAGTCTGAAAACCTGGGAAGAAGTTGTCGAAAAGTTCTTAAAGAAATACCTCCCAGAGTCCAAGACTGCGGAAGGGAAAGTTGCAATCTCTTCATTTCATCAGTTTCCTGATGAATCTTTGAGTGAAGCATTGGAGAGGTTCAGAGGCTTGTTGAGAAGAACTCCCACTCATGGGTTTTCCGAGCCAATCCAATTGAATATGTTTATAGATGGGCTGAGACCACAAACCAAGCAACTATTAGATTCTTCTGCAGGGGGAAAGATAAAACTGAAGACCCCGGAAAAAGCAACTGAGCTAATTGAGAACATGTCAGCTAGTGATCATGCCATTCTATGAGACAGAACCCATCAACCCACGAAGAAAATCTTGATAGAGTTATCATTACATGACGCTTTATTGGCACAAAACAAGTTGCTTTTTAAGCAACTTGAGATTTTAACAGAAACACTTGGTAAGCTGCCAACTAAGTTGTTTATGGGTCAACCTACACACTCTTCTGTTTTGTAGGTTACAGGTTGTACCATCTGTGGTGAGGCTCATGAAGCAGGCCAATGTATTCCCACTGAAGAAAACACTCAAGAAATTCATTATATGGGAAATCAATAGTGACAAGGGTATACTCAAGGAGGATTTTCAGGCTTCCAACAGGGTCCCTATAATCAACAAGGACAGTGGAGGACACACCCTGGCAACCAGTTCAACAAAGACCAGAGTGGGCCTTCAAACAGGCCAATCCAACAAGGACCTAACATATTCCATAGGACTACTAAGCTGGAGGAGACCTTGACTCAGTTTATGCAGGTAACAATGTCAAATCATAAAAGCACTAAGTCAGCACTGAAAAACCTTGAGATCCAGGTGGGACAATTGGCCAAGCAGATAGCTGACAAGTCATCCAACAGTTTTGTGGCAAATACAGAACAAAATCCCAAGGAGGAATGCAAAGCTATGATGAAAAGGAGTAAAAGGTTTGTGGAGGCTAAGGATGAGGATAGTGTTGTGCATAAGAAAAAAACTGTTGACAAGAAAGGTACTGATGACAAGAAACATGAGGTGAGAGGTGAAAGTAATCAAGAAAAAGAGGAACAAATAATGGTCAAGAATAAAGAATTGAAGGACCAAGAAAAAGAAAAAGAAGTAGAAAATGAAAAAAATGAAAAAGAAGAAAAAAATAATAAGAATGCAAAGAAGAGTAGGAGTGAAAAAGTTGTGGATGAAGGTGTGGAAGTACAATATCCTGTGGTACCTTCTAAGAAAGAAAAAGATCGTCATCTAGCGAGATTTTTAGATACTTTCAGGAAACTGGAAATAACCATGTCCTTTGGAGAAGCCTTGCAGTAGATGCCACTCTACTCTAAATTTTTGAAAGATATGTTAATAAGGAAGCATAAATATATTCATCAGGAAAACATCATAGTGGAAGGAAACTGCAGTGCTGTGATCCAGAAGATCCTTCCACCCAAGCATAAAGATCCTAGGAGTGTAACTATTCCTTGTTCAATTGGAGAAGTCAATATGGAAAAAGCTCTTATTGACCTGGGAGCCAGTATCAATTTGATGCTACTCTCCATATGCAGAAGATTGGGAGAGTTGGAAATAATGCCCACTCGAATGACTTTACAATTAGTTGACCGCTCCATTACCAGGCCATATGGAGTAATTGAAGATGTGTTGGTCAGAGTAAAACATTTTATCTTCCCGACAGACTTTGTGGTAATGGATATCTCTAAAGATACAGACATCCCTGTAATATTGGGAAGGCCATTCATGTTGACCACCAGCTGCATAGTTGATATGGGGAAGAGGAAGCTGGAGCTAGGTTTTGAAGATCAGAAAATTGATTTTGATTTGTTTGTTGAAGACAAGCCTGCTCCAGAACACAATGTTTGCTTACAGGTAATGGAAGGAGGTCAGGAGGTTTTGAAAGTAAGAACCAAAACATAATAAGATCACCCAGTGAGGTAAAAGCATCAAGCTAATGACGTTAAAGAAGCGCTTCTTGGGAGGCAACCCAGTTTTAATTTTTTATTTTTTTTCATGCATTTAATCATTTGGAACTTGTTGTATGATCTGTACATAGAAGTATATTAGCCTATCTTTGAATGTTAAGCAAAAGGGTTTCAATTTATTGGAAAAAGGACTGAAAAAAAACTTAGAAAACTTTTTTTTTTCTAAAAAATTGTCCTTTCGCTAAGCGCATCTCTGTTCATGTGCTAAGCTGCGAGTGTCAAGTGCTTAGCACCCAACCCTTGCAACTGAGGCTGATTTGGTCCGGTAAGCTGGCCAAGGTTGAGCTAAGCTAACTTCAATTCGATCTGAATTCGGCTAAGCTTAAGCCTGATCGCTAAGCGACAACTTATCCTTGGCTAAGCGTGACCTATTGTCGCCAAGTGCAATTCCTTACGGCCATAACTGAGGTCCATGAAGCTAAGTGTCAGTCATGGCAGCTAAGCGAGATTCATTGCAGCAATGTGAGCACTAAGCGAGTCCTTATCAACTAAACGCATGCTCCTCTGTACTTAAGATGCATCATTTTAGCTAAGCCAGCCAGAGTTTGGCTTAGTGAGAGTTGCAGCTTTTCGGATCTGCAAACCTCGCTAAGCGGTCTGATCCTCGCGCTAAGCCAAGCCTGTGTTAAAAAAAAAAACTGATTTTGAATTTGAAACGTCGGCTAAGCACGCGTATCCGCTAAGCGAGCCTTGTTGAGAAACCAAACGTCTCTCTGGCTTGCTTAGCACAGCTTTTCGCTAAGCGAAAGTGTCGAAACATGCTTAAGTGAGTGTAACGGCAGTTACACTCACAATTGCCAGATTTTGCCTACCCTTTCTATGCACTCTCTCTCTCCCAAAATTTACACATTTTGCATCTGTGCTTTCTCTTCGCGTTGTCTACTTCCAATCCTAAAGCATTAACAATCTAAGTAAGTTCCTTGATTCTTTTTCTCTTTTTCTTGTCTAAAATTTAGGGTAAAAGACTTCAACTGTAGTTTTAGATTTTTAGAGTTTTTATGTTTTGTTAGAATTAGTTTAAGATTAGGGCTATATATGCTTGTATACTGAATTGAGTATGATGCACACATTGCATGTCTGATATGCCTTTTAGAGGCTTGAAAAGTGCAAGAAAACGAACTGCATTTTCTGCGTTTTCTGGAAAACGCGATGAACTCGCTAAGCGAGTATGCTGCGCTAAGCGAGTTCATCAATAGTCATTGTGTATAAAGGCGTTCTCGAAAGAACTCGCTAAGCACACCTACCGCGCTAAGCGAGTTCATCCTTTGAGGATGAACACTCATCCTCTTGTTGAGCTACTTGTGGCTAAACGAGGCTGAATCGCTAAGCTCAGGTAACTTAGACAATTTTTTTGTTGATAGCTGTGCGCTAAACCGAGCTTTCCTAGGCCAAGCACGATTTATTGCGGCATCCGCTGAGCTAAGCGAGCTTCGCTCGCTATGCTCCCAACACTTAGTGAAATTTTTGAAGAGTTGGTGCTGCTAAGTGCAAACCTTTAAGGAGCTTAGCGCATATCCTGGCGGCAAATGTTCAGCTTAGTGGGCGCTGTCCAGCTAAGCCAATTCTGTAGAAGCTAAATTTCTGCAACTTCCGCTAAGCGGCTTCACCTGTCGCTAAGCGGTAGTGTTTTTTTACAAAGGCTAGCTAAGCGGACCATGTCTCGCTAAGCAGCTAGTGTCTTTTTCAGTTTTTGAAATTTGAATAACTTGTGTCCTGATTAATTGTTTGGTTCCTGTATATGCAGATGGCTTCTAGGAAACGTAAAAGTATTGGTTCAAGACCCACATCTCAGTATGACACAAGGAGATTCTCTTCCTTAGATGCTTGGACCAGATACACAGATAATGTTCTGGGGAGAAATATTTTACCTGAGAGGAAGGTAGAGCTCTATCATACTGAGCGAGATGACTTTAAGGCTGAATTGGAGAGGCGTAATTTCCATAAATGCCTCACCAATTTAGTCGATGGGAGCATAGACCTGGCTTTGATGAAAGAATTCTATGCAAATTTATACAGTTCTAAGGATCATCCACCAAAGCAGTCTAGAGTCAAAGGTCATTTGGTGAAGATTGATGCTGACAGTCTCAACACATTCCTGGAGACACCTGTGGTATTAGCTGAGGGAGAGACTCTACCCACATACTCTAGATATTGCAGGTTTCCTACAGACTTCAAAGAGATAGAGGCTGCCTTATGCATACCTGGCCGAGGGTTCATTTTGAACTCTGAGGGCCATCCTGGGAAGATTCTCAGGAAGGATTTGACTACACTAGCTCAGGTGTGGAGTGTCCTCTCATACTCCAATTTATCCCTCACATCACATACCTCTGATCTGACAGTGGACAGAGCTAGGCTAATCTTTGGCCTAATCTCTCACTTGGATATGAACATAGGAGCACTGATCTCTGGCCAGATGACCTCTATAGCCCAGTCTAACACTTCTAGACTTGGGTTCCTTGCTCTGATCATCGCATTATGTAGGGCCAGAGGGGTTGTCTCTGATAGCCTTACCTTTGAGCGCCTGAGCCGGGTCATTAACTTGGCCTACATCAGGAAGAACTGTTGGAATCCCAACGATCTAACAGTTTCTATCCAAGGGGCAAGGAGGGCGAAGGCAAGGCCAGCTGAGCTTCCTTCTACAGCATCTACTTCAGCAGCCCTTTCTGTCCCAGTTCAGACAAATTTTTAGCGTTTTGAAGCTATGCTTCAGAGCATTCATCAGGGACAGATCATTTTACTGCAAAGTTTACAGATGGGGGCACCTCCAGACTCTATCCCTTCAATAGAGTAGTTTAATGAGATGGTAGCCTGGCCCGGGCCTAACCTTCTTTTCATAGGGAAGACGAAGGTCTCACAACCCAGGTACCTCAGCATATGGAGGATGAGTCATCTGAGGCCACCATCCCAGAGTCATTTGATATAGGAGAAGAAGTAGAGGAGACACAGGTGAGACAGGTAGCTACTGCCACTCGTGAGCGATCCCTTGAGGCTACTTCAGAGCCTTCTGCACCAGTGGTAAACCTACCCTTACCTTAGCCTGTAGCAGACCCCTCTACTCCTCTTCTACAGATGCCAGAGGACCCGACTACACCAGTCCTAGCTGTGGACACTTCTCCTCCAACTACTCCAGTGCTTCAGCTGACATATGAGGAGGATGGTCAGACACAAGACACCCAGAACCAGTCACAGGAATTTTGATTCCTGATGATACTTTTTTTTATTATTATTATTTTAATTATGGTTTTAGTACAATAATTCCTTTTTGTTAGTTTTATTTATGAATCGTTGGTTTGCTTATTTTGAAGCATTTTGAACAGTTTAACTTGGTTTTTAATGATATAGCAGTGAAGCACTTTTATTGACTTATGAAAATGGTTGTATGCTTTTATGAGTTTGAGCAAATGTGTATGTTAGACAAAGAAAGAACAAGAATGTGAACTTGCAATTAGAATTGTTAGTCAGTAGATAGATTGATTGTGAAAGAAAAGCTTGAACCAAAATCGGTGAGAGTGTGACCTTAAACTGTGAGTGAATGACTAGCTGTGAGTTATAATCTTTGCATGAATCTCTGAATTTTAGAATGAAATGTATAAATGAGGACATGATGAAGGCCATGATTGTGCATACACAAGCCTTTTGACCAAAAAGCTTACCTTGAATGATAATTATATCCTTTGCACCCTTTTTGAGTTGAATGATTTTGTCATAAATCGAACCTTAAGCTTAAATAATTATCTCCTGATACCTTGCTTAGATTCTAGGAGAGCATATGGTTCAAGGCAAAATTTACCCCAAATTTGGGGGAGTAAAGTCAGTTAGAATGCAAAGAAAAAGGTAAAGCATCAGCACACACAACAAATAAGTTATATGTTAAAAAAAAGAAGAAAAGAAAAGAATAAAGTGTGTTGATGTACCAAGGTTAAAAGCAAATGAAAGTGAAAAGCTAGTGAGCAAGCTAAACGCATGAAAAAGACCATTGGGATAAGTCTAGGATTTGTGCTCTCTTAGAATCTAAGCCTTTGAATCCTAGAAAAACCAATGAATTTTGGTACCCAAGCCTCACTACAAGCCTGAGAAAGTCCTTCTGATTCTATTTATACATTTCTGACTTTATGGCATGAGATGAAATTCAAAGATTGGACCTCTTACTAGTTGTTATTAATGAATAGCTTAAACAATGGTGCTTGAGTGAAACAGTAGCCGTGAGACTGTGGTTTAAGCTACTTTCCTTAATATTTGTCTTATGATTAGCTCTATCTAATTGTTCAGGTTACATTTTATTCTTCTCTTTGGATAACTGCATACCTTGTGAAACACAAGTGATGAGGGCATTTTACTCCATTATCTTATCAATCCCTATGAATCCTTCTTTCCCTAACAAGGGAAGTCCACCAATAGAGGGCATACCCTTGAAAGCTAAGGGTAGCCAATGGAACTTTTCTCTTTTCACTAATATGACGGCAAGCAAAAAGTTGTTCAACCTTCATTTTACAATCTAGGTAGGCCTCAACATTATCTTTTCCATGGAAATATGAGAAGCTAATGTTAACCTCTTAAGGCATTCTATCCTTTTCTCATCTTTGGGAGTGATGTTTAGTATGTGACCTATGTCACCCTCCATAATAGTCGCTAAGTTCTTCACTTAAACTCTTGCAAGAGTCATGACTACTATAGGAGACATGTTTTTCTCTTTTCATTTATTTCATTATTTTTGTTCTTTCTTTCTCTCTTATTTTCTCTCTTTCATCTTGACTTATTTCTTCCACTTTTTTTCCTTTTTATTTTTTCTCTTGTTTTTGTTTCCACAATTTAAGGGATCTCAACTCATCTAATATCCTATATAAGGGGTCCTTAGGAGTAGAACCCTCACCATTAACACTAGATGAAGAATGAAGACTCATGTTGGTTCCTAAGTTGTGGTTGTTGGGGGTTTGAAAACAAAAGGTAAAAGAAACTATGGTTGAAACTAGCCAAAATAAACACTAAAAGAGGTGTGAAAAATAAGGTAAAAACTAATTGATAAAAAGCAAGCTATCTAGGCGGTTTGACAATGGAAGGTAAAGGAAATTTAAAGCAAGCTAGACGGTTTCCTATGTGAAGGCTTGGATGACCCTTTAGAGGTCCCAATTGGCTCTTCAGTTAGTCTACACGGTTTACACTAAGATATTACACACAAATAGAGGTTTGGGTGGTCTCTTGGAGACTCACAATACACCCCTGAAGAATGTCCAAATACAAGGAATTGCAATAAAAAAAATTCAACACTCAATTGTTCTATTACAACAAATTTAACAAAGCAATTAAGGTCCTCAAATTTGTCTTCAATGCTTGTTTGTTTTCTCAAGAATTTCACTCAAAATTTGGTGAGGCTTTGGTTGCTTCGAATCCAATGGTGCTCCCAGGATGGATAACCTCCAAGACTAAAAAATCTTCCTTCAAGAAATGCACCAATTTCCTCCTCCAATCCTTATTGTAGGAAACACTTAAACACAAAAGAAAAAGAAGACAAGCAAGACACCAAAAGATGAAATGAAATCTAAACCAAAAGGAAATTTAACATGACATTAACTCAATGAGATTCAAGGAAAAATAAAGCAAAAGAACAACACCACAAGCCAAGGTGGAACACAAAGGAAGTCCTAGAATGGCACTAGATTAGATTGACAAATTAAAAATAAGAATCAAAGCAAAATTCTAGTTATGTCAATTTGGAAACAAATCTAAAAAATGAATAACTCCAAGAAGTCAAATAGGCTTGTAATACAACTCAAAATAATGAACAATTTTCAAGCAAATCAAGCATACACATTTTTTGTTGTTGTTCTGGACATGTATTTTGACGTTAATCTTTATCACCTTTTCTTGATCATTTATTTTTTGTTTTTGTTCATTCTTTTTACATTGTTTTTGTCCACATGTCTATTTTATTAATTTAAAATTTCAGCTCAAAACTTGAAGTCTTCAAGACATAGAAGAGTTAAGAAGATAGTGTCCCAGAACTGACAGCAACCACAATTTTAACCTAGAAATCAAGAGTAGTGTTTATGTTGCTTAAGGCTTAGATAGTTACAATTTATGTTTGCTTATTGTTGGGATTTCCCCTGAAGTTACTTTTTGATCCACTTTTTCTTTGTACAAATATGTTCAAGGGAAATCCGGTTTGTCGGAAAGTGCACCGGATCATTAAGTATTTAAAATTAAAACGGATGAATCCGAGTATCGAACTCAAGGAACTAGTCTAAGACAGGGTTAAATTCAGAAATAAGGCATTGTTGAAAGAAACATTGATAATTGATGATTTAGAACAAAATTAAACTAAGTCTAGGATAAAAACAATAAAAATGCAAGCAAGTAAAATTGACAACAGTAGGTAAATATGTTGGGCCTTTCTAACAGACCAGCTGATGTATATAAAGATATTTCTCTAATCAATCATGCTTTTGTGTTCTATGTTGTAGCCTAAATTACTAAACCTCGATCCCTAGTTGGACTGAATCAATCCAAGTTTCGTCCTCAGATCCCTCTTGTTGGACTAGGCTCAATTTAGGCAGCCCTCCTAGGTTTAGACTAACTTAAACTAAGCTTCATCCTCAGATCCCTCTTGTTGGACTAGACTCAGCTTAAATAGCTTATGAAAGTTTAGACTAATTTAGCCTAAGTTTTGTCCTCTGATCCCTCTTGTTGGACTAGACTTAGACCAAACAACATTATTGTAACAGGATACTTATAACCAAAACTTAATTCGTAGATCCCTCTTGTAAGACTAAGTTTCAATTCTGCTTTATTCAAGTTCTAAGGCAACAATACATTTTCCAATGTTAAAATCACCTAACTAGGCACACAAATGGCTGATCAAACCAAGAGCATACAGAATTTAAGCACTGAAAGAAGCATTGAACACAAGAAACACAATCAATTAGATATGCAAATAATTACATCAGTTGTTCAGTAGAAATCCCCAACTAGGGTGTTTAGCCAGCCATTACAGAAGAAACCCTAACAATAATAAGCTTACAAAACCTAGGCATCTCTACAAAAAGCTGCTCATCTTACTGCCTCCAGAGCTCTTTTCCTGAAATAGGCACTCTGGTGTGTTGTGGAATTCAGTGCCCTGGGCATTGTCTGCCCTAATTCTGCACAAGACAGGCTCTGAATTTGTAACGCTATGCTTAGCGCCACCCTCGCACTTAGCGCGAGTAAGTGGATTTGAGCTTAGCGCTAGTCGTGCGCTGAGCCTAGCTGAAGACAATTACTGCGCTTAGCGCACTGATCTCGCGCTTAGCACACAACCTTGGTATCGATGCTCTGCCAAGTTCTTCTGTCGTGCTGAAGCTGCGCTTAGCGGTGGATGCGCGCTTAGCCCACTGATGAGTTAAGTTCAACTGTCACTTTTAGCACTTCATGACTTAGCCTCATTTTCACCGGATATTGCACATATTTCATCATTAAATCCAATGGACATATTCTAGAGACAACTTTAACCATAAAACAAGATTTATTTACAAAAATCATTACAAAATAACCATAAATTGGGGAACTATACAAGTTTTGAAAAATGTTTTCTATACAAAAGTTAGTCGTATAAGACGACTAACACTTATGCTTAACTATCTTGGCTAATAGAATTCAAGAGATCTTAAGACTTATTTTGATTCACAAATCCAGCCACAACACAACACCACAACTTAATTTCTTCATAGGCATCATATAAGAAACTTAAAAAACAAAAAAAAAAGTTCAACAATAAGACTATTTCTGGGAATTGATTTAGAACATGTTATGAACTAAATAACATGCATGAATTAGACTCAAAATTCAAATGATGGGCTAAGAATTGCAATAATACATGAAAAAATGTATCTAGAATTCAATAAAAAAATCAAAATTCAACACAAACTTAGAACATAATGTGACAATTATTATGACTAAACATGACTCTAGACAACAAGAATGAAGTTATTTATACTTAGATTTTATTTTTTTTCTTTTATAATTAATATTTTTCAAGAAAATTGAGATCTAAAGGTTTAACACAAGAAGATTATGACTGAAAAAGATAGAACCTAAAATCAACACACAAACATGATTCAAGAGTAGATCTATAAAATTTGAACCATAGAAATGCAAGAACAAGTGTAGATCTAAGATTTAATCGGTTTATTTTTTTTTTGAATCTACTCTAAATAGAACCAAACCACAAGAAAATGGAGGAGATACATGGAAAAGAAGATGAAGAACAAGGAATTAAAGTGAATTGATCGAACAAAAAGATAGAGGAAGCAACAGAACATCACCTAGAGGAAAATGCTCTAATACCACATGATGTAGCTCCATGTGGAGCTTGTAGGTCTTGGATCTTCTTCATCAATGGAGTCCTTTACTTCTTGAAGATCAATGGTAGCAGAATAGAGAAGGAGGAAAGGTGATTGGAGATTCCACTTCAAGGAGAAGATGAGTCAAGAACAAGCTCACCACCATTAGAAGCCAGGGATATGAGCTTCAAGGTAGGAGAAGATGAGTGAGAGGGGGGCACGAAATTTATGCCTCAAATGAGGTCTGAACTTTGAAGTCTAATTTCTCAAATGATCAAAATTGAAAAAAATGCACACACAAGGCCTCTATTTATAGCCTGTCACCAAAATTGGAGGGAAATTTAAATTTCTATTCAAATTTCACTTGAATTTGAATTTGAATTTGTGGAGCCAAATTTGGAGCCAAAATTTCACTAATTATAATTAGTGAATTTCTGCTATGGTTTAACCCACTAATCCAAGATCAAGTCCAAGATTCTCCACTAAGTGTGCTTAGGTGTCATGAGGCATGTAAGGCACGAAGGACATGCACAAAGTGTGACTATATGATGTGGCAATGAGGTGTAGGAAGCAAATTCTCACCTCCCCCTTAGGCTGGTCCTAAATTTAATTGGATTGAGATTCTCCCAATTCAATTAAATTTATGTCCCAACATGTGACACCCTCTACCCCTCACATATATACTAATAAGGAATAAAAAAAATTCAAATATTAATTAAAAGTATTTTTAAAACATTTTTTTTTACAAGTCTTTCAAAGGGGAAAAAAGGCTCACATTCATTTTCTGCTATATCATATTCAAACTTGTCCAAATAAATAATAAAGTATTCTCGACTCAACAAGGTCGTCTAAGCTTCATACAATTAATATAGAACCTATATCATAATGTCACATCCTATCAGAGCGTTGTGTTCCCGTGTCCTCTAGCATGAGGTTCTTCATTGTTATCCACCTATTCATCTGGTCCCCCGAACACAAGTTCAAGATCATCACAGGATCCAAACACAACAACACATAGGGAGTGAGTTATCACATTCCTAGCTAATAGAGAAACAAGACAATTAAATATGCATATTATATAAATAAGATACCACTTGCTTAAACATAGCTCACGTAACTTCACCACTTCGTCATTCAAAATTCACTTTTCAATCATCAATCACATTACACATGAATCCCACACTCCGATCAAGATATAATAACACATCAATTAGCAAGCATATGCAACAGTTATGCTAAGACTCAATCCTATATGCAATGTGGTACCATGTCTGTGAAAAATCACCCTGAGGCGCTTAGGAGTACATAACAAGACACACCACACAATGGGTTTGTCAGGTCACTCTCACTAAGTAAGATCATAGGGAGACCAGTCAGGGTCACGATGTTTTGCGAGAATGCTCCAACCATATGAGATCAGCATAGGCTTAAAGGAGCACTTAAACCCGGTGACCCCCAAGGCCTACACTCCGAAGAGTCCGTCAGGGTCTCTCCCTCCTGATTCATGTCCAACCCCTAAAATATTTTTTTTGCATGCAGGCACTGCTCATGAATTATACAATACCCACGATCTTACACTCGTGTTTTAAACACGTTCAACACAATTGCGCTACGATTTAACACTGGTTCCTAAATAGGAAACCTACATTTTCTCTTTAACACTGCGCATCAACGCTTTTCTCAAGATAACACTGGTTGGGTTATTGTACAATTCATAGCTTACAACACAAGTAATTTCACATCAAGTGTTAACTACACACTTATCCACAACTAAAACTCATTCACAATTTCACATCTCATAGTGTCACAATCCATCATCACATGTTTACACGTATCTCACAAATTAACACATGTTCAACTTTACACTTATACTCAATCTCAATAACAATATTATAATCTCAAAGCAACATATTATTCCACAATTCATCACATACTCACAATTTGAATCATCATTTCATATCCTCAATATAACAATTTATACAAAAGACTATCACAACATGAGGACTAAAACCACTCAAATAATATTACACAATTATATCAAAATCATAGGTTGAAATATACAAATATCAAGAGCATAATTTATCAAGCAATTTTCATTAGGACATCAATATTTTATTTATAATCATAAAGGAAAAATTGCAATTTAATAAACATCCCAAAATAAAACCCAAATTTAGTTCTCTAAGGATCCCTACACATGTTCATTCTAACCCCCAATTGCAATAAACTCATCCCTTACCTCTGAGCGGACTCACGTGTCTTCAGCCAGCGATAGTAACATCTCTAGCGGTTCCTTGAGATTCCTTCAATTATTCCTCCGATTGCTCCGATAGAGTTCCCAAACGTCAGAGAGACGGAGAAGAGATTGAAACCTCCACTTGTACTGTCTTCATGCGATTCCTTTTTCTCCCTACAAGAATATTATATCAAAAATCCCAACGGTGAAAGTGTGCGCAATTGAAATTTCAAACAACATATCCAAATTTCATGAACATCCAACGGTTAAAGAAACTGGGATCATAGTTTTAACGAGACAGTTTTGGGTTTCTGCGGGAAATTAAAATGTTACAATGCGAAGGGTTTTCCTCTAAGCTCAGATATGATTTTGACATTCGCAACGGTAAGAATGTTTGGAATTGGGTTGTGAACGAGATAATAAAATTTCACGACGATCCAACGGTGAACGAGTCCAAGATTGTCGTTTTTCTGAGACAGGTTTGGTGAGCTGCGGGAAAAAGAAAGGGTTTTGAGAGGAGAAGAGGAAACCGAAAATGAGGCCAAAAAGAGACACCTGACTTAACATAATTATTTATACCTAGGCACTCAGCCTATTATTTGCTCTATATATATTTTTTTATTTATTTTATAAAAACAAACTCTATTTTATTTTCTATCAAACAAATAAATGAAATACCCTTTTTATTTTCTCTCAAATCATTATTTTAATTAATAATTATATCTCCTTATTTATTTATTTATAAAATCTCATCATTTTTCTAAAACTCTATTTATTTATAAATAACAATCCTTTTTAATCTAGATTACAAAAATTGAGATGTTACACAACACACATATCAAAAAGTGCACTTAATGCATATGGAATTACAAAACTACCCATAATACAAAAACTAGTCTAGGTGCCCTAAAATTCAAGGACTGAAAAATTCTACATCACTAGGGTATCCTCCCTACACTATGGAGCCCTAAATACAAGGCCCAAAAATAATGAAACTCTAATCTAATATATACAAAGATAAGTGGGCTCATACTTAGCCCATGGGCCCAAAATCTACCTTAAGGCTCATGAGAACCCTAGGGTCTTCTACTATATCTCTAGCCCAATCTTCTTGGAGTCTCTTAGCCATGGCTCTGGTGATGGGTCCCTTCTTTAGGAGGATTGCATCACTTAAGGACAAGATCGAGGAACTCGTACTAGTCGGATACCTAGCCCAGTTCATAAAAAAGTTTGATGACAACAAACTGGAGGCCAATATAGATCGAATAAATAAGGACCATCGCAGGAGAAGAGATACTAATAAAAGGAGGGACTGAATGGAGGATAGAGGGAGGCAGAGGCATCACCCACCAAGGCGTGAACACCAACCCGAACAATAACAGGAAGACGAGCCCGCCCAGCAGATTAAAGGTGTGATCAACACTATTGCAGACGAATTTTCCTATGGAGGGTTATCTAGTCAATCCCAAAAGCGTAATCTCCACACCATCAAAGATATTGATGTCAACTGTGTCGACATAAGACCGCCAAGGAGTCTTTCTCCCATAACATTCATAGACAAAGATGTCAAAGGCATCCACCCCATCAACTAGAATGACCTTATGGTTGTCTTCATTGTCATTGCCAATTTCATGGTATCTAAAGTCCTTATCGACCAAGGCAGTTCCATAGATATACTCTACTGGAAGAATTTCAAAGGCTTGAAATATCACCTATCGCGATTTAACCACACTACTGACCACTCCTTGGTTTTGAATGAGAAAGAGTGGAAACTATAAGTTACATGGACCTAATGACCACTTTTGATCAGGGCAAGCTCTCATAGAGTGATACTGTAAGGGATTTAATTGTTGATGTAGATACTTCTTATTTTTCTTTGATTGGCAGTGAAACATTGAATAAGCTTGGAGACATAGTCTCTAAACCACACCTCAAAATGAAGTTCTGTACCTTGACGGGAGAAATCGTCACTGTCAAGGTAGATCAGAAGCAAGCCCACATTTATATGCTAATAGCCTGAAAATGGCTCCTTATCGTTTTATCAAAGAGCCAGGCAAGCCTTATTCCTCCACTGGTGGCAGCAGTAGTCAAGTCATAAGCATTATCGAAGAATTCCCAATAACAACCCTGACTGTCTATTACACAACCAGGGGAAGTCAAGACGATACATTTGACATGGATCTTGGGGTGACACCATCGACAAAGGCCAAACACCAATCAAAGAGCTCATCAAGTTACAACTTGGACCTAAACCCATGCAATGCACACAACTCAATAGAGACCTCGCATGTCACTAGTACAAACATATAGCCGAAGTCCTATAAAGGAATGAAAATTTGTTTGCTTGGCACTAGCTGATATGCCAGGCATCTATCCTAGCATCATATGCCACAAATTGGTTGTTTTCCCTCAACCTAAACCAGTCTCACAAAAGAAGAGAAAGATAGGAGAAGAATTACATAAGGTGGTTAGGGAAAAGCTTGACAAGCTTCTCAAGGCCCAATTTATCAGAGATGTCAGACACTCAACCTGGCTGGCCAACGTTGTCATGGTGAAGAAGGCTAATGGGAAATGGCGTAAGTGCACTGACTACAACAACCTCAACAAGGTGTGCCCCTGGGATGGATATCTCCTGCCTAGCATCGACAAGCTCGTGGATGGCGTGTCTGGATTCCAGTTGCTAAGCTTCCTGGACGCTTATTCAGGATACAAGCAAATTAAAATGCATCCTCCAGATGATGAAAAAACCTCCTTCATAACGAAAGATGCCCATTTCTATTATTGGGTCATGCCTTTTGGACTCAAGAACGTTGGAGCTACATACCAAATGCTCATAGACCGAGTCTTCAAATGGAATATAGGACAAAATTTTGAGTTGTATATGGATGATATGGTTGTCAATTCTCATAGCATAGCCCAACATGTAGCAGACTTAGAGGAAATGTTGGGAGAGATTCGCAAGTACGACATGTACCTCAATCCTGAAAAGTGCACCTTTGGGGTTGGCAACAAAAAAATTTTGGGCTTCATGATCACCCAATAGGGGATCAAAGCCAACCTTAACAAGTGTATGGCGATACTGGAAATGCACAGCCCTACCAACATCGAAGAAGTTCAGAAGCTGAACGATAGATTGGCGTCTTTGTCCAGGTTCCTCTCGAAGCTCACAGGAAAGGCGAAGCCGTTCTATAGGCTGCTTAGGAAAATTGAGTCATTCCTATGGGACGAGGCTTGCGAGCAAGCTTTCTTAGATTTTAAGAAAACTATTGCAACACCACCAGTTCTAATTCAACCAATGTCGGGAGCACCCTTAGTCCTTTACCTTTTACTAGCAAAAGAGGCCATTGGCTCAGCCGTCGTCCAAGAGGATGAAAAGCACCAAATACCTATCTATTTTGCTAGCCGCGTCATTCATGATGCTGAGAAGCGATACCAAATGATTGAGAAGGTGGCATCGACACTCATAACCTCAGTTTGATGCTACAGGCACTTTCAGACTCACCACACAGACCACCCCATCAGGCAAGTATTGAGAAAGCTTGATCTAGCAGGAATAATGGTAGTGTGGTCAGTAGAACTATTAGAATTTGATCTCCAATATGAGCCTTATGACCCTATGAAAACCTATTTCATGGCAGACTTTCTAGCAGAGTTTGTTGACAATGTTCAAGCTAACTCAGACTAGTGCAACCTATATGTAGATGGTGCATCCAATGCAACCTTAATAATTTATGTATATGTTAAATTTTTATTAATATTATTTTTTCGTTAATTTTTATAAAAATTAATGTTTTAATCTTTAAAATTGTCATTAAATCTTAATATTTATTATTTTTAATTAATTATTAATTGTAAATTTGATTCTTTTGTTTTCTTATGAATTTTGAATCTAATTGTGTGTGTTTTTTTTTTGCAGTTTCTTCATGGCCCGTATGAATTGGACATCGTATAATTTTTGTGACCCCCTATTTGAGGAAATGGGTGATGTTGTTGAGCCTATTGAGCAATTCAGGGCTCGATGCACGGCAACATCAACACATCAAGTTGAGGACATAGCTCGATTAGTGACATTGCATGAGCAACAACAATACGAACATGATGAGGATGTGTAGGATGAGCTTCAAGTACCAAAAGCTAAGGAATAGGTACCATATGCTAATTGAATAATTGGATTGTCATTTGGTGAAGGTTCTATGGACTTAACTCTCATTAGGTCCTATAACAGTCATCTAGGAAGGCATGCCAGTAGTTTATGGTCTTAAACCAAAGATTAAGTTGGTTAGCAACAATGGAAAGGTGTTAAATTACCCTACCCATCCCCGAGTGAAGAGATACATGGACGAATCAAGGCTTGTCGACCTTTATTATGTGTTGTATGTATACTTTCTTGCATAAAGGTTTGGTGAATGCCTTTTTTAAGAGCTGGCATGAAGCTACACCGTATTTCCACCTTTGGGCATGTATAGGCTGCTAGAGCATATCTATTGCACTTTATCACAAATACATCACTATGGCTTATTCCTATGGGTTGCTAGAGCATATCTATTACACTTGCTCAACTATACGATAATTGCTGACAAAAGCTCGACGCATGTACTAGTTGGACACCCTTAGTACCCCAGTGATGAAAATCTCTTTTCACGGATCACACCTCAACATCTTAACAAACCAAAATTAACAAAAAATTTGTAGAACCAAAAGGAATAAGATGGATCAATTGAGGCCAACAAAGAAAAAAACAACGCCACAATCCCTAAGGATCGATAAGTTGATGAGAATTAGTTGAAAAGAAAGAATTCTTTGATAAAAATTTAGGATTTTACACAAGAACCAAAGAGAAACCAATTCTCACACAAATGCTAAAGCTAATTTTGATTTCATGTAAATCTCCTTACAAATATGTCTTTGGGCCTATTTATACTATCATTGAGAAAAAAGACCAAAATAAGAGGAACATCACTAAAAACATAAAAGGCCCAATAAAGGCCACAATAAGATTTAAATTGCATAAATTTCTATTCTAAAAGAAAAACTTGAAGTCTCCTCCATAGTCCTCAATCCCTTGGGGAGTAGTTGCATTGGTCTACCTGTATTAGAAGTACCTTATGCGAGGCTGCGACCAAGCCATGTGCAAGTTATATGACTCTGCTAATGGTAAGGAAATTTCATTTTTTCTATATAAGTGTTTGTTAATTTTCATTTATTTCTATGAGAAAATATTTCTATGTTGTTTTATAGACATGGGTATACGAGCATCTGCCTACCATTGGTTGTCAAGAGCAGCTGGAAGATTATGATCATCACCTAACTATTCCAATTCATTTTATTAGTATTATTATTTGGAAGAAAGATGAGATATGTTTATCCATGTTTTAGCTACCTCCTGCGTATAAGTAAATGTCTATGTGAAGGGATGGGTTTTGTGAAGTTTTATTATCAGTCGTGAGATACATCCATTAACTCATAATGATGTTGCACAGATGTTGTAGACAAATTTGCTGGGGAGGATCTGGATCCTATCAAGATATTGAAGTCACTTCCTGCAATATGAATGAGTTGTAGCAAGTAAAAAACCAAATAAGATGTGGCAAGTAAAAGAGTGTGTTAGGCTTTTTATTCCCTTACTATTTGAAGTTAAAAAAGTGCAAAAATTGAGGAGTAAGGCTGAGTTTGTTTAAACTTATAAAAGGTAATTTAAAAATAGATGCTTTTTAAAAAAAGCGCATATTCAATAAGCATATAATATTTCCTTATCAAAATAAGCCAATTCTTTTTATTAAGCAAAAATTATTTAGACAAACAAACGAAAAAAATAGAAAACTGCTTATTTTATTAAAATAAGGATTTTTTTAACAATCTAACAAATAAGTTTAGAGAATCTAGCCCTAACTTTAGGACTAAAATCACTTTCTTATATAAATTTCAGGGACTAAACCACACAATATAAAAGTTTGGAGACTAACACAACTACATAAAAAGGACTTTAACATTGGTTATTTAGGAGTTTTAACATCGGTTTTAAAATCGATGTTGAAATGACCGTCGTTGAAAGTAAGCACTTTCAACATCAGTTTTTAAAATCGATGTCAAAAATCATTATCTACATCGATTTTAGATGAAATTGATGTAGAAATGTAGTCAATATTGTGTATTCTGAAGCACTTTCTACATCAATTCTAAAAAAACCGATGTTGAAAGTCATATACAACATTAGTTTTCGCCAAAATTAATGTTGTATAGACACTTTGTACATTGATTTTAGACCAACCGATGTTGTTTGTTGCAAATAATAATAATAATAATAATAATAATAATAATAATAATAATTAATGATCAAAGAATTAATCACTACATCCGAAAGTAGCTACATGCTAAAATAATACAAGCAAGAACCTAAATTTTAATTACTAAATAGTGAACATAGAATGCAATACTAGAAAGTTGTTAGAAAATCATCTAGATCTAAATCTAGTATAATAACAAGTTTTAAATGTTTATATTACAGGTATGTATGCATATGCTTCAGTTTTTTCCCTATGAAAGAGATACTTTACCAGGTCATGGTATATGTTTGCATCTTTAGCAACCTTTATAACCTCTAAGAAATGAGTTGAATCATTTGCATGAATGAATGATTCAATTGCATCACTCACTAAGCCTTTTCTAAGTTGTGCTTTAGCCACTTGGCTCCAAACAACATCTTCTTCAACCTGGAAAGCAAACTCCATAGCACGATCAATAGTTTCAAGGTTATCCAATAGAACATTAACAACCTGAACATTCAAATTAAATTTCTTGAAAGTAAAAAATGCATGCATCAACACCTATCTGCTCAGAATATTCCCTAGCAGTCTGTAAATCATGTACTAGTAAGTTTCTCATATTGATGAATTACGAAATTCAAAAAATAAAATAGAACATGAATCTTATGGCAACGTTATCCAAAAACAGTACCTGCATAATTATTTAAAGATTGCCCCTAAGATTAACAAGTAAAAGATCTTTCATACACTCAAGTGCCCATGCTTGAGAAAGGGTTCCAAAGAACTCAACTAAAACCTGAAATACTATATATAATCTAATCATATATGTATATATATATATATATATATATATATATATATATATATATGATAGATTGCCATTCAATGGCATATGTATTCACAATGATATGTTTGATGTCAGGCAAGTGGATATAATGTTGTAGAATACACATACAAGGTTCAATGAACATTCTAACAAGAGATCATTATATTGTCAGAACTTGAAGAGACCATATGAATAGGCCATCATTTTCACATAGTTGTTCAATATGTGGGTGATCATAATGACTAAACATGCCATTGGCCAATATAGCATCAACAACATTTGGAAAGGTCATAAGATTAATTTCCAGAACCTACAAATAAAATGGAGAAAATTATGATTTGAAAAAAAATCTAAATATATCACCATCTGGTTTAGTTCAGGGACAAAGATAATGCCACAGAAAATAAAAAGAACCATTGTTTGAAGATATCCATGTTCAGGAAGATTTGGCTTTATCACATGCAACAAAAAAGTTGTTCCCTCACAAATCAAATTCCTCTCAAAAGTAACATAAGAAATATATAGCAAGAATTCCAATTCACAAATAACCATAAAATGGGTACGATTCTTAGGCGACGTCCTCAAACCTGACAGCTTCTTGGATGGGATCCCTAATGAGGTTGTACAATGGGAACATTAGTTTTAGAATGGGTTGCACGATGCATGTATCAACTACACCATTAGATTTTGAGATAAATATGGGGTTACCATAGAACTACCCACTCTAGATTTATTCTCTTTACTTGTCTCTCGTGGAACACTATTCTTCCTCTGTACCCTCCTCTCCTCCTCCTAAACAAAAATTAAACTCAAAACATTAAGATATAAGAAATCAATACAAAAAATCAACAAAAGTACAAAAAACAAGTCTTTAATACAAAGAACAATTAAAATTGTAGGTATTGTAACCATCGTATATCTACATACATATGATAAACTATGGGTATAACATATAGATACATATGTTTAATTTTTATCAATATTTGTTTTAGTGATGAATTTGAAATCATGGGTATATATAACATATACTGATAGATTTCTTTTTACTTGTCATGGTTGCATTTGATACACACCAAAATACAAGACAAGAAGAACAACATAGATCAATGACACAAATTAAAGGAAAAGTTTTTATCATATCATTTTCTTTTTAAAATGATTACGTTGGTTAATTACTATTTTTTTGGTTATTAAAGAGAAAGAAGTAAGGATATATGTATCTTTTTAATACTTTGCATACAAAAAATTGTCTCATGATTTTCTGAATAACAAAAATTAGAGATTTTGTCTTGTACTTGTATGCTTTATTTGTGTTGTCCCTTAATCCTTTATTCTTCAAATCAAACATAAAACAAAAATATTTATCCTCCAACACCATATTGTTTAACGAATCAAATGAACTTTATGTTTTAGTTATAATTTTTAAAATTACTAACTACTATTAGTTAATAACTGCATAACTACCCACTAACAAAATTAACTACTCATATTTGGATTATTTCACAAAACTCCCCTTTAATCCAAATGTTCTATTGAGATCACACCAAAAACAAATCCTTAATAGTTTGAATCTCTCTAGCTTGACTGATTTAGTAAACACATCATCAACTTGCAGTTTTGTACAACAATATACAAGTTCTAGTCTTCCCTTGCTTACTTGATCCCTAAGAAAATGGAACATAGTCTCTATGTATTTGCTTCTTCCATGTGAAACTGAATTCTTGGCTAAGCTTATTGCTGACTTATTATCGATAAACAGATGCACTGGAATTTTTTAATTTAATTTCAATTCTTCTAGCAATGATTCTAACCATAGAATCTGACAAGCAACTTCTGATGAAGCTAAATATTCTACTTCACAAGTGTCGAGTGCCACAACACTTTGTTTCTTTGAACACCAAGATACTGATGCATTCAAAAACAGAAATAGGTAACCAAATGTGCTCCTCCTATCCACTTTGTCACCACACCAATCAGAATCTGAGTAAGCTTCAATTAATGTTCTTCTCTTCATTTATTTCTTTCTTTTCATCATTTATTGATTCCTCCTTCAACTGGTCCAGTTCCTCTTCCTTCTCTTCTTCCTTCTCTTCTTCTTTCTCTTCTTTAATAACTAATTCTTGGTTCTCATCAACTAATCTCCCCTCATCTTCAGCAATGATGGCCCTCCTACCTCTGGTCATGACAACCTTACACTCTTCCTTCGGATTCTTTTTAGTATTCGCTCCAAAACTGCTAGAAGGCTTGTCTGCCAATTATTTGGCCAACTGTCCCACCTGGATTTCAAGGTTTTTGATGGCTGACTCTATCCTTTTATGATTTGACATAGAAACCTGCATGAACTGAGCAAGAGTCTCTTCCAGCTTGGTCGTCTTTTCGTAAAGGTTAGGCCCTTGTTGTTGCGGCCTATTGGATGGCCCACCCTAATCTTTGTTTGAATTGGTTCCCTGGGTAAGTCCTCCACTGTCCTTGCTGTTGGTTGTAATTCTGACCATGTTGAAATCTTGAGTATCCACCTGCATTAAAATTTCATCATCAGTGGGAATATAGCAA
Source organism: Glycine max (assembly GCF_000004515.6). Lineage (NCBI taxonomy): Eukaryota > Viridiplantae > Streptophyta > Magnoliopsida > Fabales > Fabaceae > Glycine > Glycine max. The sequence goes on from NC_016090.4 coordinate 8,471,291, forward strand.
CCAGACTCGTGAGCTCCACCACAAATACTGTAACCTCCAACCTGCAAAATAGTAGAATGTGAAGGTTGACTAACATGTAATTGAGTTGGCAACTTACTTAATGTCTCAGTTAAGGTCTCAAGTTGCTTGGTCAGCAACTTGTTCTGTGCCAACAAAGCATCCTGTGATGAAAGCTCTAGCAGACTTCTTTTGGTGGGAATATGTGTCCTATCACGCAAGATAGCGTGATCACTTGCAACCATGTTTTCAATCAATTCCATGGCTTCTTCTGGGGTCTTCAATTTAATTTTTCCCCCAGCAGAAGCGTCAAGTAGTTGCTTTGATTGTGGCCTTAACCCATCAATGAAGATATTAAGCTGAATAGGCTTGGAGAATCCGTGAGTTGAAGTTTTCCGTAGCAAGCTACAGAATCGTTCCAACGCTTCACTCAATGACTCATCAGGAAACTGATGGAATGAAGAAATGCTAGCTTTTCCCTCTACAGTTTTTGACTCGGGAAAATACTTTTTCAGAAATTTTTCAACAACCTCATCCCAAGTCTTCAAACTGTTGCCCTTGAATGAATGTAGCCATCTCTTGGCTTCTCCAGATAGTGAAAATGAAAACAAGCTCAGCCTAACTGCATCTTCCGGCACACCGGCAATCTTGACAGTGTTACATATTTCAATATATGTTGCCAAATGTGCATATGGGTCTGTTAGTCGATGAATACGACTAACTTTTATGTATAAAACCTGTGTAAATTGTATAAAACTCCTCCAATTTATGGTTGTTTTATAGTATTGTAATTACTTTTTGTTAAAGATAGGTAATAAATACTTAGTATGTCCATTTTGTGTGTTTAATAATCATTTTCTCTCAATTTCAAGTTAATTAGGCAAGTCTGTGAAGTGCTGATTTTCACCCTCTCGCTAAGCCAATATGCTGGCTTAGCAAGCCATCCGCTGAGCGCAACACTCCTCGGCTGAGCGCGAGGAAGAATCTGAAAGAAGGATGAGCTGTGCATTTGCGCTAAGTGAAGGGTCATCCAACGAAGCGCACCGCTTCAGTCCATCCGCTGAGTAAGAAAAGCACGCGCTTAGCCGAAATCCACTAATGAGTGCTAAGCGGTTCAGAATTGCGCTAAGCGTGCAAGCACGAACAAAGCCACCTATTTAAGCCTGAAATCAGATTTTGAAATGGAGTTTAGACCTTTTCTTGAAGCTTCTGCATGTCTAGGGTTTTCTAGAGAGAGAAAGGTCCAAGTTCCAGAGAGTTTGAGAGATTTTGCTATATGAAGACCTATAGAGAATTGAGCTTGAAGAAGAAGCCGTCTTGAGAACTTGAGATGCGTTTGTGAGTGATTGTGAGGTTCTAGAGGTGGAGGAGACATCCCCACCACTTGTATTTCTTCAATCCTTCATCTTTCTCTTCTCTTTGTTGTAAAAGAAGCTTCCCAGTTATAGAGAGCTAAATCCTCTGTTGGTTCTTCCTTGTAGGTACTTGATGTAAATACCTACATATCTATATAATGATGTTTTGTGTGTTCACTATGCTATCAGAACTTCATTCTACCATGCTTTTGCCTTGATCACATAGATGCATGTGTTTTTAGGATCATTCAACAGTGGAAACTGATCTGATTCTTAGAACTTGATAGGACGGGGCTAGTTTATCGTAATATCACGAGGGATCGGGGTACAGTAATCTAGTTGTTGTATGTTTGTCTTAATGCGGTTCTGGTCGAGTTTAGTCCAATAAGAGGAATCTGCGGATGATGCCTAATCAGGATTAGGCTAGACTATCATGAGGAATCAGGGTTTAGCATTTCAGGAAAGACCATAGAACACATGAGCATTGTTAAGTAGAGAATATCCTTTTAACATCAGGCACCTATTTGGAAGACCAGCGTGTTACCTACTTGTCTTTACGCATCATTACTCACTTGATTTTCCTTTTTCATAGTTAGTTACACACCTGTTCATAGTAAACACATCACTTTTTATACTAGACACCTATTCATTGAAGTAGCTTTACCAAGTAACACAAGTTCCCTGAGAGTTCGATACTCGTTTCTTATCGTTTTATACTACTTGCATGATCCGGTGCACTTGCCGTGACCGAACAAGTTTTTGGCGTCGTTGCCGAGGAACTTCTTTCTATTTGGAAAGTTAGTTCAATCCTAGGTGTCTATTCTTTATTCTTTGATAAATTGTGTTTATTTACTTTCGATTCATATTTGTTTTCCTCTTGAAATGGATAACCGTTATTTCTGTTAGTGTTTTATATGCATAGATCTCCCACAGGCAATTTAGTTCCTATGGACTTGGAGATTGAAGCTACGTTGAGAAGGAAAAAAGCTGAGAGGAGAAGAAAATTATTACAAGACAGGACAGTAGTGTCCATTCTTGAGGAATAAACTTTTTTTTTTCTAATTCTTCATCACCTGATTCACCATCATCAAGGGAATCTACGACCTATTTTCCAGAAGTCATTTCCATGCCAGATGAGCATCAGCAAAGGTTTACCCTTGAGGACTATTCAAGCAGTTCAGTGTCGCAATTCTTTACTAGCATTGCACGTCCCAAAGTGCAAGCTCACAACATAAACTACCCTCATTCTTTGATTTATTTAATACAGGGGAACTTATTCCAAGGATTACCAAATGAGGACCCCTATGCATATTTGGCAACATTCATTGAAATTTGTAACACTGTAAAGATTGCAGGTGTGCCAGATGAAGCCATTAGACTTAGTCTATTTTCATTTTCCTTGGCAGAAGAAGCCAAAAGGTGGCTCCACTCATTTAAGGGTAACAGTCTGAAAACCTGGGAAGAAGTTGTTGAAAAGTTTATGAAGAAATATTTCCCAGAGTCAAAGACTGCGGAAGGGAAAGCTGCAATCTCTTCATTTCATTAGTTCCTGACGAGTCCTTGAGTCAAGCATTGGAGAGGTTTAGAGGTTTATTGAGAAAGACTCCCACCATGGGTTCTCGGAGCCAATTCAATTGAATATTATAGATGGGTTGAGACCACCAACCAAGCAATTGCTAGATGCTTCAACAGGGGGAAAAATAAAGTTGAAGACCCCTGAAGAGGCAACTGAGCTAATTGAGAATATCTCAGCCAGCGATCACGCCATTCTGTGCGACACAGTTTATCAACCCACAAAGAAAAGCTTGTTAGAACTATCATCACATGACGCTTTATTGGCACAGAATAAGTTGCTTTCTAAGCAACTTGAGATTTTAAAAGAAACACTTGGTATGTTGCCAATTAAACTGTCTATTGGTCAACCTATGCATTCTTCTGTTTTGCAGGTTGCAGGTTGTACCATCTGTGGTGAGGCTCATGAAACAGGCCAATGTATTCCCAGTGAAGAACACACTCAAGAAGTTCACTGTATGGGAAATCAACAGAGACAAGGATATACTCAAGGAGGATTTTCAGGCTTCCAGTAGGGTCCTTATAACCAACAAGGACAGTGGAGATCACACCCTAGCAATCAATTCAACAAAGACCAAAGTGGACCTTCTAACAGGCCAATCCAACAAGGGCCAAATATCTTTCAAAGGACTACTAAGCTGGAGGAGACTTTGACTCAGTTTATGCACGTAACAATGTAAAATCATAAAAGTACTGAGTCAGCACTAAAAAACCTCGAGGTCCAGGTGGGACAATTGGCCAAGCAGATAGCTGACAAGTCATCCAACAGTTTTATGGCGAATACAGAAAAAAAATCCCAAGGAGGAATTCAAAGCTGTGGTGACAAGGATAAGAGGTTTCTAGAGGCGGAGGATGAGGATAGTGTTGTCGTGCCCAAGAAGAAAGCTGCTGAACAGAAAGGTATTGATGATACGAAAGATGATATGAGAGGTGAAAGCAATCAGGAGAAAGAAAAAAATATAATGGTCAAGAAAAAGAAATTAAATGACCAAGAAAAAGAAAAAGAAAATGAAAAAAATAAGAGCGAAGAGAGGAGTAGAAGTGAACAAGCTAGAGAAGAGAGAAAAAGCTGTGAATAAAGGTGCGGAAGTACCATATCTAGTGGTACCTTCCAAGAAAGAGAAAGACCGCCATTTGGCGAGATTTTTAGATATTTTCAGGAAACTGGAAATAACCATGCTCTTCGAAGAAGCTTTACAATAGATGTCACTCTACTCCAAATTTTTAAAGGATATGTTAACAAGGAAGCACAAGTATATTCACCAGGAAAACATTGTCGTGGAAGGAAATTATAGTGCTGTGATTCAAAAGATCCTTGCACCCAAGCATAAAGACCCTGGGAGTGTAACCATTCCTTATTCAATCGGAGAAGTCACTGTGGGAAAGGCTCTTATTGACCTGGGAGCCAGTATTAACTTAATGCCACTCTCTATGTCCAGAAGGTTGGGAGAGTTGGAGATCATGCCCACTAGGATGACTTTACAACTTGCTGACTACTTCATTACCAGACCATATGGAGTAATTGAAGATGTGCTGGTCAGAGTAAAACATTTTATCTTCCTGGCAGGCTTTGTGGTAATGGATATCTGTGAAGATAATGACATTCCTGTAATATTGGGAAGGCCATTCATGCTAACTGCAAGTTGCATAGTGGATATGGGGAGAAAGAAGCTGGAGTTGGGCTTTGAAGATCAAAAAATTGATTTTGATTTATTTGTGGAAGACAAGCCTGCTCCAGAACAAAATGTTTGCTTACAGGTAATGGAAGTGAGTAAGGAGGTTCTGGAACCAAAACGTGATTTTTCCCATTGAGGTAAAAGCGTCAAGCTAATGACGTTAAAGAAGCACTTCCTGGGAGGCAACCTAGTTTTAATTTCTGTTATCTGTGTTTTTCTTATGCATTACATCATGTGGAACTTGCATCATATTCATTACATTGGGGTATATCAGCTTGTTTTTGAATCATAGATATAAGGGTTTCATTTTCTTAAGGAAAGGACTGAAAAATAACTTAGAAAACTTTTTCTGAAAAACAGTCCTTTCGCTAAGCGCAAGCCTCTCGCTAAGCGCATCTTTGGTCATGCGCTAAGCTGAAAGTATCTAGCGCTTAGTGCTTAACCCTTGCATCTCATGTTGATTTAGTCCGCTAAGTTGGCCAAGGGTGAGCTAAGCCCTGTGGAAGCAAAGCTTCATGATGGTGTTTTGATGATAAGAATGATAACAAAGGTGATGAACAAAAAGCTCAAAGATCAAAGAACAACTCAAGTGAATCAAAGAGCATCTCAAGTGAATCAAGAACAAGTCAAGAGTTCAAGAATCAAGAAGAATTCAAGACTCAAGAAGAAAGTCTAGAATCAAGAATCAAGATTCAAGATTAAGATCAAGATTCAAGAATGAAGAAAAGACTCAATCAAGATAAGTATTAAAAAGTTTTTTCAAAACTTTGAATAGCACATGAGTTTTTGACAAAACCTTTACCGAAGAGTTTTTACTCTCTGGTAATCAATTACCATATTGTTGTAATCGATTACCAATAGCAAAATAAGTTTGAAAAAGTTTTCAAACTGAATTTACAACGTTCCAAAATTTTCAAAAGGCTGTAGTCGATTACAATGTTTTGGTAATTGATTACCAGTGCCCTTGAACATTGAAATTCAAATTTAAATGTGAAGAGTCACATCCTTTCACTCAAAAGCTTTGTGTAATCGATTACACTTATTTGGTAATCGATTACCAGTGACTGTTTTTGAAAAATCTAAAGATGTAACTCTTCAAAAAGGTTTTGACTTTTTCAAATGGGTTTTAAGTTTTTCTAAAAGTTATAACTCTTCTGAATGGCCTTCTTGACCAGACATGAAGAGTCTATAAAAGCAAGGCTTTGTTTTGCATTTTCAAACAATCTTTTAATAAATCATTCCAATCTTGAACACTTTTCCAATTCATTCAAACAATCCTTTACAAGCCTTGAATCTCTTTGAATTTATTCTTCTTCTTCTTTGTACCAAAAGCTTTCTAAAGTTTTCTGGTTTTCAAAAACTTGAAAACTTGTGCTATTCATCTTTTCATTCTCTTCTCCCTTTGTCAAAAAGAATTCGCCAAGGACTAACCGCCTGAATTCTTTTTGTGTCTCTCTTCTCTCTTTTCCAAAAGAAGGAAGGACTAACCGCCTGAATTCTTTTGTGTCTCCCTTCTCCCTTGTCAAAGAATTCAACACGACACAGCTTGAGAATTCTTTTGATTCTTCCCATTCCCTAATACAAAAGCGTTCAAAGGTTTAATCGCCTGAGAATTCTTTTGTATCCCCATTCACAAAGTATCAAAGGTTTAACAGCCTAAGATCTTTGTCTCAACACATTGGAGGGTACATCCTTTGTGGTACAAGTAGAGGGTACATCTACTTGGGTTTGACTGAGAACAAGAGAGGGTACATCTCTTGTGGATCAGTTCTAGTGGAGGGTACATCCACTAGGGTTTCAAAGAGAACAAGGGAGGGTACATCCCTTGTGGATCTTTGCTTGTAAAAGGATTTTTACAAGGTTGAAAGAAATCTCAAGGACCGCAGGTCGCTTGGGGACTGGAGGTAGGCACGGGTTTGTGCCGAACCAGTATAAAAACTCTTGTGTGTTTGTTTCCTTCTTCCCTACTCTTTTACTTTCCGCTGTGCATTTTAATTTCTGCTTTTACTTTCTATTAAGTTTCTCTTCTACTCCATATTCTCTTAACAACATAAGTAAAAGCCTTAGAAGAGTAATTTTTTTAATTAGTAAAGGTTTAGGAATAATTAATTCAACCCTGTCATACCCTAATTTCGTCCGGGGATTATTACTTGATAATATGCAACCTTTGATCGGCCGCTTTGAGATACTTGGCATCCTTTGTTTCACAATATGTGAAGTCCCGAGACATGCCGGAAATCAAAAGGAAGCAGGCTTACGCGATCCGTGAAATTCCGTAATGTGGCAGAAACCAAAAGGAGGTGTTGTTACGCAATCCGTGAGTTTCCGTAACTTCTTCGAAAGCTAAAAAAGAGTAAATACATGATCCGTAAGGATCCGTAACCTTACGGAAAGAAAATAAGTATCGTTACGAAATTCGTAAAGTTTCGTAACGTTACGGAAAAAGAATCACCAAAAATGGTAAAGGGGGTGAACTTATCAAGATAGGGGTGTAAATAGCAATTCAAATCTAGGCCTTTCCGGAACATTTTGGAAGTTGGGTTGCTTAAGGAGGAAGCAACTGGGCGGCAAGCTCCTCCACGTTTTTGAAAAATGGTTTCCGGGGCTTCCTAATACTTCCGTAAAATTTCCGAAAACCTTGGGTAAGCATATTCCACTTAACATTGGTGAAAGGGAAGAGAAAAAAGATGAAAATCAAATTCAAAACACTTCCGAAAGGCTTCCGTAACTTTTCCGTAAAATACGAAAAGGGGGGTGAACTTAGTAATTGGGTGCGCTTAGAAATCTTCTTCATTAAGTCTCTGGGCGACAAGCACCTCCTTTTTTTCTATAAATAGGGGAGGGGGAGCTGTTTCAAAAGGTTCAAGACCCCTTTGGCTATGCATTTCGGCTATTTTGGGCAAAAAACACGTTTTCGTGAAGAAAAATCGAGTCGAAGTGCTTCCGTAACGCTTCCGTAAGCGATTCTGTGGAAATTCTTCATCGTTCTTCGTCGTTCTTCACCGTTCTTCATCCGTTCTTCATTCGTTCTTCATTCTTCAACGGGTAAGTTTTGAATCCGAGACTTTGAATTCATTTCTTGTTTTGTGTACTTTCACTTTAATTTCGTTTACTTTCAGTTTTCTTTTCTTCCGTTTTTAACGTGCTTTAACCGTTTATTTAAGCCGTTTTCTCGCCTAATAAATGATAAAATGAATTTCAACCGATCATTTGTGTTTGTAATCTCGTTTAATCACTGTTAAAACAAAATCTAACCGATCGTTCACGTTGTAACCACGGTTAAACCAAAAAGAGGTAAAATAATAATATAATAATCAAAAAATATCTTTTAGTAAAATAAACCAAAAAAAATCAATCGGACGTTTTCTCTTTGGAATTTCTCATTCTTAATTGAATTGACTAATAACTAAAGTGAAACTAAGGCTAAAATCAATTCGCCAAGTCAAGCTCGTCCACAAAAATATCACTAAAAAAAGGGATTTGAAAGTTTATTATCTTAGTCTTTCTTACCAAGTTAATGGATCATTTTTAAGGTCCAACACCTTTAAATGGTCACCTTTCAAGTAAAAAGAAATCGTGTGATTCACCCTTAAGAAAGAACTATGTAGGTCTGATTTCCTCTTCGATGGAGGGTACGTAGGAGCAAGAGCCCCGCTTTTGTCGACCTCAAAAAATAAAAAGAACTAAAAGTTAAGATAACACAATTTCCACAATTCTGAAAAATAGGTTGTTGTCCTTTGAGACAAACGTAAGAGGTGCTAATACCTTCCTCAAACGTAAATACAACTCCCGAACTTAGAATTTTCATTTCGACCGATTTCCTTCGGTTTTTCCGACGTTTCCCACAAATAAACGTTGGTGGCGACTCCGCGCATCTTTCCTCCTTTGGAAAGCGCACCCGTGAGCCTCGCCTTCGCTCGCCCGCAAAAGGGCATGTTGCAACAGTTGGCGACTCCACTGAGGACCTTTTTGTGAGTTAGGCCTATTCTAAGGAATTGTGGAATTGTGAGACCTTGTGTGTGCATTTATTGAACTATGTAAAGTGTAAATAACTGCTATCTTTTTTCACATTTTTACACTAAGCACCCACGAGTTTGAGTAAAAAAGGGGGCCCTATACCCGGGTTCATGGGAATTTAAGGAGTGGAGGTGAATCTATGATCATGTTAGGTCTCCGACTTGCTTGATAATAGTGAAACCTCGTCTAGAGCTTTCTCTCTTTATAATATGTTGTCGCTGGTATTCCATACCGCCACAATATTATTATCTTGAGTGATGATACCTCTAGAAAATAGCCATGTAAGTTATGAATCGTTGGGAGTAGTTATTAGAGACCCCTAGATATTATCCCATGGGTCCCTAAAATTGGGGCACGAAGCGAACACGCTGCGTGCCTTTTAAACACTGCCATGCATGTAGTCCAAAATTTCATATACGCCTTTTCTTGTAATTATTTATGGATATTGTCGTACTCTGTGCATCCCCCTGTTGCGCTTTTGCGCATCTGCATCATGCCGTCACACATGTGTTGTATGTGGGTCTTGTCTTTTGTCGTGGGAAGTCGAAAGATCCATATCATTTTCTTAACTGCACACATGGGGCACTGCGCCCCCAAATGCGCAGTAAGGAGAGATGATTTTCCGGGCCCTCGTGTCCGTAAATGCATTCATATCATGCACCACATAAACATCTCTTCAGCATCATAATGAACATATCGTTCCTGCATTTGTCCGTTATCACATTCCCATTTTGCATGAGTCATTGCATCATCATGCATATGCGTTCAACATACTTTTTGTTCTACATGTTTGCTCATACATGATCCTTGTATTTTCCTCTACAAAACAAAAACAAAAAAAGGGAAGCATGAAAATTCATGATGCATTCTTAGTTGCATGTGTTAGGTACCATGAGCCAACCATGTTGGGATCATAAACCCATTTCTAAAATAAATAAAAAAACACAAACAACAAAACAAAATGATTGAGCATGGTACCTAATGCGTGGTTAATTAAGAAAGGATGTCTCTTCGGGCATCTCAATCTCATAATTACATTTTCCATGCATAGCATGCGTATTCTCGAGTCTTTCATCCCTATGAAATGTTGTTGAAGTATTGGCGATCAAAATTGCCATTCCCTGGGTTATGGGATTGAACCAAGCTCGCGCTTTTACGAAAAGGTTCATCGAGTCAAGTTGAAGCATGGAAGTAACCATCTTGCAAAAATTGGGGCAAAAGATGGATCGTGTTACATCATTGCTTCGTCTACTGCCAAACACGTTTAGGATTGTTGATATCCTTGTTACTTCCAGCTTCACCTTGACAAAGATGTCATGGACCATGTTGAAAATCTAAATTGATTCAACCCCATGTCCTGCGTAAAAATTCGCAATACTTCAACTATGCATCATTCGCGTACATCCATACTTTTCATTGGTTGCATTGCTCATTACATTCTTTCCTTGAAAAATAAAATAAAAAAAAAGAACTTAATCATTGTTATAAAAAAAAACATGCTTTACGGTGCCCTTATCGAACCCGTGCTAGAGCTAGAGTAATGGGTAAAGCGGAGGAGGTACAAGAGTAGATGGAGGCTGACATGGAGGCCATGAAAGAGCAAATGGCCGCAATGATGGAGGCCATGATGAGCGTGAAGAAGATAATGGAAGCCAATGCGGTTGCAATTGCCGCTACCAGCGTTGTTGCTAAGGTGAACCTGATGTCCCCATCTGGCATCAACTAAATGAATCATCCAACCTCAGATATGGTAGGCAAAGATTTGGGAAGTACGGGCGGCCCCCATGATGTGCAAATTCAAAACGAGCACGCCTTCCCTCCATATGGCTTGCCTCTCAACTATACGCCACCCAATGTGGCGTACACTCCCAATAAGAATGTCAATAACTCCACTCCTATACCCATTGAGAGCCAACAACCCCGAACTGATCATGCACATGTCTCTTAAACCGTGGGGGAGACACATGAAATTCCCCATCACAATCTAGCCGACTTCGAGCCTTGGCTCGAATATGCCACTGAAGGGCAAGCAGTTGGTGGTATACCCCTTGAAAACACTTCGGAAGGCCCTCAGTGTCACCCCCAGCTACACCTCTTGCATTCCACGACAAGTAAAAACCCTCATGCTATGGCAGAAATGGGAAAGTCTTGAGTAAAAGTCCCCTCAGGGCCATTGAAGGAGGTGAAGATTATGCCTTTGCTAACCTAGGAGAGTTGTTCCTAGTACCCAATATCATCACCCCTCCCAAGTTCAAGGTGTTGGACTTTGACAAGTACAAGGGGACTACTTGCCCCAAGAACCATCTAAAGATGTATTATCGGAAGATGGGGGCATACGCAAAAGATGAGGAATTGCTGATACATACCTTCCAAGAAAGTCTTACTGGGGTAGCTGTTACCTGGTACACTAACTTGGAACCTTCCCGAGTTCATTCTTGGAAGGACCTAGTGGTTGCCTTCGTTAGGAAGTGTCAGTATAATGTCTTCAGATAGGGTGCAACTACAGAACATGTGCAAAAAGGGGGCACGAATCTTTCAAAAGAATACGCCCAAAGGTGGAGAGACCTGGCAGCTCAAGTGGCACCTCAATGACGGAGAAAAAAATGATGACAATGATAGTAGACACATTACCAGTATTCTACTATGAAAAGATGATGGGCTACACACCTTCAAGCTTTGATGATATGGTCTTCACCGAAGAAAGGATCAAAGTGGGTCTAAAAAGAGGCAAATCTGATCATCATGCTTTGATAAATGCAAAAAAAAAAAAAACTAGGGCAAATGAAGAGGGTGAGAATGAGGGAGAAGCCCATGCTGTGACTGCCATTCCTATACAGCCAAGTTTCCCACCAACCCAACAATGTCATTACTCAGCCAATAAACAAACCTTCTCCTTACCCACCGCCCAGTTATCGACAAAGGCCATCCCTAAATCAACCACAAAGTATGTCTACCGCACTTCCAATGACGAACATCACCTTTAGCACAATCCAAAAACACCCGCCAAGAAATGAGTTTTGCAGCGAAAAAAAAAACCTGTAGAATTCACCCAAATTCCGGTGTCCTATGTTGACTTGCTCCCATGTCCACTCGATAATGCAGTGGTAGCCATAAACCCTGCTAGGTTTCCTCAATCTCCATTTTTTCGAGGATACGACTCGAACGCAACGTGTGCTCATCATGGAGAAGCCCTGGGGCGTTCCATTGGGCATTGTAGGGCCCTGAAGCGTAAGGTGCAAGGTCTAATTGATGCGGGCTGGCTGAAATTTGAGGAGAATCGCGTGTAAATCCTGACATTGACAAGAGATGCCACACATGGGGCAATTTTGAAAGTTGTTGTTAGATGTCTCTAATGACTCATCAGGATTTTCAAGTGCAAGTCATTGGTCAGTTTGCTCAAGCAACCTGTGCTCCTGAGTTTGGACTTCCAAGACCGTTCAATCATAGATTACTCGTCTTGCACGTTGGTGGGGGTGCCGTAAAACAACGAGTAAAGTTCAAAACAAATAAGTTCCAAAATAAAAAGAGGGTTCAAAAAGAAAAAGAAAAAAAAGCATTTGATTGACTGTGTTTTCAAGACGTTCATGTGACCTCATTTTATCATTCCAGAAAGTTTGTCTTTTTAGAGAGAAGTGAGTTATCAAGAATAGGATGTTGGACAAATGGCCTCAGTTACCTTAAGAAAAAAAAGGGGGTTGAATTAAGATACAAAGATTATTCCCCAATTAAACTTTCACTCTCTCTTTACGGATTAACAACGCACACAGGGACAACCCTTCCCTTGTGTTCAAGAATCCCCTACAACAACAGACCCACGGTCTCTTAATCCCTTTTCAGAAATAAGAAGAAGAGAAGAAGAAATCTCTCTTAAAAGAGATGGATTGTAAAATGAAGATCAATCAAAATTCCTTATTAAATATGCAAGTGGTTGACCAAGGAATCTTTTTGAGGGGATAAGACATTTCAGTTCAGAAAAACTCTCTTAATCTTTTGAGAGGATGAAACTTTTTGGGCAATAAAAGCTCTCTTTAAATTCGTGTTTCCAAGTCACATATAAATAGACCTTTGATGGCCATTCATAAACCATTTGAACAAATGTGACTCTTGGAAATTATATTCTGAAAATCCCCTCTGGTAATCAATTACAAGACTTGTGTAATCGATTACAGGTTTTAAAATTTTGAATTAAAACGTTCAATAAACTGCTGGTAATCAATTACCGTCCATGTGTAATCAATTACACGTTATAAATTTTGAATTCAAATTTCTAGTGACTGTTATAAACATTTTTCAGCTGCTGGTAATCGATTACCAGAGAGCAAATCTCAATTTGAAATGATAGAATTCTTTGGTCAAACCTTTTGTTTTTTCAATTTGGAAACTTCTTCCTAAAGATTCTAGAAATCAACTTGATCATATATCTTGATTTTCTTGGATTCTTGTCTTGAATAAAACTTAGAAGCACTTGATCCTTTAGCATCATCAAGACATCAAAACATCTTGCTTCTACATAGGAGTCATTTGACTTAAATCCATCAACTGAAAAATCCTTCAACTATTTCTCGTCCTTGGAAAATTCTTTTTGCAAGAATCAACTGCTTCTTTCATTCTTCCTCACTACGAGGTTGTGAAAACAAGACAACAATTGGTACCTCTAAGCCCTACACTGGGGCAATGAAAGGCACCATGCATAAACCTCAAATGAACCTAGGGGCAGATTAGAAGTTCTCACCCAATAGGTTCCTTGCTACAAGGTCATGACGAAAGACAACGATTGTACCTCAAAGCCTTACACTGGGGCAATGAAAGGCACCTTGCAAAAAACCTCAAGCGAACCTAGGGGCAGATTAGAAGTTCTCACCCAATAGGTTCCCAGCTACAAGGTCATGATGAAAGATAACAATTGGTACCTCAAAGCCTTACACTAGGGCAATAAGGGGCATCGTGCATGAGCCTCAAGTGAACATAGGGGCAGATCAAAAGTCCTCACCCGTCGATGTTTTTAAACAAGAAAAAAAAGGGGGGGAGACAAACCCTGGAATTTCAATAGATTGATTAAACGTCAAACGGCTCCATTGCCGTCACTCCAAAATGGTCAAGTGACTAAATCAAATAGAACATACACTCTGAGGGAGTTCCCGGAGAGATTTGCAAAAGATAGGATAAGGTTGCATGAATTATCACCTTTTTCAAAAAGACAGTCAATCTGTGTTTTCCAAAAAAATTAAATCAAAATCAAAATCACAAAATAGGGAAAGAATGTCCTGAACATTGTACAACTTTCCATTGCATTGCATTGTATCATGTGTGGTCAGCATTACCAAATTTCACAACAAAGGTTGCATGCGTCTGCATCCCTAAAAATCATGTTAACTGCATAGATTTCCTACATCTCGTGTCCAATCTTTTTGGATGACCTGCCCTCTCGATGAGTCAATCTCTTGCTTTCTCATAAAGGTGGACCCTTGGGTACTAGTACCTATCACCTTTAGAGGACTATATGTCTTCGCCATCAGAGGACTGCACATCCTCGCCTGCAGAGGGCTGCACGCTCTCGCCTTTAGAGGGCTACGCGTCCTCATTTTCAGTGTGCTCCATATCCACACCTTAAGAGAATATAAGGTCCTTTGCCCTTAGATGCTTAACCGAGACTTGCGCTCCCGGTTAAGGGGCCAGTAGTTTCCTTTTATCGGTTCCTGGGCCACCCCTTGATATTGGAGGGCAACCAACTGTGCGAGCACATCCAGAGAGGGAGACTATCACGAATCTACTATGCATACCGGGGCAAGATTTCACCCGTGCCGCTGCAAAAAGACGAGTGCGGATCATGCGCACCAACATGACCAATCTTACATGGATATGGATGACGTTGCTATTTAGCAACATTCTGCCCAGCGACCACAATGCCAATCTCCGCCTGCAGATGTATCAGTTGGTCTATGCCGTCATGACATAGGTAAGTATGCACATGGCTCAATTGATTTCTGATGTCATCTATTGTTTGCAGGGATCACGCCCACAAGACGCCCAGTGGACCCGAAGAAGTCCAACAGGGCCCTGGGGTTTCCAGCTTTGGTTATGGGCCTCTATAGTCCTACAGGGTGCCCGTTCCCCCGGCAAGGTCACATCATCATGGCATAGGTAAGTATGCACATCGCTCAACTGATTTCTGATTTCATCTATTGTTTGCAGGGATCGCGCCTACAAGACACCCAGTGGACCCGAAGAAGTCCAGCAGGGTCTTGGAGTTGTCAAGCTCTAATTACGGGTCTCTGTCAGTTCTACGGAGTGCCTGTCACCTCCAGCAAGGGCATCAGGCCCCCTACTAATCGAGCTTTCATCAAGAAGTACTGCGTCCCCAGGCAGGCACAGGGCGAAATACCACAGCAGCCTGGGGATGGCCGGCAGCGGGCAACAGACGCACCGCCATCACCTCTAGAGTTCACCTCAGCTCATCCACAAAAAGGTTAGAGCGTTGCTTACGACCCATGGCCGACCAATAGGCGACCAAGTCCAAAGCCAAAAGTAAGCAAAGTACTAGGTTCGTGACCGACAAGCCATCAGGCGTCCAGCTCAAGACGTTAAAGAAGCGCTACTAGGAGGCAACCTAGTACCTTTTAAATCTCTGCTTGTTATTTGATCACTTTTGTTTCTCAATTCATAGTAGGACACACCTAGTTGCTCATGATCCTAGGAATTTAAATAAAACAAGCACAAGCTCGGAAGGTAATCATACCTCACAAAATATATATATATGTATGATTAGGTAGTGAAAATACCTAAGATATGCATGTATGTAAACAAAAATACTTCACAAAATATATATATGTATGTTTAGATATGCATGTATGTAGCAAAAAGATATCTCACAAAGTATATATATGTATGTTTAGGTAGCAAGATACCTTGGATATGCATGTATATAGCAAAAATATCTCACGAAACATATATATGTATGTTTAGGTAGCAAGATACCTTGGACACGCATGTATATAGCAAAATGTCTCACAAAAATATACATATGTTTAGGTATCAAATACCTCATGGAAAACAAACAAGAAAAAGAAATAAACAAATGATAAAAAAAAGAAAAAAGAAAAATAAGTTGTCTAGCTGAAAAACCAACATGCTTTTAAAAAGAGATAAAAAAAAGAAAAAAGAAAAATAAGTTGTCTAGCTGAAAAACCAACATGCTTTTAAAAAGAGATGACTTCCAACTTTTCTTTGAAAAAATTCACTGATCATGACTAGTTTTTGAAAAAAATGTGTATACACCTTAAGGGTGAATGCTGTGAAAATTTTCCCAGACGCCCAAAATGGACTCAGATGAATGCACAAATTGATAAAAGAACATATTTTTGGAAACGTTGGGTTGACTAAAAATAGAGGAAATGAATCCTGAGCCCTAGCATCACATGACCATAAAAATTTGACACTTGAGCGTCCACGTAGATGCCAGCATGACCAGTTTTGCATAAAATTTCCTAATCATCATTGTTGCATGTGTATCATGGAAATAATGTAGGACATCCCTTTTATCCCCGAGCCGCTGGCCAAACCTTGACATATATCATGACCATTCGTTCTACAAGCCTTGAGCCAAAATCCCAACTTATCATAAACCTTGACCCAGGGTGAGAATGTCAATCCTCGCCCTCGGAAGAAAACAAAAAAAAGAAGAAAAAGAGAAAATTCCCAATCAAAGAAGGGGAGAAAGCAAAAAAAAAAAGGAAAGAAAATTCCCGATCAAGGATCGGGAGAAAACTGAAGAAACATCCAGAAAGGTCTTTGGGCCAGACAATATCTAAACAATACAGAATTGTCACCAAGTGAACAAAGAAAAAGGAAACCACAACCTAAAGGGTCTTCTCCTTTGATTCCGACAAAATCCTGTGCGCTAGCGACTTTCTCGCCACGCACTAAACAAAAACAGAAAGGAAAAGGAAAAAACACTCAAAGCCAAAATTCCCCACCTAAAAACCATTCTTGAAAAAATTCCTATTGATCCATGATCACGCATGAAATCTTTGATTTGATAGGAAATGATTTGCAAAATCAAGTAATGACATATCTATGGTTCGGAATTAGGATAAAACACTTACATGTGTGAGATTGATACACTTTGAGTGATTTTCTTCTATTTTTGTTGAACCCAGTGCTTCGTCTAAATGGTCATTTAGAAACGAAATGCTAATATCCAAAATCTCATTTATGGTTATGAGAAAATTTCATCAGTATACTCTCCTTCCCCGATAGACACATCATTTTTCATCCAAAAAACATTTGATGCTCTGATCAGTTGGAAGTTTTTTGTCTCTTTACTAAAGCATGTTCGCATTTTAGTGAAGAAAACACTGAGACTATTTTTAGTCTCACATTTATCAAGAACTACGTAGGTCTAAGTTCCTCATCACAAATTGAGGATACGTAGGAGCAAAAGCCCTGCTTTTGTCGACCACCCCACCTTTTGTTACCATGACCCGAGAGTCCAGGGGCATGCGGAGCCACATGACCGTGGGATCCCTAAATTCGTATGTTCCATCATTTATCATTTGTATGCTATCTCATTTTTTTAAACTGGGGGACTAACGTTTGTTTTGTTTTGTGCATACATGTCATTTGAACTGTTACGTTAGTATTTACTTCATTGTTGTCAATAGTGTTTGTTGAAGTTCCGGAATCGTGTAGAATTTTTCATTTTTAGGAACATCGTCCAAAATAAAAATAAAATGAACCAAAATCATGATAAAAAGAAAGAAGCGTTGTGAATAAAATGTCTACGTATATAAAGAAAAAGAAAAATGTTTCTCATATATGTATGTAGAAGGAAAATGTGTATAGAAGGATTTTTGCGTGTGTAAATAATGTGTGAAAAGAAATCCTTGTGGGTGTGAGCAACGAGTGTATATAAAGAAATTTTTGTATGAACCACAGGTGTGTGTTGGGAAAAACCAAAAAATCTTTGAACATGAATAGGGTTTGTATATAGACCGTGTGACGTAAAGAGAAAGAGTTCTAATGCGTGTATAGAAAAAGTTCGTCATGTATAAGAATGTAGATGTACAAAGAAAAGTTTTGTGAATATAAAAATGAAACAAAAAGGAAAAAGAAAGGAAGACCTCGAAGGTCGATATGTTATAGTTAAGAAGCATAAATCATTCGTAAAAGAGCAAACATATCTTCTGGAAACAAGGGACTGACGCTAAGAGTTTATTTTCCGAAATAACAGAAATAAGAATGGATGAATTCATTGAACTGATGGGAGAACATAATTTGGAAACATTGGGTCTGTTTGTGTAAATTCCCAACCGTAGTATCATAAGGCCATAAATGGAATGCTTGAGTGTCCACCAGGATGTAGCCATGACTAATTTTGCACGTTGTTTTCAAATCATCATTATCACGCGTGCCTTGTGGAATAATATGGAAGTTTGGCCCGAGACCGACACCTTGACACCCAAATTTGTTTTGCCCCCGATATCGAGATCGGGCTCCCACGATAAAAACCCCCATTGAGACGCAACCTTAGAATCTTTTGAACCTTGGCCTATCAAAAGAAATCCCCATCCTTTCCCTCGAAGCAAAGGATAGCGGAATCTCCTCAAGGGAGGGCGAATAGAATGCTAAAACTAGATTTCCCAAAGAAAGGAATGGAGAAGGAGAAAATAGAAAGAAAGAAAAGAAAAAGATGAAAATAAAGAAAAGAACAATGAAAAAGAAAGAAAAAGAAGGATTCCCGATCGAAGATCGAAGGGAAATAAAAATGGAAAATCGGAGGAAAACAGAGTAATTCCCAATTAATGCAAGAAAGAGAATAGAGAACCTTCAGACCAGATAAATTTTCGGCAAGATAAGTGACTGTCGGCAAAGGAAAACCCATTTTTGGTGTCTCTTCCTTTCGAATTGCCATTCAAAGTCATTCTCGACTGGCGATATCCCACCCCATATAAACAAAGAGGAAAAGACCGGAACACCCAGTTTCCTCTCAAAAAACACTACCATCGAGAAAATCCTATTGATCCGTGATCGTACGTGTGATCTTTGATTCAATAGGAAATCGTGTGCAAAATAAAGTC